>NC_091963.1:101475810-101815453 GCF_031021105.1 Erythrolamprus reginae | reverse complement strand
GCTGCCCGCCCCCCGCGCTGTTGCTGGGGCCGCTTCTCAGCTGAGAAGCGGCCCTGGGGTTTCCTCCGCGCGCGCGCGTGCTGCCCGCCCCCCGCGCTGTTGCTGGGGCCGCTTCTCAGCTGAGAAGCGGCCCTGGGGTTTCCTCCGCGCGCGCGCGCGTGCTGCCCGCCCCCCGCGCTGTTGCTGGGGCTGCTTCTCAGCTGAGAAGCGGCCCTGGGGTTTCCTCCGCGCGCGCGTGTGCTGCCCACCCCCCGCGCTGTTGCTGGGGCCGCTTCTCAGCTGAGAAGCGGCCCTGGGGTTTCCCCGCGCGTGTGCCGCCCACCCGCCCACGCCGTTGCTCGCGCCTTACCGGGGCAAGAGGGGGAAGACCCAGGGAAGCCTCTGCCCGGCGGGGAAACTCCACCATCTACGCATGCGTGGAAGGGCACGCATGCGCAGATGGTGGAGTTTACTTCCGGGTTGAAAACTCGCGATATAGCGTTTAGCGAACATCGAGATCGCGAAACTCGAGGGATCACTGTACTTCTATGCCGCCCAGTCCCAAAGGGACTGGCACTTAGACCCTATACCCACCGAAAAAAAATTAGAGGGAACATTGTTTGTGTGTATGTCTTGTTTTTAAAGAAGGGTTTTTTAGATATTTTTAATTAGATTTGTTATTGTACATTGTTTTATTGTTGCTGTGAGCCGCCCTGAGTCTACGGAGAGGGGCGGCATACAAATCTAATAAATGAAATGAAATGAAAAATGAGTCTTGGGTTTGAAAGATGCGACAAAATGGACAATGAAAAATTGGTACTGGTACATGGTGGACCACATTTAATTTGAGATTATAGATAAAAGGATGAATTTGGTGAATGAAACTGACTTGCGACAACTGATGGGACAATGGGACAAGGTAAGATGATACATGGCGAGTACAATCCGAGACCAAGCTACAAGAAACAAATTGGAATCACTTTATAATATGTATATAGATATTTTGCTCTTGGGTTAAAATGGTTTATACAAGAAACACCCCCAATTGGTGGTGGGGTATGAATATTTGTTTGGTGGTGGGCGCAATTCACAAAACACTTGTTTTATATTGTGTGAGTCTTATATTGTAATTAAAACTAATAAAAAAATTAATTAAAAAAAGACAATTTCATGTTAAATATGATTCAGCCACTTTGTTGAATTAATGTTAAAAGAACTTGAATGGAAATTTTATAGCATGCTAGTGGTATGGTGTCCTTTGAATTCACTAAGAAAAGTGAACTACAGTGATCCCCCGCTCGTTGCGAGGGTTCCGTTCCAGGACCCCCCACAACGAGCGGGTTTTCGCGAAGTAGCGCTGCGGAAGTAAAAACACCATCTGCGCATGTGCAGATGGTGTTTTTACTTCCGCAGCGCTAGCGAGGAGCCGAAGATTGGGGGCGGCGCGGCTGTTTTAAAACGTCGCCGCCGACATGGGGGGCTCGCTAGCACACCCCCTAACCCGGGTT
This sequence comes from Erythrolamprus reginae, assembly GCF_031021105.1. Classification (NCBI taxonomy): domain Eukaryota; kingdom Metazoa; phylum Chordata; class Lepidosauria; order Squamata; family Dipsadidae; genus Erythrolamprus; species Erythrolamprus reginae. Next base: position 101,813,966 of record NC_091963.1, on the reverse strand, counting down.
GGGGGTTCGGGGGGTGCTAGCGAGCCCCCCATGTCGGCGGCGACGTTTTAAAACACCCGCGCGGCTTTCCAATGAGTCTCGAAGACAAACGTCAAACTTCCGCGTTTGTCTTCGGGACTCATTGGAAAGCCGCGCGGGTGTTTTAAAACGTCGCCGCCAACATGGGGGGCTCGCTAGCACCCCCCCGAACCCCCAACCCGGGTTTGGGGGGGTGCTAGCGAGCCCCCCATGTCGGCGGCGACGTTTTAAAACACCCGCGCCGCTTCGCAGCTGTCTCCTGAAGTTGAACGTGGAAGTTAGCGTTCGGCTTCAGGAGACAGCTGCAAAGCGGCGCGCGTGTTTTAAAACGTCGCAGCCGGTCTGGGGGGGCTTTCCAGCAACCCCCGAGCCCGGGTTGGGGGTTGCTGGAAAGCCCCCCCAGGCCGGCTCCGATCGTTTTAAAACAGGCGCGCCGTTCTCCGCTGACTCCTGGCGAACTTCCCCGCTTTAGGAGTCAGCGGAGAACGGCGCGCCTGTTTTAAAACGATCGGAGCCAGCTGGCTCCGATCGTTTTAAAACAGGCGCGCCGTTCTCCGCTGACTCCTGGCGAACTTCCCGGGCGAAGGGCGAAGGGCGGGAGAGCGGGTGCTGGGGGGGGCTTCGCCCTCCCGCCAGCAAGAGGGGGAAGACCCAGGGAAGCCGGCCAGCAGCTGATCTGCCCGGCGCCATCTACGCATGCGTGCCCATAGAAAAAAAGGGCACGCATGCGCAGATGGTGTTTTGACTTCCGGGTTCAAAAATCGCAAATTACCCTGTTCGCAATGGTCGGGGACGCAATAACCGGGGGATCACTGTATACTATTTATTACTCTACACTGCTGAATTTAAATCAATGTACATATTCTCCCACATCCTTTTACGGTTATTTTGTAGAATAAAAGAGCAAAACATTAAGAATAATTTCACCCTAGTTCTGAGCGCAAGCTTTAAATTTCTTCAAAAGAAAAGTGCACAGGATGAGTGACTGATCAGATAGGAAGGCATCAGCAATTTTACATAAACAGAAGAAAAAGCATTGTTGCTCCTCCAAATGTCTATGTACAGTCCATATGAAAAACAAGTAAGCTACAAAAGCAAATCCTTCAATGCACATCCCAAAATAATACCAATATTGGTTTCTAATACTGAAGAAAAAATATTGGTTTAATGCTACTTTATCAGGACTATACAGTGATCCCTCGATTTGCGCGTTCTCGATTAGCGCGAAACGCTGCAACGCGGTTTTTCAAAAAATATTAATTAAAAAAATAAAATATTAAAAAATAAAAAATAAGTCCACGCTAGTTCTCTCTCTCTTTCTCTCCCTGTTGCCGGCGTGGTATATGAGAGAGAAAGAGAGAGGCAGAGGTCGGGCGCATTACCGGGAGGTGGAGGCGGCGTGGGGACGCTGGGTGCCGGGGACTCCGAGGAGGGGGTGGACGTCTGTTCCCTGAATGGAGACCGCCGGCCGCTCAATCGGGCCGGCAGGGAACAGAATGGAGCCTTCCGCGGCGGGGCTGGTAAGGGGGGGAGCCGAGGGGGGAGCCGAGCCCAGCCCCGTGGCATTCGCTTTCCTCCCGCCCGCAGCCGACTGATCGTGGGCTCCTTCGCAACCTCGGAGAGCTTCCTGGTTTTCGTGAGCTTTCATGCCCTGGAAGCTCTCCGAGGTTGCGAAGGAGCCCACGATCAGTCTCGGCTGCGGGTGGGAGGAAGGCGAATCCCCCGTGGGCTCCGTTACATCTTCCGCTGCCAGCCAGGCCATGCTGGCGGCAGCGGAACAATCGCTGGCTGTCAACTTTTCTTTTTAAAACTGGGCAGGAGCTGACTTGCCTCCCCAGTGCTAAAAAGAAAAGTTGACAGCCAGCGCTGCGACTGACGGAATGCTGAGCCTCCCGTTTTCTCTCCCCCCCCCCCGCCCCTTCGCCTCCCTGTGTTCCTAGGAGAAGTGCTGGGGATTGAGGCAAGACAGACCTTCTGCTCCTCACCAGCACTTCTCCTAGGAACACAGGGAGGCGAAGGGGCGAGGGGGGGGGGAGAGAAAACGGGAGGCTCAGCATTCCGTCAGTCGCATTCCGTCAGACTCTCCCCCACCTCGCCCCTTCCGGTTTCGGCGTTCGGAGTCCGGCGCTGGGGCCATGCGGGGCCGCTCATCCAGGGGGGCGTGGACTGGCAAGCGGCAAGTGATCTGGCGGGAAGACCAAGGGAAGATTCCTTCAGCCGCCCAACACCTGATCCGCTCCACAGCGCGGCAGCAGCGAGGAGCCGAAGATGGGGTTTCCCCTTTGCCTTTACCCCATCTTCGGCTCCTCGCTGCTTCCGCGCTGCGGAGCAGATCAGCTGTTGGGCGGCTGAAGGAATCTTCCCTTGGTCTTCCCCGCCGCCCACACGCAAACTCCACCATCTGCGCATGTGCGGCCATGAAAAAAATGGCGCACATGCGCAGATGGTGGTTTTTACTTCCGCATCCACTATAACGCGGAAATCGGTTAGCGCGGGAGGTCTTGGAACGTAACCCCCGCGCTAACCGAGAGATCACTGTACTTCTTTCTTATTAGAAGTTTTGTTTTAATAATAAGAGTAATACACAAACTTAAAGATTACTTTTTTTCAAGATGTAAGTTTATGTAAGTGGAAATTACTGTACATACAAGTGGAAGTCTATTCACATTTTTAAAGTAACAGATAACTTTAGTATTTTTAGAGAACTACTTACTCCATGGATTCGTAGTTCTTCTTTCAATGGTGCCAAACTACATTTCTTTCCCAACATGCAACTATACCACCTTTAATAAAGAAAACAACATTTCAGAAGTGGGAAATAAAGTTCAAGTAAAGGAAATATATTTCTAAATCAGTAGAATAAATAATAGATTATGATGTATTGGAGGGACTCTTTTTCTTGGAAGCAGCCTTTTTCAAATGGATGGCTTGTCACTTTGACCTTTTTGAAACAGCAAACAATTTTATATTAAGATACAAATAATTAATATATATTCTTAATTTAAAAATGATATTCTGATTTTCTTTTTGGTAGTTCTTTGATTAGAGTTTTAATTTCTGTCGATGGTTGGGTATTAACTCCTGCTTATCTAAAAGCTGGCTTCTTTTTGAAGTATAAAAATTACAAAAGAGAATGAATATATATATATTTGCCACCATGTCAATATCATGATTCTGGGCACCTTGGGGAGGCTGTATTGTTATTTTTATATTGGAGCATTTGGTTAGTGTGGACCAATTTTCAATACGCATTTATTTTTTAATTTGCTGTTGTTTCCTCTGATGATGAGGAAGGGTAGTATATTATAGTTTTCTTTCTCTCTAAATCTCACATTATCAGCAATGAGTTTACTTCATTGGATAATGAAATGTTTGCAAGCAAAAAAACCAAGGTCAAATTCACCTTTCATGGATATTTACACATGGTACCTTAAATTAAGCAGACTATTTTGGATACAAAATACAGTAATACCTCATGATACGAACTTAATTGGTGCAAGGAGAAGGTTCATAAGACGAAAGGTTCGTAAGACGAAACATTGTTTCCCATAGGAAACAATGTAAAGTCAATTAATCCGTGCAACCAAAAAACCCCCCGCAAAAAAAACGGCTTTCGGCGACTGTTGGGAAGCCGCGCGGCTGTTTTAAAAGGTGACAGCCGGCCTGGGGGGCTTCCCAGCACCCCCCCGAACCCGGGGTTTGGGGGGGTGCTGGGAAGCCCCCCAGGCCGGCTGCGACCTTTTAAAAGAGCCGCGCCGCTTCGCAGCTGTCTCCCGAAGCCGAACGCGGAAGTTTGGCTTTAGCGTTCGGCTTCAGGAGACAGCTGGGAAGCGGCGCGGGTGTTTTAAAAGGTCGCAGCCAGCCTGGGGGGCTTGCCAGCACCCCCCCGAACCCCGAACCCGCATTCGGCTTCGGGAGACAGCTGCGAAGCGGCGCGGGTGTTTTAAAAGGTCGCAGCCGGCCTGGGGGGCTTCCCAGCAACCTCCCGAACCGAACCCGAGGTTCAGCAAAATTTTGCCTCTTCTTACGAACTTTGTTCGAGTTACGAACCGGCGTTCGGGAGGCTTCTGGGAAGCCCCGCCGCCCGGCTGTTACCTTTTAAAACAGCTGCGCGGCTTCCCAGCAGTCTCCGAACGCCGGTTCGTAACTCGAAAAAAGTTCGTAAGAAGAGGCAAAATTTTTCTGAACCCCGGGTTCGTATTACGAGTTGTTCGTAAGACGAGGGGTTCGTATCTTGAGGTACCACTGTATATACCGTAATATACAAAATACAATATACAAAATATATGCCATGAAAAAAAATAATTACATATATTGATTAGATTTAAGTCAAGTTGTAATATTTGTGGATGTTCATATTGTTTTGAATTACATATCTACTACATATGAACTGATGACTGCGTAATGAAAATGGATTCTTCTCATCCTTCATATTGTTTCTTATTATTAAAAAACTTCAAAATTGGAAAAATAAATTTAAGGATACAATTCCTCGCTATATTGAACAAGTTATTACAATCCCTCATTGTATTGAAATTATTCTGAAGCTGACACTGTCAGTCATGAAGGCCTGTGGTGCATCATATCAAAATTTGGGTGCCTTGATAAATTCATCCTGATGGTATGTCCATTACAAGAGGTTACATGATTCTATGATGGCCCATGTGCTGGACAATGGAGAAGCTTCAGAGGCCTTTTCTGTCACAAACAGCGTCAAGCAAGAGTGCGTTTTGGCACCGATTTGTTTTCAGCCATGCTGTCAGATGCCTTCCAGAACAGTTCCCTGGGAATTAGCCTGAGATACAGGACCGATGGGAAACTGTTCAACCTGTGAAGACTCCAGGCTGTCACCAAGATAAAGGAGACTGTGCTACGTGACCTCCTCTTTCCTGACGACTGTGCCCTGAATGCTGGATCAGAGCAGGAAATGCAAACCAGTGTGGATAATTTTGCCGCAGCATGTGACAATTTTGGTCTCCTTATCAACATAAAGACGACCGAAGTGATACATCAGCCAGCTCTGAAAGCTAAATACCAAGAGCCCGCCATCACAGTTAAGGGACAAAAGCTACAAGCAGTGGACCAATTTACATTTCTTGGCAGCCTCCTGTGCAGTGACAATTGATACTGAGGTCAACTGCAGAATCGCCAAGGCAAGCTCTGCATTTGGCAGACTAATGACTAACGTGTGGAACCGACATGGAATAAGCCTTGCCACAAAGCTCAAAGTCTACCGAGCAATAGTGCTAATTCTGAGGGTCCAATGGCAGGATAAGGTGCCTGACACTGAAGTCCTCTCCAGAGCAGGCCTGCCATCAATTCCCACCTGGCTGATGAAAGCCCCAGACACACTGGGCAGGCTATGTTGCTAGGATGCCAGACCACTGCATTCCTAAACAGCTCCTCTATGGTGAGCTGTCTAAAGCGATCACATGGGGGGGCAAAGGAAGCGTTACAAAGACATGTTGAAAGCCTCCTTCTAGTCCCTCGATAGCGACGCCACCTCCTGGGAAACCCTAGGACAAGATCGACCAACATGGCGCATGCTGATCCACCAAGGCTGCCAGACATCTGAGGCCAGAACATTCAGAGCAGTAGAGAAGCGAGCACTCCACAAAGCCAAAGCTGCAAATGCAAATGCTGTGACAATGGTGCCCACACGTCTGCCCAACATATGGCAGAACATTTCACATCCATATGGGCCTTACCAGCCACCTGCTGATGTATCGTGTACAGCCTACAACCCATTAGATGTCAAGGTCCTTCTCGAACATGATGGACAAACATCATCAATCTGAAGGTAATTATGATTTATAGGAATGCCATGTGTGTGTATAAAATTTCCATTTTTTTGCTTTTCTTTAAATACAGACATACAGTTTATACTAAATACCAGTGCATTTTAATTTAATGTGGCTTCTTACCGCAGTCTTTTTTTAAGTTGTAAGCTGTCATGAATGATTCTCTTGACAAATTCTAGCTCTCCACCTTCAGCCATGATCTCAGTTATGCCTCCTGTATTGACTGAACTAGGAGGTGGCCTTCTAGGATTACGAGAATTTACTCCCTGGAAAAGAAACCATTTGTGTTACAGCTAAAATGTAAACAATTAATAGCTATTATAACCTCATAATCTTTTCCTGTAATCAAAAGAAGAGTTTAATTTTGCTTCACAGAAGATGGCAGCAGCTATCTGACCTTGGTTGATTTCAAGCAAGATACACAGGGATAGGAAATTCCCTCCAAAATAAGGCAATGTAGGCTGCAGAGTGACAAAACGTGAGACACTTTTGTATTTATTATAGAAATAAAATGTATGTATATATCTATTCATTAGAAACAATGTGTATATCTCCTACTTGTAAGTATTTCCAAGGCATCTGTTTTGCAAATATTAGAAACAAAAAACTGGACTAAGATGTGTCCCAACCTGAGCCATCATGAACTTGAGGGATTCTTTATTTTATCTTATTATGCAAATAAACAAATGGGATAAAAGCATTTTGCATGTCTAGTTTCAATTATAACACTACCATTCAGCTTCAAGTATTATAAATACAAAAAAACCTCTCAACAATACGTTTTCGACAAATGAAGAAGTAAACGTCTATTGATAAGCTCATTATAAACAAACCTTTGCTTCTAGTTGGTTGGCAAAAAATGGAGGATTGCACATACAGAAGTCATAAATAACTTCAGACTCTTCTTCTAAGGCATCTAGGAGTAATGTTTTTTGTGGTACTTTAACCACTAGAAGAAAAATAAAGAGAAGTAATTAATAGTCTTTCAATCAAATTAGAAATCATTCATAATATATCAAAATGAAAAATATTTATTTAGGTTGCTTATATTAGAAATATTGATGCATATAACTCACCTTAGACTGAAGATGCTCCGTTTAATTTTTATTATTTGATTTTATTAATTTTAGATTTATTAATTTTGTTATTTAATTTTAATTATTACTTTTTATTATAAATCTAGTGGTACTTTAGTGCAACAACTGAAGAACAATTAAAAGGGATAATTAGGAACTCATATAGTCAGATAAATTAAATTATAATTAGCCTTTAATACCTTGTCATTATTATTTATTCCTAATGGACTGGAATAACTGGAAGGAAAGCTAGATGTTTTGCTAATTGATTTCCTATTCATTGCCACTAGTCTTTAACAAAGTAGTTTAAAAAGAACCCTGTCAATCAAAACAAACCCCTATCAAGTACTATATATGATTTTGGTTTTTAAGAATAAAGAATTCTGCCTAGCTATTATAAAAGAGAAAGTGTTACCTTTTATAAGATCAGATAAGTTATTTTGCTCCACATTTTTCTTGGCATAGCTGAAACACACATCATCTACTTCTGTTGCAATAAAATACCATCCATTCAAAGTTGCACCAAGTAATGGGTAAATACAGGATGCACCAGTACCTATTTCATATTCAAGAAGGGGAAATTTGATTAATTAAAAGTGAACAATAGAAAAACTGTACTAATTTTCAAGCTTTTCCATGGTTATCACACTATTAGTTGATTACATCAAGTAAACATTTACTAAATGAATTCTGCATGACAAAAAGGATCTTTTTTGCTACTCCTTAGGTAGGACATCAACAAGTTTAAAAAGTAGTTTCCTTTGAGTTTAGCTTAATTCTGGTGACTACATGATCACATCCATGGTTTACCACATACCTATGTCTATTCCCCATGTAACAGAACCTTTAGTAGCAGTATCTTGCTGAGCAATTAGATCTTCAACCCAGTGGATATAGTTAAGTCTCAAGGGAACAGTTGGAATAAGCCTTTCTAAAGGTATATCAATCTGAAGTCCAAAATCTTCTTTCAGCAACGTACATGTCAGGGCTCTCACTGCTTGTGGGTCCTTGAAATTTACACTAGAAGATACAAGAAAAAGAGAACTGTGAAATAAGTAAACAACAGACAAAAATGAGGTTTACATAATCTGCTATATCTAGAAAGATCTGCTATTGTATTCCAATCACATTTTCAAAATGGAAGATCAAAGATAAAAGCAGCATTTATCTATTATAAATGAATCTTGGGAGGGTGTCAATTATAGATTGATTCAGGATAAGCTCCTTAGGAGGTGAGGTGATCATGCTCTGTTTCAGAATTGCTGGCATCATTACTTCTCAAAGAGAGGCACTTTACCCATTGGGAGCTATCTTTCTTTCCTCAATGTCACGTATAGGCTCTAGGCCACAAATAGAACTTAAAGTGCTGAACCCTGCACTTCTTTAAACTGCTCACAAGATAGCTAAGGGGGCAAAACAAGCCTCTGTCAGAACCCATTGGGATTCATAAGGTGCTTGGGGCAAATTATTAACCATTTCAATATATAAATCTGGCAAATAAGTGTACACTATTTGAAAAAAAATAGTAATAAATTCTCAGATATATTTTATCAGTCTTTGAATACTATCAAAAGTAGATTCATGGTTCTTTTTTATTATGGGTAATTATCTGGCAGACAATGCATCAGAAATAACCTAAAGACAGGCTGGAAGACTGGTGGTGGCGGCAGCAGCGACGGCGGCTCCTGCAGTTTCCTTTCGAGGAATAGCAGCGCAGGGAACATTACGTCCATGCCCAGGCCCCCGCCGCCACTGTCCCCTAAAAGAAGCCGCCGCTGCAGCTGGTGTCCTCAAAGAGAAGCCGCTGCTGGGACCAGCAAACTCAGCGCCTGCCTTGTCATAGCTGAAGCGACGCTTTGCTGCTCCTCTGGTGAGGGGACGAAGGCAGAGGCAAGAGGTATAGAGGTAAGGAGAGGGGGGGGGAGTGAGGGACAATGGGGGGGGGGTTAAGGGGTAAAGAGGTAAGGAGAGGGAGGCGGGAGTGAGAGACAATGGATGTAACATTTTGAATAATAACCAAAAATTTCTGTTCGGTATCCAAAGCAAATTTTTGCCAAAAGTTTTGGTTGTTATCTGAAAAGTATGCTAACCAAGGCATTCGTTAACGTTAAGGTACCAATGTATTGTGAATCCTCTTAGAGGAAATCTTTTCTCATTTGGTGATGAATACCTATCTCTTCACCGATAGGTATTCATATAAAGAGAAAAGATAAGCAGATGTCCATGCTGACCTACCTCACTCTTCCTGACAAGTTAACTTGCACGTGCTGCTTAAATTCTGGATACCTGGATGCTAGATAAGCGAAGTCGGGAGGTTTGTTCTTGTACCTGTTCCTCTCGTGCATAGATTTGTTGAGGGCCATCCGGAGGGGCAGCCAATACCTACTGATACAAAAAAAAAAAGATTATCAGGTCACCTCGAAAGTAAGCGTTCCACCTGAAGGCTGCCCAACAAGGTGCTCGGACTTCTTCTAGCGAGATTCCCCCCACCCACCCCGCGAAGAAGGCGCAGCAACAGAAACTCGCCCAGCCCGCGGGAGGGGAGAGAGAAGTATTTTTTTTTTTTTAAAGCAACAACCGTTCAAGTCTCTTTGGTGCAAGCTGCGGAGCAGCCCTCCCTCACACCGGAAGTGCACGAATGACTGAGTTTGTTTTTTAAAGGAAGTCCTGCAGAGCCACTCTGGACGTCGACACCTCTATGGTTAGAACTGGTGTTGTCCGCGCCTTCCCTTGGGGAAGTAGAAGGGCAGGTAGTGCATTTGGGCTTGTGGCTTGTCTTTCTCGTTCGCAGCAACTAGAGCGTTGGTTCCTATTAGGGAATGGGGGCAGCTGCCTCTTTCCTGGTTGAAGCGCGAGGGAGACGCTCCTTTGCCGAGAACAGCCTCGTTTACCTTCAGAAAAGTTAGCGAAGGGGCTGCTGGTAAGGGGATGAACAGGTTGCTAGACACTCCCCCCCACACACACACACATGTTGGATTGCTAGAAGTTGTCGTTCATCAATCCCGCATGCGTACCACACTCAAAGTTTAACACTGAAGTGTAGGCATAAAAAACCCCACAGGTTGGGAATTTATACAATATTATGCCGTCATAAATGTGAACCTCTAAATAAATGTTTAATTAGCACCACTCGGTTAAATTCTATTTCCCAATATTTAAAGCAGGATAAGCAGGATATGTGCCTACATACATAAAGAGGTTGTTTAAATTACATTTTGTATAAAAAACTTAATCCAACAATATTTACCGAATAATTACTTTTACCATGCCTTATCGACTATTAACCCAAATATATGTAGAATTATCTAAATATCAAAACAATAGGAGTAACTGCATCTCCAGACTAATAAAATATTTATATATTTGCAGATGGATTAACAACTTCTAATAATATAAATCACAAGTAATGCTTTTAATTTGCATAGTTTTACATTTTTAATTGCTTTTCTATTTATCTTTTTATGATCGGTAAGCTGGCCAAAGTTGTCTTATCAAGGTGCCATGTAAATTTAATAAATACATGCATTTGTGTCACCCTTGCTAAGTAAATCAGGTAGGAATCAACCAAATTAGCTGGTGTTACTATATTGTAAACTTACATTGGCTATGCTGCACACATGAAAGAAACATGACAACATGGAACTTTTAAAGCACATCCAGTATGCCAAATATAGTTGGTACTTCTGTGGAAATCTAAAAGTAGTGGCTCTGCTTGGAATGCAGCTGAGGCATACCAAGTATTATTGTTATACATGGGAACAGACTGCTGCATAAGAGTCACATTACATTAAAAAGAAATGGCCACTGTGAAAGAATGTGGTTCCAGCCAGAAAAATATTGCATTTGAATCATTTGTTGATTCAACAGAATTTTTTTTGTTTCTGCTTCATATAAAACTCAGAATAATGAAAATTTTTGTAAAAGCAATAAGCATGGAAGTTTCTTATTTGAGACAGAGGTTTTCAAGAATCATGGATGCCAAGATTTAGGAAGTCATTTTTGTTGGTCATATACATCATCAAATAGCAAGCAGTTTGAAGTTCTGTTCGTGAGGCAGATAAAATCCACTGGAAAACATTCAAACACGTTGAATTTTTTTTTTGGCAATTAGAGTGCTAAATACATTAAACTGGTTAACAAACATCTTACGCAAGGTCATGAAAAGCAGCATGTCACTGAAGATTCATTTTCTACATTCACACTTGGATGTTTTTTTTCCAAAAGTCTAAGTGCAGTAATAAACATAGTGGAGGATTTCATCAGGGCATTACCATAATGGAAAAATAACAGGGCAACTAGAATCTATTAATGCAGGCTATTGCATTGGATCCCAAATATAAATGAAACTCAGCAACAAAATACTTTTATTTCTGTTGGATACATGCAATGTCAGAAACTGCAATTAAATATACAGCTGGTTCTCTACTTACAACCATCCATTTAGTGCCATTCAAAGTTACAACAGCACTGAAAAAAAAGTAAGATAACTTTTTCACACCATCATTGCAGCATCCCCAGGGTCATGTATTCAGAATTTGGCATTTATCAAGTGGCAGTATATAACTGTCCTGAGGTCATGTGACCACTATATGTAACCAACAGGCAAAATCAATGGGGTAAGCCAGATTTACTTCGTGACTACACTTGACAACTAGAGCAAAACAGGTCATAAAATAAGGCAGAACTCAACTGCCTCGCCTAGTGGAACTTTTGTTGGATTTAATAGTGGTAGTGAGTCAAGGACTGCCTAAGTCATTAAAAGTTAATTTCGTATTTCTTGAGTTTTCTATATGGTAGAAATTGTATTCGTCTTCAGTTTGAAGGCTCTATCAAAATCACTAAAAGTTTTTCAGGAAACAAAACTTTCCAAAAAAAAAAAATCATTGTCCAGTGTTAGAATTTGAGGCAACAGTCTTTCCCAAAACTTACCAGAAATTCTGACAGTTGCCCTTAAATTCTTTTACATATAAGGTTGTATTCTGTTTCCCTCTGCAGGATATTAATGATTAGGATGAAATGATCTGACCATGGCAAGAGTGAGATGTCTATACCCCTTATCATCACTTCATGACTCCACTGCCCCAAGAGAAACACCAAGTTGAGTGTGTGTGTCCCTTCATGAGTCGGACCGTAAACTACCTGGGTCAGGCCCAGAGTTGTCATGGAAACCATGAAACTCCTGCACCATCTCTGGGGATTCACCGAGGGACAATATCTTAAAGTCCCCCAAGACCATGAGTCTAGGGCAGCGTTTCCCAACCGGTGTGCCGCGGCACACTGGTGTGCCGCGAGACATGGCCAGGTGTGCTGCCAAGCTCCAGCTGGGCGGGGCGCTGCCGGTACTTCCGTCCTGGGGCTCCCGCTCGCAGCTGTCCCCCGGCTCCTGCTCGATGCCGCGGTTTTCGGCGCTCTCCTGCTGGGCCCCAAAGAAAGAAGGCAGGAAGAAGGAGAGCTCCATTCTTCGCGCCTTTTCCCCGCCTTCCTTCTTTGGGACCCAGCAGGAGAGCGCCGAAAACCGCGGCATCGAGCAGGAGCCGGTTGACAGCTGCGAGCGGGAGCCCCAAGATGGAAGTACTGGCAGCGCCCCGCCCAGCTGGAGCTTCTCTGGCGTCGACGGCAAGTGTCCTTTGTGGCCCGGCGGGAGGGCACTGGCGATGGGAGTGGGGGGGGGCGGCGGTGAGAGGGAGCGCTCTCTCAGCTGACTGCAAGCGGGAGCCCTGACGGTGGCGGTTGGACGTGCTGCTAGACGTCGTACATGCTGGCGCTGCGGGCCTGGCATATACGGTGTCCAGCAGCACGTCCAGCTGCCGCCGTCAGGGCTCCCGCTTGCAGTCAGCTGAGAGAGAGAGAAAGAAAGAGAGACATATAAGAGAGGCAGAGAGAGAGAGAGAGAAAGAGAGACAGCAAGAGAGGCAGAGAAACAGAGACAGAGCAAGAAAGAGAGGCAGAGAAAGAGAGAGAGAGAAAGAGAGAGAAAGAGAGACATAGCAAGAGAGGCAGAGAGAGAGAAAAAGAAAGAGAGACATAGCAAGAGAAAAAGAGAGACTTAGCAAGAGAGGCACAGAGAGAGAAAGAGAAAGAAAGAGAGACATAGCAAGAGAGAAAGAGAAAGAGAAAGAAAGAGAGATAGCAAGAGAGGCAAAGAGAAAGAAAGACATATAGCAAGACAGTGAAAGAGAGAGAGAGCAAGAGAGAGAAAAAAGCAATAAAGAGATAGCAAGAGAGACAGAGAGAGAGAGCAAAGGAGAGAGAAAGACATAGAGGAAGGGAAGGAGGGAGAGAGAAAGAGAGCAAAAAAGAGAGAAAGAAAGAAAGGGATGGAGAGAGAGAAAGAAGGGAAGGAAGGAAAAGAGAGAAAGAGGGAGAAATAGAGCGAAAGGGAGGAAGAGAGGGGTTTTTTGTCCAAACTTTTCTTTAGCCCGCCCCCCCGGCCCCCCCCTTTCAGTGTTCCCCAGGATTTTGAAAATATGAATAATGTGCCGCGGCTCAAAAAAGGTTGGGAAACACTGGTCTAGGGAACTCGACCGCCAGCTTGGCTATCACTTGAGTAGCGCAGGCAGAGCTGTTGCAATCAGCTAGGAGGCAGGTACATTGGCAACAAGCCCACCTGAACCCCTAGGTCCAATCTCAGGAGGTGCTCACACCCCACTATCTCAGGTGCAGGGTTCCTGCGAGGGCTGAGTGTCTCCCGGATTATGACAGCCACTCCTCTGCCCCTGGAATGGTGGCTGATAGAGCACCTGAAACCCGACTGGGCACATCTCTGAGAGGGGAACACGCCCCCCTCTTGGCCCATCCAGGTCTCAGTTACACATGCCAGATCAGTCCACTTGTTCGAGAGTAGATCTCCACCAGGGGGGCTTTGTTCACAATTGACCCGGCATTGAGCAACAGCAGCCTGAGACCAGGATGTTGACTTTGCCTGTCACCAGCTATATAGGTGGAGGGGCCGGAACAAGAAATCATTTTAAATAATGAGTTCTAGTTCCCGATGAGTGGCCTACTCCTCGGATCCCGCCATATCTGCCTTTCCCAGCTAGGACCCATATGCCTGGTATCACATTCATACCATTTATTTTATTTATTTATTTATTAGATTTGTATGCCGCCCCTCTCCGTAGACTTGGGGCGACTCACAACAGCAATAGAACAATTCATAACAAATCTAATAATTTAAAAACATTTAAAAAACCCCATTATTAATCAGACATACATACAAACATATCATACATAAATTGTATAGGCCCGGGGGAGATATCTCAATTCCCCCATGCCTGGCGGCAAAGGTGGGTTTTAAGGAGTTTACGGAAGGCAAGGAGGGTGAGGGCAGTTCTAATCTCCGGGGGGAGATGGTTCCAGAGAGTCGGGGCCACCATAGAGAAGGCTCTTCCCCTGGGACCCGCCAAACGACATTATTTAGTCGACGGGACCCGGAGAAGGCCAACTCTGTGGGACCTAATAGATCGCTGGGATTCGTGCGGCAGAACTTGCACCATTCATACCAAGCCTGTGGTTATAGTCAAGCCACCACCTGCTTCTGTTTCCACATTCAGCAGGGGGGACTCTGGCCTTCACCCCCAGCTTGCCCAGTCTTCAACGTACTCTTTCTGTACAATCACTCCCCCCTTACAGTAAAATAAAATAGCAGTATAGCAGAAGCTGGATAAAATCAATACAGGTACATAAAAATAGAGAAAAAGCAACCATCCCGATCAGTCTGTCCAGCATTGATATAAGAATAGTGAAAACTTAAAAACAGTGATCTAAGGTGGTCAGTATAAATCTTAACTTGATGGAAACGGTGGGAACAGTAGGTGTGATGTAAAGGAGGAATAAAGAGTCAAGATATAGTTCCTCGTCTGAAATCACGGTAAAACCAAAGTTCCAAGGGTTGCAAGTTCTTCCAGTCCACCTTATTAATATAAAGCCCAAAGTTGATGTTCTGGGGGCTCTGTCCCTTGCCAAATTGGGGATATCCCTGTGCCCGGGGCCATTCCCCTTTTAATCCCGGCCATCTCGGGCTTTTCTGGGCTGCCAGAGGAGCCTTTTGGTGGCGCTTAAGGAGGCTTTGGCAGCCCAGAGTGAACAAAGCATTTTCCTTTCTCTGGGCATTTGGACAGTGCCGAGAGAAAAGAAACACTCCCTTTGCTCTGGGCAGCAGAGGAATCACCACAGCGAAGGAAAGGCGCCGGCTACAAAGTAAGCGAGCGAGATGAGAGGAGAGCCCTTCAGCACGGGAAGGAAGAGACAGCAGGTAGCAGCAGCAGCCGCCAGTGTATGGGAGGCAGTGTATGGGAGACAGCCTCGTGCCGAGTGTATTGGAGGTGCGTGCTCCACCTCACTACCTCACAAACCCTCTTTTTTTTAAGGCTTAAAATTTTGGATTTTTTTTATTCCCCTCACCTTCTTCCTTTGGCAGTGACTCACCTCCTCCTCTTCCTCCTCCTCCCACCCAAATTTACTTCTTTCCTAATGGTTTTGCATGCATTATTTGCTTTTACATTGATTCCTATGGGAAAATTTGCTTCTTCTTAAGAACGTTTCAACTTAAGAACCTGGTCATTGAATGAATTAAGTTCTTAAGTAGAGGTACCACTGTATATCCATAAACCTCTTCACACATTACCTTCTGTCTCTTTTTTTTTTACATCTCTTCAGTTGACTTAATTGCAACTTTCTTGGTATTCCTGTTTCCGTCAGTTCATTCATTCTTCTTTCATGTTCACCCTCATTCAGTCTTGCTATAAGACTAAATCATTCTGCTATAATTCTTTCATGCCGTATTTATATTTAGTCCGCATTCTTCCTTGATACTGTCCTTCTTGTTTTACCATATACCCTAACATCTAAATGCAATGTACTCCATTTCTACTGCTTTCAACTTCTTTTATGTACATGCTCAACTCTCATGTAACAAAGTACACAGAGCATGTTTGGTGCAACATTTCTTTTGACATACTGAGATATATTTAGTCCTCACTATTTTTTAAAACACTGATACATCTTAAAAAATTCTCTGTAAATTTCCCAGATTTCATTCAGATTATATTTTTCCCTTTTCTTAGTTTCAAGTACACATAATGTATGTATTTTATATCTTTACTTTCTTTAGTTAATTCTTATTGTTTACATTTTCAGTCAAACTGTTCTTTGCACCATAATTATTGTCAGTTAGGCCCATGGATATTTATCTCTAGTATTCATCACTGTTTTGGTCACACGAGGCTTTCACATTATGATTGTTAGTAAATTACAAAAAATGTACACTATGCTACCAGCCTTAGTTATAGCGGGACCAAATGCAATTCTGTGTACTAATAGGAAGGATAAGACCAATCACTTTTGGCATATTTTGGCCAGTATGATATAAGTAGATACTAAGTCTAGTTTTACTCCAAGTGTGCTTATATTATTCGATTCCAACTAAAATCCCTAGTCAAGGTTACACATTGATGCCTGCATTCAATCAACAATTCTCATTGCTTTCAAATTACTTTCTCTGACATATATCACTCTATTCCTTATAGCATGATCAGATGCAGAGCCATGTTTTTATCTTTCAACATCCATTCCTCATTTAATATCACAAATTACTCTTAAAATTTCCAATTTCTGACTTAAAATCTCCATATTTATTTTTCTATGTTTAATAGGTTATCTTTCAGGACATTCTTGTCACACAGAGAAACAAAATTAAAGAGCTTCCTAAATTGTACTTTATACTGCAGAGAAGGGCAGCACGTTGAATGCTGATTCACAAAGCAAACTAAAAAAACCCTCTTATTTTTGCTTATAAGAAAAATAGCCCATCAATTAATTTTCTTCTCAATCAACTGGCATAGAAATTAAACTGAAGTTCAAAAATATCAGAGAAACAGTGAATGAGCTCACCTATGGAAAAGATGCAACACAAACTTTATTAGCACGATTTAGTGATTTTATTTTTGAGATTTTAAAAAAACACCATCTTTTATTATTTTTATGACTAACTTAAGGCAGCAAATATATCCAAAATTTATTTCCCTTCCAATATTCCCCACAGCCGCCACCACCACATGAAGTGAATTGGACTGAGAAATTGTGACTGGCCCAAAGTCATCAACCTTACAGTCTCTTGGTTTCTAATCTGGTGCTTTAACAATTAGACTGTGTCTATTTCGATTTCATGGATATTTCTTTGCTTTCTGCTCTCTTATTTTGACATCAATTGTTGAGGACTGAATTATATACTTTAGTCAGACTCCAAATTGTCTTAGATAGCTTCCAACATCTTTAGTGAGCAAAGCTGCGAAAAGATGAGAGAGTAGGTATATCAGATGTGGACTGCAAAAACCCAGAAGACCATTAGATGGCAGCTAAAAGGTTTGG
Organism: Erythrolamprus reginae; assembly: GCF_031021105.1. NCBI lineage: Eukaryota > Metazoa > Chordata > Lepidosauria > Squamata > Dipsadidae > Erythrolamprus > Erythrolamprus reginae. The sequence goes on along the minus strand of NC_091963.1, from coordinate 101,796,703 downwards.
AAAGCTCTTTTGGCTACCATTAGGAACATTGTATTTCAAATTTTTGCAATTTAGATACAATAGATATAAGACATAAGAGAATAAAATGTCGGTAACACTGGGAAAGCACATTTCCATTTCTATTCATGTAACTCATTGAATAATAAAAAATTTTCCCCTCATTTGCTTTTATTCTCCATTCAGCTCAAATATGCAAGTCCATATTATATCTTGCTGGATGTAAACAGGGCTGACTCAAAATAAATACTGGAAAGTCGCAAGGAGTCCCTTGAACAATTTGTTCCCCCTTCTTCAATCTATGACACCATAGTTACATGGCCAGTATACATTTTAGAAATAGGTGCAGTTTTATTAGCCATTTTAATTATTTACGTTAACTTTTTATTGTTTTTTAATCTCACTTGCCAATTATTTATTTGTTCTATGAGTGGCGGAGGGGGCTTGGGGGGGGGGAGAAGACTACAAAAATAGCATTATTGTTGTTGTTAGTTTCCAAGAGTCACTTGTTTGAGATAGGTAGTCATGTACATTGAATAAAGTTCAATCAATCCTTTGTATAAAGAAATATTGTTTGGGCATCCTTTTCCTTGTCCTTGAATTCATATCCTATGCTGACTTGGAATACAGTATATTCAAGCTTCTGAACTGCGATTCCTGCTGGAGAAAAATACATTCAATAACTTGCCACAAACTCAGACAAGAAGTAGGATACAACTGTATCATGAACATTCATAGTTTGGATGGATATTGGCTAGGATTATATTTATGTTAAAAGATTACATTTTCGGTGATCCAAATTTTGTGTTTGATTCCTGATTTGAAGGCTTTATTGATGGATTTTTATTAACTGTACTAAGGAATATTGCTTTAGTTTCATAGATGTTTATGGAGTAAACCAGCAATGACTAATCTAAGACCTATTCGTTTCTGAAAGACTAAAGTATGATATAATTTGATTGCAATCCAATATGTATACCAGAACTATGAAGAGATCCAGTAACATTCAGTAGATCATCTGCATTGTAATATGCTACTATAAATAGCTGTTTTTGGAATGCAAATGGAACTTAGAAAAGGCACTAACAACATCAAGTTGAAGTATTTATTTCAATATTACTTTTATTCTCTATTAATATAAGAAATAATTTAGCTTTTAAGAGTTATCAATCTAGTTTTTATTGCCTCTCCAAAGGAAAATTGAATCATTTTTCCCCTGCCTCTAAACTGCATGCTAAAATTAGGGGCAAAGTTTCATATTGGGCAGGACAATTTTTGGCAAAAAAATAAATAAGCCATCATTTTCATCACTTATCATCAAATATAGGTAGTCCTTGACTTACAGCAGTTTATTGACCATTTGAAGTTACAGCGGTACTGAAAAAAAGTGACATGACTTTTTCACACAATCATGTGATCAAAATTCAGATGCTTAGCAGCTGGTTCATATTTAAGAGCCGGGGTGGCGCAGCAGGTAGAGTGCTGTACTACAGGCCACTGAAGCTGACTGTAGATCTGAAGGTCAGCGGTTCAAATCTCATCACCGGCTCAAGGTTGACTCAGCCTTCCATCCTTCCGAGGTGGGTAAAATGAGGACTCGGATTGTGGGGGCAATAGCCTAGCTCTGTTAAAAAAGTGCTATTGCTAACATGTTGTAAGCTGCCCTGAGTCTAAGGAGAAGGGCGGCATAAAAATGGAATAAATAAATAAATAATGGAGTCATGTGATCATTTCTGCAAACTTATGACAAAGTCAATTGGAAAGCCAGATTCACTTAACGATCAGGTTACTAACAACTACAATGATTCACTTAAAACTTTGGCAAGAAAGGTCATAAAATGGGGCAAAACTTAATTCTCAATATACAGTTTGGGCTCAGTTGTTCGTAACCTGAGGACTGCATGCAACCCATGGAGAATGAATTTTCTTTAAAAATCAAAGTAAAAAATCTAATCAGAAAAAGAATTTTACCTGAGCTAAATTAATTCAATTTAATCAGTTTAAATTTAGTTTCCATTTAATTTGAAAAACCACTCTCTATATATTTTAAAAGTTGAATTATAAGCTTTTCAGATTCTAACGTATCTTACCTTGTCTTTAGATTAGTACTTGTGGATATGTAACATTTCTCTTTAGACATACAACTTTGAAAGTTCTTGCAAAACCAGTACTTTTGTTAATTAGTCTGGAATCCTTGTTCTTGATTTAACTGGAAGAATAGACACTGGAATTTTTCTTTATTAACACGATTCAGAGAAAAATCTGAGTAACCTGAATAACATGGAATGAACATTCTTTGACAGTTGACAGACTTATCTGCCTAAATCTTTATTGTAAAGAAGAGGTTTAATTTAGAAGATGTGTTAGTAGCAAGGCATGGTGAAGACCTTGTCAACACCCAGGGTATATTTGAACACAAGGACAGGGCAATACTCAAGGTATTGAGTATTAAGAGCTGTCTTTAAGATGACTTTTAATATGAAGTTTGTCTAGTTCCAGTCAGCGGAAGATAATCAAGTACAGTGGTACCTCTACCTAAGAACTTTTCTAGATAAGAACCGGGTGTTCAAGATTTTTTTGCCTCTTCTCAAGAACCATTTTCCACTTACAAACCCGACCCTCGGAAACTGTAACTGGAAAAGGCAGGGAGAAGCCTCCGTGGGGCCTCTCTAGGAATCTCCTGGGAGGAAACAGGGCTGGAAAAGGCGGGGAGAAGCCGCTGTGGGGCCTCTCTAGGAATCTCATGGGAGAAAACAGGGCCGGAAAAGGCAGAGAGAAGCCTCTGTGGGGCCTCTCTAGGAATATCCTGGGAGGAAACAGGGCTGGAAAAGGCGGGGAGAAGCCTCTGTGGGGCCTCTCTAGGAATCTCCTGAGAAGAAACTGGGCCTCCACCCTCCCTGTGGTTTCCCTAATCCAGGGGTCCCCAAACGTTTTATACAGGGGGCCAGTTCACTCTCCCTCAGACTGTTGGAGGGCCGGACTATAAAAAAACCTATGAACAAATCCCTATTGCACACTGCACATACCTTATTTAAAATAAAAAACAAAATGGAAACAAATACAATATTTAAAATAAAGAAGAAGTAATAAATAAAGTAATTTATACTTCTTTATTAACAAGTAAATTCCTCCCTCTCCCTCTTTCTCTCTCCCTGTTTCTCTTTCTTGCTTTCTCTCTCCCTCTTGTTTTTTCTCTCTCACTCACTCTTTCTCTGTCACTCCCTCTCTCTTGCTTTATTTCCCTCTCTCACTCCCTCTCCATCTCCCCCTCTTCCTCTCCCTATCTCTCCTCTCTCTCTCTCTTGCTTTCTCTCTTACTCACTCCCTTTCTCTCCCCACTCTCTGTAGCACACACACACACACCCTGAATCCTTGCCCGAATGCAAATCTCACCATGCAAGAACTTAGAAGAGGTAAAAAGCACCACCGGAGGAACGAAGAGCTTCCCTCCCACTCCCTTCTCCCCAGCAGAAACACCCCCCCCCCCCCACTGAATCCTTGCCCAAATGCAAATCTCACCGTGCAAAAACTTTGAAGAGGTAAAAAGCACCACTGGAGGAACCAAGACGCTGGAAAGCAGGGAGGGGAAAGTCTCCCATCCACTCAGTGCCTGCGGTCTTGCTGCTGAGTTTCTGGCGGCAGCGAGGAGAGGTGGAGAGCAAAGCGGCAGTCAGGAAAGCGGACCTGCAATTGGCCCCTTTGTTTCCCGCCTTTAGGGAGAAGAACTTTTGCTGCCCTATGGCAGAGCAGCAACAGTTTCTCTCCCTAAAGGCGGGAAACAAAGGGGCCAATTGCAGGTCCGCTTTCCTGACTGCTGCTTTGCTCTCCACCTCTCCTCGCTGCCGCCAGAAACTCAGCAGCAAGACTGCACGGACTGTGTGGATGGGAGATTCGATCAGAAAAATCTTGTGCACTGCCACGGGCCGGATAAATGGCCTCAACGGGCCGCATCCGGCCCACGGGCCGTAGTTTGGGGACCGCTGCCCTAATCGCATGCATTATTTGCTTTTACATTGATTCCTTACAAACTTTTCTACTTAAGAACCTGGTCACGGAACGAATTAAGTTCGTAAGTAGAGGTACCACTGTATCAAGATTTATATACCTAAGTGCTTAGCCTTCTCATCACTCACATAAGGGATCCAACCATTCTGAGGTGTTATAGATTAGCAGAGTGTGATGATGAGATACAGCTTGATCCTTTTCAGTGAGATGGTGGTTTGAAGAATTAGCAGTACATTTGCCTCATGCAATTATTGTAATTCCTGTTTTAGCCATTGAAGGTGGCTAAATAAAGAGCATAGTGAAAGTTTAAAAACATAAATGAATGTTAAATCATGTATTAAACACCAGCAAAAGAGAATTAGAGCAATGCAAAAAGTCCTCTCCACCAGAGCCTCTTATAATGAGATGGGGAAGATTATGGTATCAAAAAGTATCCTCAGGGAAATCCTGACAATTAGACAGAAAATACAACAAATGATTCTTTAGATAATGAGGTCCCAAACCACATTATGCTTAGAAAGTAACTAAGAAACTATACAATCCAAGGCATATTGTCATCCAAGTTTCTTCTGGTTATTAGGTTTACCTGCTGTATTTCACACAAATTGGGAATTTTGGGGCACTTTTCAAGAATATCCTTACATTCAGCATGTTCCAATAGCTAATGTAGGATGGAACTAAGGTATGGACCTTTACCAAATCTTCACTTGCTTTGAAAATTTCATAGTTGGCATACTAGCTTTGTGTGAAAAAACATTGCAGCTGTCATCTAAGAATTCAATAACAGTTGAGGATTAAGAAGCACTCCTAGAGTGTGGATTTACTCTTTCAGAAATATAATCTGGTCCAAAACTGACTAATTGATTGCAATTAGTCAATAATTGCAATTTCATACTTGTACCTCTCTTTTTCTCTCTTTATTTTCATTCAGACTATTTTTATACTTAACAAATTTGAAATGGAGGAAAGAGAAAAAAGGAGTGTATCATCAGTGTAATGTTGGCACCCCATTTCAAACCTTTCAAATAATCTCCCCCATTTTCATATAGATCAGGGGTCCCCAACCCCAGAACTCCACTGAGAATTGGGCCATTGACACATTGGGTAAGCATGTGAAGCATATGAACAGATTTATGTTGCGCATGTGAAATCACAGCTGCTTAAGTGGTTAGTCCACAGAACAAAAAAGGCTGGGGACTCTGATATATATTCTGAACAAGTGGGTCAACTGGGTAGATATTGATAAATAATAATCCCCTTGTATCAGTTCTGGTAGTCCAGAAAGTACTGTATTTGACATCTACTGAAAATTGCCAAAAGGTCCAGGATAATTAGTAACTTATACTCTTTCATTTGTGCTAGAGCATTATTGTGCAGCAACTGGGGTATTTTAGACAGCACTTTGCAAGCATTGAACATACGAGTGTTGATCAGGATGCCTGTCCTATCTTTCATGAAGTTTGTGAGGCAGCTGTGATATGACTGGCCTTCTCAGTAATAATTCCCAATGGACTCCCCCAGATGTACTAGCAGTACTCATCTTGCTGCAATGCTGCCAGTGGTTCCCAAACTTGGCAACTTTAAGACTTGTGGACTTCAACTTCCAAAATTCTCCAGACAGCATAGCATAGCATAGCTGGCTGGAGAATTCTGGAAGCTGAAGTCCACAAGTCTTGAAGTTGCCAAGTTTGGGAACCACTGCAATATAGGCAAAAGCCAGGTCCCATATACTTTTTCAGCTATATTTGTTTAAAGCTGCAAGGCAATTTTCTATTTTTTTCCAGAAATAGATGGAACATCATTGTTTAATTCTCCTGGGCTAGGTGGGCAGCTTTAGTAGAACCCCTATAATTGTAGGTGTTATGTGGTGGTGGTGGCGGCCTGGGAAACTTTTACCAAACATTAAGATTACATAGATTTACATGGGATACATGAAAAGGACCTTTCTTGCATTTTGAAGAATTTAGTTGTGTATATTTGTGTAGTACAGATGCAACCTCCAACCTTTTCTGCAGTTTTCCTAGGAAGGAAGTTGCAAGTCCAAAGATATTGACACACTTCCACCATCAGCTGTAACATGATTCCCACTGACTTTTTCCCTGCAAGTTTTCCAATTCACTTGTGGGAAGATGTCAAGCTAATTTCTTGTTGCAAATAAAGATCACATATTATCGTTTCAGATGTTTGCTTAAACAGGATTATCAATGGAGGGCAAAAAATCAGTGGGATTGAGACCTACTTCTGACTTCCTATAGGCTTCTTCACTGAATTACCTTCTGGAATCTGGCAGTGAGCTTTGGAAATCTTTCCTTCCTTCCTTCCTTCCTTCCTTCCTTCCTTCCTTCCTTCCTTCCTTCCTTCCTTCCTTCCTCCCTCCCTCCCTCCCTCCCTCCCTCCCTCCCTCCCTTCTTTTCCTTCTTTTCCTCTTTCCAGCCAGGCAGGTTGTGGCTACTTCTGAGAAGGGGAGAATTGAGGGATTGCGCAAGTGGCTTGGAAAGTATGGAATTTTGAAAATGTGAATCATATGATTGCAACAGCAGCCCTGCAGCTCTGACATAGCCACAACTACCACAAATTTCATTCCCTCAGGAGTAATGGTTCTATCATTTTCTAAGTTTGACTAGGTTTTCACCCAGCTGAAGGTTACAGATATGATAAATTTGTTTATAGGTTGTCCTGATCATTAGACTTTTACCTTGTTTTAAAAAATTGCCTTCCTTTTCTTAAGAAAAGTAAAATAAAATAGTTTAAACAGTGTGCTGCAATAAGATATAATGAACTGTTTTCCAGTAGGATATATTTTTGGACATGATAATGCCAGTAATTTATCACAGGCTAAAAATTGTAAAAATTTTGTTAATTTCAAAATGAGTGGAAATTATTTCAAATGTTACACAAGAACAACATTTCTCTGCAATTTACTAAAGGAGCCTGATTTTTAAGGCTTTTGCATACATAAGGGTGAAAAAAATGCTTTAGTACAAAATTAATCATTTACTACTGTTTTAAGGAATCATTTACCTGCCTTAAAGGGAGGCATCACTCTGGTGCAAATGTGGAAAGCACCTTTAATCAATAGAAATGAGCTATATTAAGATGAGATCCAACGCAGTTTCTGAATATAATAATTCTTAAAGTATGAAGGGCTCTTATCACTTGGAAATTTTATTCTAAAATAAAGAGCTCAGTCCTGGGAATGATCTTACCATTATTGGGAAAACTACAACAAAAAATAAAATTAATAGAAATATTTCTTAGTTCAAGAATTCAGTAAGTTGCTGCCTTTAGGAATTGTGCTTAGCCTATATTATATTGGGAACAGAAGCCCTATCCAAATATTTATCTGGAGAAAGTTCTAAAATTTCACTAGGCAGTGAAAGACCTTTTAAGGCAAACAATCATGGACATTTTCACAGCACGATGGAGTTGACCTCCAATTCTCAAAACTCTTGGCATCCGAGGAACCTTTTAAATGATTATTTATATTTAAGAGAAGGTAGCACTTTATTTCTGTCCACATTGCTTTATTCATTTTTACGCTGACTTACAAATCTATCAGATCTTCCTATTAGAGAAGGAAAACTATCTTTTTCTAATTTTTGTGGACTCTCAACAAACTATTTGCTTATATTATTTCATCAGGATCAATGAGTGTCTTTTATACAGCTTGTAATTTTCGTGCCTCCCATAACAATAATTCAGCTTAAATGTAAAATCAGGCAAGTAAAAACTGAATTTTTGAAAACGTGTTTAATATTTTTGTCTGTAGGGCAAAGCCAAAATAATCTGGCCTAGTTTCAAGTTACAAATCCATACACCTTTCTTTTTCCCTTTCAGTTAAATGAATAAGTGTGGCAACAGAAAGGCTTGGATACCCAAAATAAAACATTTCAGCAGTCTGTATTTCTTTTTCAAAGTTATTTAGCCTGGTAAAATGATGAACTCCATTAAAAGGATAGAAGCTTCTGCTCAGGTATAATGAATGAAGATCAATATATCAGACAACTATTGTTTAATGGGTGAGCAAAGGAGGGAGGGGGGAGTCACATTGCGATTTAAAACATTATAATTGATTGAGATTCCTTTTAAAGCAAATTAAGTACTGTAGTTTTATTTGGGATAGGATTTCTGCTAATCATCAAGAATCAACTAAATGACAATGGAATGCAGATTCCTATTATCTTTCCAAGTAAGAAATATAGAGGGCAAAGGGCTTCAGTGTTAGATCTGAGCTGTGACATGGATAATCTTTCATATTTTGTATTCAGCTATGGAAAAATAACGCAAACCCTATTCCAAAATAGATGAGAAAATGGGTCAACCATTACAAGCTGAAAGCAGCCATATCTTGTCATGGCAGCAGTCATTTCTGCCTATATATTTTGACAGTTAATATGAGCTGCATTTTGGTGAAAGGACTACGAGTAATCATGGCACATATGAACCCTGAAAGAAACAGACATGTGAATGAGTTGGCTTCTTTTAAGACAAGAACGCAAATTAAAAACTGGGAGAAAGGAAAAACAAAATAAAACAATTTTCATATGTCTTCAGAGGCAATTAGCAAATTTATTGGGAGAAATAGGTGCAACGGATGTGTTTGACTAGAAATTTAGATAATCCTGGAAACTGCTTACACTTTATCTCCAGTAAAAGATGTTTAAACATCAGTTGTTTGTGTAGGAAAAGAAGCAAGAACTATGATTGAGAGTGGAAGAAAAAAGGAAGACAAGGTCCTTCAAAGCTTTGACAACGTATCATACTGATGAGAAACTCCCATTCTATAGGTAGTCATATATTTGGAAGATATTATTTTAAAGATGACCACTATGAGCTTTCTTATGGTATCTTGAGTTATTATATATTAACATATTGCATTTCCTTACGCTATTGACGCTCATTTAATTCCATTTAGGAATGGAATCATCTTCTGACCGAATGGTGCATGCACTGTGCTGCTTCAGAAGGAAGGGTCAGGACCCCAAATGGACTTAACAATCAGGTCTTAGTCACCTAATCTGCAAATATAGCCACAGGATATCCTCATATTAGTTTACATTCAAAGCCCTTAGGTCTAATTTTATTCTCTCTTCTTATTCTCTTGACTTTCAAAATGTTTGGCCCCTTGTTTATATTATTACCTATAAGAAATTAAGGGAGGACTGAGAATCATCAGCCATAAGTGAAGAACTGAGGTCTGTGCCAGGGTACTTGATCATACAGTACTGCTCAAATAATTTGCAACAAACATCCTTTCAGCTATTTGCATGAGTAGTGTTTTGCCACAAGTTTCAAGCAACTGGATTCTTCTTTGGTTTTTAAGGTTTTTTTTAGAAGATAAAAAGTAAAGAATATTTTAAAAAACACTTTTTTAACCGAGAAGAAAATTAAACACAAGACAGAACATTAGAAAAGTCTGTCTCTTCTACATACACTTCCTCCAAGCAAATGCATCCAAAACAATGCAAAAAGCAAATATTAAAAATTAGGCAGGATAAAAACTTAGGCTAAAGAATTTTCTAGAGCCAACATTTGTGTGCCTGTTAAAAAGAGCAGAGTTTTCTAAAGGAAACATCAATGAATGGATTGAAGAATTAGGTGGGGAAAGAAAAAAAAATTAGGAGAAATTCTACATTTATTCAAAGAGGAGGGCTGACAACTGTCAAATTCCTGACAAAATAGTAACTTTCTTAGGATGCTGACAGGGGAGAGAAATCTAACCTCACAGTTGTTATGTAAACTCTGCATTGCATTCCTTTCTTATAGATTATGAAGTCACTCTAAGGAAAAATTGCTGCCACACTGACTTGCTATTTAATTCATCTTGTATCCAAAAAACAAATTTGTTACTAAAGATGAAATTATTTGGGATAACATGCTAATGCTGGTGCTGTCAATTGGCAGGACACTGCATTCTCTTGTAGAGTGTGCAAAAATCCTATGCCAACCTTCAGTGCAACTTCATACCATTGACCTATGTGGTTTCTTCCCCTTCCCTCCAATGAGATGTAGTCTTACAAAAAAGGAAAAAAAATATTTTAAATATTGACGGTGGACTGTCTCCAGCCTCTTTACCCTGCCACCAAAACCACATTTCTTCACACTAAGTGTGTTCACCCTGCATCATGGAACCACACTCTGGGTCTGTAGTGTTTGGAAGTTCACGGTACATGGAACCATCTTTTTCCTTTCACTGCCCAGAGCAAATAGTGCCTTTGCAATTGCTTAGCACTAGTCCAACCAATCTTCTTTTCCTTGGCTACTTAGCTTAAGTTGCCATAATCCTTGCTGAGAATCAATGATGCCTTGCTCTATGGATGGGATAAGAATGCAAGAGAAAAATAAAGAACCTGATCCTGGTTTCTTGGAGCCATTTTGTGGACTTCTTGCCAATCCCGAGGCTGCATCTCAAAACATGTCTGACTCTCTCCATTTCCTTCTGCAGTTCCAGTTATATATATATTTTTGCCTATTGTCCCTGCTCAGTTTGAAGAGCTGTTATTAGAAGATCCAGAAGTTGAGGCGATAGCAGCTCCAGCTGGGCTGCTTGTTGATACAGATTTGCGGATGTGAGGAAGCAAGTAGGGGTCACATGCCAATTGTTGGACATCTATCCGATCTTCCTTCCTATATGCCAAGCAACGCCTAATAAATGCCTAAAAAATAATGAAAGACAAGGAGAAAGTAGGCACCAGAAAAGAAACTAGCAGCAATAGCAAAAAGCAAATCAAATTTGTATGTTTTACAGCAAATTAAAGTTATAGAAAAATCTTCCTATGTTGTATGAAATTTGCCCCCAATAGATTTCTCTAGGTTAAGTTTTCATTTGTGATACAGGCATTCCTCCTAAAAATCTGGTTGAAAGGCAGCTATTCAACATTTATTTCAGCTTCCCTGCATTTGTTTCATAGGTCTTTTATCTGTTTTAAAGAATTTAGCACCATGGAAGAAAGATAGGCAGATAACAGCTTGTGGAATGCAAGAATATTTCCTCTCTCTCTGTCAGTAAGTGAAAACCAATCCAAATGATTACATGTGAAACTCGAAAAATTAGAATATTGCGCAAAAGTTCATTTATTTCAGTAATGCAACTTAAAACGTGAAACTAATATATGAGAGAGACTCATTACAAGCAAAGCAAAATAGTTCAAGCCATGATTTGTTGTAATTGTGATGATTATGGGATATGGCTCATAAATACCCCAAATCCACAATCTCAGAAAATTAGAAAATTGTGACAAAATGCAATATTCCAGACTCGAATTATCTTGCTTTGCATGTAATGAATCTCTATTCACCTGAAATAGATTACTCCAATAGGAGAATTAAACAAATCCCTACTAAACAGATTACAGTAATTCTATTCCCCTGTACCAAACATTTTTTACCTTTGCTTCTGGTGTAACCACTGGTTTAGGAGGAAACTGTACTTCTGTAGCTTTAAGGATTGTGTTTTCCTGTAGAATATCTTGCTGTGATTGGTTGTGACCAAAGGGCTGCAGAGTAAGAGGGAAAAAATGCAAGAAAGGGATACAAGGATGACTATAGAACTAAACATTTCTAGGAGAAGAAAATGAGGAAGCTATGTATTTTGCTTTGAGAAAAGATGAACAAGAAGGGACATGAAAACATTCCATAAAATATGGAATAAATAGTATGACTGGTTTGAAAGGGAAAATAAAATTAATGTGTAAAATAATATAAAATAGAATTCTTCATTGGCCAAATGTAATTGGACACACAAGGAAGCATGTAGTACAACATTTAATGATTGTCATAGGGGTCAAATAAGCAATGAGGAAACAATATTAATAAAAATCTTAGGATACAAGCAACAAGTTACAGTCATACAGTCCTAAATTGGAGGAAAAGGATGATAGGAATGATGAGAAAAAACTAGTAGAAATAGAAGTGCAGACTTAGTAAAAAGTTTGACAGTGTTGAGGGAATTATTTGTTTAGTAGAGTAATGGCATTTAGGAAAAAACTGTTCTTGTGTCTAGTTCTCTTGGTGTGCAGTGCTCTGTAGTGAAGTTTTGAGGGTAGGAGTTGAAACAATTTGTGTCCAGAATGTGAGGGGTCAGTAATATATTTTCACTGCCCTCTTTTTGACTCGTGCAGTATACAGGTCCTCAATGGAAGGCAGGTTGGCAAAAATTGGGGTTTCTGCAGTTTTGATTATCCTCTGAAATCTGTGTTGGTCTTATTGGGTTGCAGAACCAAACCAGACAGTTATAGAAGTGCAGATGATAGACTCAATGATATATAAAATGATGATGATATATAAAATGATGTATCAAAATAAATGTAAATGTAAAATGTAAATAGATGTAAAGTAATATACAAGTATAAAATTGTAAGTAAAAAGAAGAATGTTTAACATAAGAATAATAGCGTTAGATATGGAAACTAAACTAAATTAGCTAGTGTTCTATCCCAGGCCTACACACATTGAAAAGAAAGGAGTAATCCACGCACATATGTCAAATAATTCTTTTTATATAGAAAGCATCATTTATACAAACAAAATTAATGCCTGCAAGTTCATCTTAGCAGCTTCTCAGTGAGGAGTTAAAAGATTACAGTTTATTGGCTAGGCTGCTGCCAAAGCTAATTGCAAATTCCTTTATGAGTCTCCAGTTTCACTGACTTACAAGTACAGCTTCCCAGCGTCTCCGCAGACAGGGCACTTTTTCTCCAAGGATTTTAGCAGGGAAATAACAGTTGGCTAGCGTAAACAAACATCAACTGACTCCATTGCAAAACATTGAAACTCCACCCCAAATTTCCCATTCACCACCCTTAAATACCTATGAGGAGTGGTCAACAATTCCCTAGAGTTAACAAACTACAGTCTACTTCCTTTTCCCATACAAAAGTTCTTGTTTTTTCTTTAAGTCTTGTAAAGGGAGCATCTAGCAAAGGCTGATAGTCCTCCTCCCCTTCCTCTAAGTCAGACCCTACTGTCATTAGCCTATCTGCCACCTTTGATGGTCCTTCAGGTTCATCCAGGTCTATTTCTCCCTCACTCTCACTCTGTACATCAGCTGGTAAAGATAGGCCTGGCTCATCCTCCTCAGAATCTATCATTACCAGAGTTGGTTGAAGACCACTCACAACAGCTAGCGGTACCTGAACACACTTGTAAGTGGATCACAAACTTCCTAACAGACAGGAAGCAGCAGGTGAAGCTAGGAAAAATCACATCGGATACCTGTAAATTAACAGAGCCCCCCCCCCCCAAGCTGTGTGCTCTCACCACTTCTCTCTATATACCAATGACTGCATCTCAAACGATCCATCTGTTAAACTACTGAAGTCTGTAGATGGTACAACAGTGATTGGTCTTCATCTGAACGGCATATAAATGGGAGGTTGATCAACTAGCCTCATAGTGCGACCAGAACAATCTGGAAATGAACACACTCAAAACTATAGAAATGGTGGTAGACTTTAGGACAACACCCCTCCCCCCCATCCTACCACCTCTTACAATACTAGACAACACAGTATCAACAGTAGAGATCTTCAAATTTCTAGCTTCTATCATATCACAAGACCTAAGATGGTCACCTAACATCAAAAATGTCATCAAAAAAGTACAACAAAAATTTTCTTTCTACGCCAACTCAGGAAGCTCAAACAGCCCAAGGAGCTGCTGATACAGTTCCACAGAGGAATCATTAGGTCCGCCATTTGCACCTCTATAACTGTCTGGTTTGATTTTGCAACTCAACAAGACAGACACAGACTTCAGAGGAGAATCAAAACTGCAGAAAAATTACTGCCAATCTGCCTTCCATTGAGGACCTGTATACTGTACAAGTCAAAAAGAGGACTGTGAAAATATTTATGGACCCTGCATCCTGTACATAAATTGTTTTAATTCCTACCCTCAAAACATCACTATAGAGCACTGCACACCATGACAACTAGACACAAGTACAGGTTTTTTTTTACAAATAATTCCCTTATCACTCTCAAAGTATTCACTAAGGCTGCATTACTATTATTACTAGTTTTTTTCATCGTTCCTATCACCCACCTCCTCCCACTTATAACTATATTGCTGTAACTTGTTGCTTGTATCCTTACAATTTATATTAATATTTATTGTTTCCTGATTGCTTATTTGAACCCTATGACAATCATTAAGTGTTGTGCCTCATGATTCTTGACAAATGTATATTTTATTTTATGTACACTGAGAGCATATGCACCAAAGACAAATTCCTTGTGTGTCCAATCACACTTGGACAAAAAATTCTATTCTATTCTATTTCCAATAGCGATAAGCTGTATTAGTGAAATTATATTGTCTTTTTAATGTGAAAAAACTCAATTAAAAACTATTCTGCTCAATAAAAAGTAAAAAAAAATCTGCTCTATTAAAAATGATCATACAGAAGGCCGTTCACTATTGTCTAGGCATGGGCAAGTTGTTGTAAGAAACCTGAATGACAGGAACACCTCTAATACCGTGTTTCCCCGAAAGTAAGACAGTGTCTTACTTTCTTTTTATCCCCAAAAGCCCCACTATGTCTTACTTTCGGGGTATGTCTTATATTGGAGCTTCCCTAGCGGTGACGGCGTGAGCTTTTGAAGTGGCGCAAAGCCACGCAGTCCTGAATCGCTCCCTTCTCTGGCCAGCAAAGTCTGCTGCCTAGGAAAGCAGCGCATTTGAAAAACACGCGTTTTAAAAGCGCGCCGCTTTCCCAGGCAGCCGGCTTGCTGGCCGGGGAAGCAAGCGATCCGGGACTGTGAGGCTTTGCGCCGTGAGGACAACAACGGCGCCATGGTGGCTTTCAAGCGCCGCCCTTCGTGGCGCCCCACCACCCGTTCCTGCAGACGCGGCGACGTATGGAGAGGGGGACGTGGGCAGGAGGCGGCGCGCAGCTAGATGAGAGGGAGGCGGCAATACCCCCGTGTTTCCCCGAAAGTAAGACATATGTCTTACTTTCGGGGTACGGCTTATATTAGCCGACCCCCCTGAAACCCCCGATACGTCTTACAATCGGGGGTGTCTTACTATCGGGGAAACAGGGTAGGAAGAGCAGTTCAACAATGAAACCAATTAACAAGAAAAACATTGGTTCTCTTTTGCTGGATGTGTCTTAGCCAAAGGTTGGTCAATATCTGTGGAGAATGCTTTACCTGAATTTCTTCACTGACAGTGAATTGCATTTGAAGTGTGAAACAAAACTGCTAGCTGTAATCATTAATCAAATTCCCAGTATATTTTTTCAGAAATCCTCTCATTTTCCTTTATATCAGTAATGGCAACCCTTTTTCGGCTTGGGTACTAAAAGGGTGCATGCTCACAATAGCAAGTGCCCCCCTATATCCATAATGCGATACCCTGCGCATGCGCACAACTCACCCCCCCCACTGCCCCCCACAGTTCTCACTTAAACCTCCGGACTTCCGATAGACCCATTAGGTTGTTTTTTCCTCTCCTGAGGGTTCAGAAAAGCCTTCTGAAGTCTGGGGACAGCCAACTGGAAGTTTGGAAAAGAAAGGAAGTGGAGCTGCCCTACTATTTACCTTCAGATAGGTGTAACCAGGCCTCTCAAGTCCTGGCCCATTTCTTCTTCAGCTGGAAAGGTTTTCCTGAAGGCCTGTGTAGCTGATAACAGACCTCTGGATTGATTTGGAGCTGTGGTATCAGTTCAAGAGGCCTTCAGGAAACCTCTGCAGTTGTTAACAGCTTCAGATCAATCCAGAGCTCTATTATCGGTTGCAGAGGCCTTTCCTAAAGAGGTCTGGATCGATCCAGAACTTTGTTATTGGCTACACAGGCCTTCAGGAAAGCCTTCCCGGCTGCAGAAGAAATGGGCTGAGGTATAAAACGCCTGGCTGCAACTATCCAAAGTCAAAGAAATTCCTGAAGGCCTCTGACAGTGAAAAGGAGGCTGAGGGTGAGCACACAAGTGAACTTCCAATTGGCCCATTTTTACGGTCCCCAGGATTGAGGAGGCTTTCTTGAAGCCTGGGGAGAGCGAAAATGGCCAAAAATCAGCTGGCATGCCCTGGAGCTGTCATAGGGCAATGCCTCGTGTGCACCAAGATATGGCTGTGGCATGTGTGCCACAGATTCACCATCACTGCTTTATATCATCTCTCCCAAATTTCATCTGACACTCCTTTATGAATTAGATGGTGAAATCAAGATTTTTAAAAAATTGCATTTCATGAATTAAAAATAAATGAAGTCTTCAAAATATTCATATAAAACATGGTTAACCATGTTTTAAGTGTAATATAGATCTAACAGTTTTAACCATGGAAGTGTTAATGTTAATATGTATTACTTATAGTAATAGAAATCCTTGATATTAATGGCAATATACAAATTTGTTAAATTCAGGAAGTTTAATGTGTAAGCACAAACATTTTTAACAGAATCTACATGAACAAACTGAAGTTATGTTAACAAGATAGAATTCCGAGGTGGATAAAATGAGGACCCAAATTGTGGTGGCAATATGCTGGCTGTTAAAAAGTGCTACTGCTAACATGTTGTAAGCCGCCCTGAGTCTAAGGAGAAAGGCAGCATAAAAATCTAATTAATTAACTAACTAACTAACTAACTAACTAACTAACTAACTAACTAACTAACTAACTAACTAACTAACTAACAAATATGTGCTTTAACACTTAAACCAGATATTAAGATTTTTAGAAATCAGTAGTTCATGAAAGCTTATACTTTCTAATAAAATTTGTTAGATGGAAAACAGATCACTACATCCTCCTAATTTTAGGAACTGTAAATGAATGCACATAAGACCTAGGGTAAAGTGATTGAATATTTTTTGCAATATCTTAGTTGCCCTTCCACTTACCTTTCTGCCATAAAGACACTGGTAGAAGATAACTCCTACTGACCAAACATCCACTTTATTTGAAATCTTTGGAGGCTCTTTTCCAACCACAAAACATTCAGGTGGCAGATACCTGAAAAAAAGAGAGCAATATCTACATTTATTTTAAATGCTCATTTCCCCCCCACCATTTATCATTTATGCCATAGAATGTATTTCACCCAAGGACTATTACTGAATTTCAGATGGTGATAAGCTGCCTGGGAAAGCCAAGGGAAATTATCAAAACTATAAAAAGTTATAGTTAGAATATTTTGGAAATGTGATATGACATCTGGAAAAATTCAAAATACTTCACTTATTCCTCCAGGAGAAACGTAAAAGCAAATGAGGTCTAGAGAGAAGAAGAATATCTTGGTTTCAAAATGTAAGGGACTGAGTTGACAAAACTCAGAAGCACCTTTTCATCTGGTTGTTGATAAAATAAGATCACCAACATGATTGCCAACATCAGATGATGGATATGGCAAAAGAAGAAGAATCTTTTGAAAGATCTTTTCAATAGATCAGATTGTTAATTGAGTTGGAAAAACTAAGGGTGTGCAAAACTCAATTATTTAAGAATAGAACATTCTGAGGTTCTCTAGAGCAGTGTTTTTCAACCAGTGTGCCGCGGCACACTAGTGTGCCGCGAGACATGGTCAGGTGTGCCGCGAAGCTCAGAGAAAGAAACAAAGGGAGAGAGAAAGCAAGAGAGAAAGAAAGCAAGAGAGAGAGAGAACGAAAGCAAGAGAGAGAAAGAGAGAGAGAGAGAGAGAACAAGAGAGAAAGAAAGAGAGAGAGAAAGAGAACAAGAAAAAGAAAGCAAGAGAGAAAGAGAACCAGAAAAAGAAAGCAAGAGAGAGCAAGAGAGAGAAAGAAAGAGAGAAAGGGAAAGAGAGGGAGGGAAGGAGAGAGAGAGAAAGACATAGAGGGAGGTAGGGAGGGAGAGAGAAAGAGAGCAAAAAAGAGAGGAAGGAAGAGAAAGAAAGAGGGATGGAGAGAGAGAGAAAGAAAGAGGAAGGGAGAGAAAGAGGGAGGAACAGAGAAATAGAGCGAAAGGGAGGAAGAGAGAGAGAGAATTTTTTTGTCCAAACTTTTTTTAGCCGCCCCCTTCCCCCCCCCCCCCCCGCTCAATGTGCCCCAGGGTTTCGTAAATGTAAAAAATGTGCCGCAGCTCAAAAAAGGTTGAAAATCACTGCTCTAGAGCAGTGTTTCCCAACAATGGCAACTTGAAGATATTTGAACTTCAACTCCCAGAATTCCCCAGCCAGCGAATGCTGGCTGGGGAATTCTGGGAGTTGAAGTCCAGATATCTTCAAGTTGCCAAGGTTGGGAAACACTGCTCTAGAGAACTCAGAAGATAAAGATACTGTATGTTCTAGAGAAGTGTTGTTTGGCATATTCCTAAGAGATATCGAATTTCCACTAAAAACTGACTTTGATATACGTAGTAGTTGAATCTGTTGTTCTCATTATTTCTTCTTTTTTTTAACAAACACTAATTTTGGTAAAATGTATGTCTTTCTCTGCTTTTTCTTAAGTTTTAATGGCAGGTATATTTAAAATATTATGGACAAAAAATAGATTATATACCCACCAGTATGTACCAGCTCCTTGAGATGTCAGCTCCATGCCATCAACTGAATTGTAACTGTCATCGTCCATGATTTTTGATAGGCCGAAGTCAGTGATTTTAATTTCTCCACAAGCAGTACCATTTACCAAGAGGATGTTTCCTGGGCAGGGGAAAAAATGAAGTTGAGCAGGCCTATTAAATACAAGGGTGGATAGAATAGCAAAATAATTATTTTGTATCAATGTGATACCTTGTTCTATTAACCTAAAAGATAAAAAGATGCACTGGCTTTCCCCCCCAAATTTAATGTAGTTATGTTTTCTCATGTCCAAGGGAAACTCTCCTCAGCTGTAATGTTACAGAATAAACTAATAGGTTAAGGAAAATGGCACATAACAACAATTAAAAACAAATTGTGTCTATCAAACATAAAATATGCTAATAAAATCTCGCATTTGCTTTACATGGATAATGTGTAGCTTTGGGGAAAACCAGAAATCATTATCGGTCATGGATAAATTACTTTTTAAGAATTTTTAGCACAGGTCTAAAGAAATATACTACAGTAGCAATAAATTGAGATAAAATCATGAATACTAATGGAATTGAAAGGTGAAACCATCAGGATCCATCATGAAGAAGACTACAATTGGATAATATCAAACATGTAGTTAAAATGTAATTAGTAAATAAAATAACCAGAGGGGGAAAAGTGCTGAAGAAGATGAAAACACCATCAAAATCATTACTCTGGGCCATACCCATGATATGATATACACTGCTGGAATTTTAACTGGATAGTTTGGATCACAAAGTAAGAAAATGGGTGATTACTCATTCATTACCGTATACATCTACTGTTATACTGATATTGTATACCTGCCCTACAGAAATGGAGATAGAGTTTTACTTCAAGTCAAACTATTGAAGGGAAAAAAATGCACTGGCTGATTATCTAAAAGAAAGCCAAGGACAAACACTGATACAAATGAAATATTGAAACTTAATGAATGTGCAAGAAACAAAACATAAACATCAAAATAATATAATAAAAAGATAAACAGAATGCAGTAGAACAAAAGCATTATATGGCCAATTTCCACAAAAGATCAAAATGGATAAGGAGAAAACCTGGCAATAGCATAAACTGGAACATTAAAGAAATAATCTGACAATAAATTTTATGTGCCCAATAGCAGGCTATTCGAACTAACATAATCTAGCCTTGAACTGAAATAATCAAATGATTCAAAGTACAGATTGTGCAAAGGGCAGAAGAAACAGATCAAAGCTTGTGCAAGATTACACGGACTGATATAAATAATGACATAGTACAATTGCCAAAATGTTCACTGGAAAATCAGTAAAAATTATAATGTGCCAGTAATGAAAAATTGGTGGGAATGTCAATTGTAAAAAGCAACATAGTTTGGATCCGCAATATAATATGGCGATACTAGTTCAGTAATTGCAAAACTATGACACCAAAATGGTGACATGCCACAGCATTTTGGTGACATACCAGCATTCACCAACACCCGACAATAACTATTATTGAAAACACTCTTTATTTTTGAGGCTGTGGAGGTCATGTGAAAATAGGGTATCTTTTTGTGTATCTTTGGATATCTGAAGGCTGTGTGCAGAAGAGCTATATTCTTAAAATCATGTCAGAATGGAGTATGCTTTTATGCAGCTTTCAGCGGCTGCAAAAGAATTTTTCAAGCCACTTTAACAATGAAGGCCTTATGTGACCTAGAGCAGCTTTGCGTAGGCCGCAGTGGCCTGCAACAACAACAAAAAGAACATTACCTGACGGTAAGTGATACAAGCAGATCCTGGGGAGTTTTGACTGCAAGGTAACCATCCCTTGGGGAATGGTACAAGTTGGCCTTTTTCAATGGCGATGGTGCCCTAGGACTGAAGACAAAGCCTCCAATGCAGGCCCAGCCTTGGTGCAGCTGCTGAGTGCTACTATTCAGGATGGCTTTGATGGGGGTGGGAATAGAGAATTATTTATCTTTCTGTTAGGACACAATAATAGATTCAAGGCATTTCCAAACTTTTGATGTGCCAAGCCCATGTCTTGGGAAGAACTCTGTGTTTTTGAAGGCCAAGACCAGTAAAATAACTGGTAGCTGTGAATTCACACTTAGATCCATGATAGTAAACCTATGGCAGGCGGGCCACAGGTTGCACATGGAGCCATATGGATGGGCATGCAAGATTTTCTCATATTTCAGCTCCAGCGCGCATGGTCAGCTGATTTTCAGCCTTGGGAAAAGCTGTTTCGTCCTCTGGACACTTCAGACCCGGAGGTAAAAAAATCCCCCAACGGAGAAATGGGAAGTTCAGAAAAATGCACTTCTGGTTGCCCGTTTAGGCATTTTTTTCACCTACCAGCAGTGGTGTGTTGATACTGGTGTGAACCCAGATTTTTGATGACTTTTCCCCCCGGCATTTCCATGTGGAAGAAGCTCTCAGCTGTGCTTTGGATGAAGAATAAAGGTCAGCAATAGGACGAAGGGAGGTGGGAGGGCTCCTTCCAACACGGAGACACTGGAAATAAAATCGCTGAAAATCAATGGGTTCATGCTAGTGCAGCTCTCTGGACGATACCGGTACGAACCCACCACTGCCTACCAGGCTTCAGAAAGATCTGTGCATGTGCGCGGTGGGCAACGCTGGATAGGGTTATGCATGTGTGTGTGTGGGGGGGGAAGGGATGTGGGCAGATGCAAGCACGCTATCACACCCATACACGCCTCCTTTTGGCATGCGAACCATAAAAAGGTTCACCATCACTGCCATAGATACTGAATATTTTCATTTCTAAACCAAGCACTCTCTCCTCTGCCTTCTTCTAAGAACAACATTCCATTTAAAAAAAAAACAAAAACTAAGAATAATTCAACATCTAGAACCAACCAAATAAGCAATAACAATAGCATTTACACATATATTATCTATTTATTTTTTATTTATTTATTTATTTATTATTTAGATTTGTATGCCGCCCCTCTCCGCAGACTTGGGACAGCTCACAGCAACAATAAAACAATGTACAACAAATCTAATCATTTAAAAATCACTAAAAACCCCTTATTAAAAAGCAAACATACACACAAACATACCATGCATAAACTGTATAGGTCCGGGGGAGATGTCTCAATTCCCCCATGCCTGACGGCAGAGGTGGGTTTTAAGGAGTTTACGAAAGGCAAGGAGGGTGGGGGCAGTTCAAATCTCGGGGGGGAGCTGGTTCCAGAGGGTCAGGGCTGCCACATAGAAGGCTCTTCTTCTGGGTCCCGCCAACCGACATTGTTTAGTGGACGAGACCCAGAGAAGGCCAACTCTGTGGGACCTCACTGGTCGCTGGGATTCGTGCGGCAGAAAGCGGTCCCAGAGATATTCTGGTCCGATGCCATGAAGGGTTTTATAGATCATAACCAACACTTTGAATTGTGACCAGAAACTGATCGGCAACCAATGCAGACTGCGGAGTGTTGGTGTAACATGGGCATACCTAGGGAAGCGAATGATTGCTCTCGCAGCTGCATTCTGCACGATCCGAAGTTATACCACTTCACAATGCTTTACAGCCCTCTGTAAGCAGTTTACAGAGTCAGTATATTGCCCCCGATAATTTTGGTCTTCATTTTATCCACATTGGAAGGAGGGAAGGCTGAGTCAACCTTGAGCCTGCTGGGATCTGAACTGCGAAATTGCCAGCAGTCAACAGTAATGGCCTGTAATACTGCATTCACTGCATCACCACAGGTCTAGCACAATGACAGTAAAATTGCCATTATAACATAACAACAAATATTAGTACCAGCTTACTGAAAGAAACAAATCAATCAATATGCAGAAATACAGTAATACCTTGCCTTACGAACTTAATTGGTCCCAGGACGAGGTCCGTAAGGTGAAATGTTCGTATGAAACAATGTTTCCCATAGGAATCAATGGAAAAGCCAATACAGTGATCCCTCGATTTTAGCGGTCTCGATTTTCGCGAAACGCTATACCACGGTTTTTCAAAAAATAATAATTTAAAAATACTCCACGGTTTTTTTTCTATTCCACGGTTTTTCCCACCCGATGACATCATACGTCATCACCAAGAATCACTTCTATGTCTCTTTCTCTTTCTTTCCTGTCATTCTCTCTCTTTCTCTATCTCTCCCCCTCTTGCTCTCTCTCTTTTTCTCACTTTCCCTCTCTTGTTTTTGAGCGGCGAACGGCGGGCGGGCGAGCGGGCGCTCTCTTTCTCTATCTCTCCCCCTCTTGCTCTCTCTCTTTTTCTCACTTTCCCTCTCTTGTTTTCGAGCGGCGAGCGGCGGGCGGGCGGCGAGCGGGCGCTCTCTTTCTCTATCTCTCCCCCTCTTGCTCTCTCTCTTTTTCTCACTTTCCCTCTCTTGTTTTCGAGCGGCGAGCGGGCGAGCGGCGGGCGGGCACTCCCTAAAATGCCCCAGTCACAGTGAAATGTTAGCCCTCAAATGTATGTTGACTAATACTGAACCTCATTTTCTCAATTTTCTCCATCAATATTCAAATCAAGAAACACCCCCCCCCCCCACCATTTGTTCCTACCATGCGTGCTCAATTTACAGATCGCTGTTGTGTGATAGGAGTAAAACTTCGGTTAATTAAATTATGAATAACCTGCAAACGCAGCCACGAACACTGAGCAATTAATCTCTTGATATTTGCAATTAATCTCTTTAGATATTTGCTTTTGACCCCCAAACTCGTTTTGAGTTGGGCAGCTGGACAAATTTAATAAACCAATCAGTTAAATCGTCCTCCCACAATTGTTGGAGGTGTTTGTAATTAGCCAGAGAAATAGTTTGGGAAACACGAGCCTACATTCAAGAACGCGGTGGCTTGACTTCGCTAGCGCGGCCAGCCTACTTACAACACGTGTTGGAGCATGTTTACAACGTAGGAAATCCCCCACAAGGGGGATTTCCTTATTCACGTCCATTTAAAAAAACCCTACTAATTTTTACCTCCAGTGACGCATCGCGAATGCGTTGCAAACCCGGACAGATTACCACCCACCACTTTCCAGCGGCTAGTTTTTTGAACAGGTTTCTCTTCGCTCCCCTCCATCACAATACGCGGCGTACTATGCAACCTCCGCCGATTCTTTAGTAGTTCCTGAGAAGTTTGAAGCAGCCTCTGGTCCTTCTCGTACAAGCACAGCGGGTGGGCGAGCAGCAAGCGAGCGGCTGGGCGGGCGGGTGAACGGGCGAGCGGCCGGGCGGGCGGGTGAACGGCGGGCGGGCGGGTGGGGGCAGCCGACATTCAAAGCAATCTTTGTCGGCTTCCGCACTTTCGTCGCTCCCCGGCTCCACCATCTGCGCATGCGCGGCCATGGAAAAAGGGCCCGCATGCGCAGATGGTGTTTTTACTTCCGCACCACTATACTGCGGAAAATCGATTATCGCGGGAGGTCTTGGAACGTAACCCCCGCGATAATCGAGGGATCACTGTAATGCGTGCAAGCCCATTAGGAAAATCCAAAATATTAAGACTTAAAAACAAAAAAGCGGTGGCTAGACGAAGCTGAGGCGAACGGAGGGGGGGAAGGGAGTCCCAATGAAGCAAGGCGAAATGAGCCTCTCTTGAGTCCCTGCCTCCCATTTTTGTCCCCCTCCCACTCTGCTTATCTCCCCCACACCTTTCTCCTCCATTGAGCTCCATGAGTCTTTTCCTCCTGTTTTTGTCCCCCTCACTCCGCTCATTTTATTTATTTATTTAATTTATTTATTAGATTTGTATGCCGCCCCTCTCCGAAGACTCGGGGCAGCTAACAATATCTCCCCCACACCTTTCTCCTCTCTTGAGCTCCATGAGTCTTTTCCTCCTGTTTTTGCCCACCCCACTCTGCTCATTTCCCCCACACCTTTCTCCTCTCTTGAGCTCCATGAGTCTTTTCTTCCCGTTTTTGTCCCCCAACTCTGCTCATCTCCCCCATATCTTTCTCCTCCCTTGAGCTCCATGAGTCTTTTCTTCCCGTTTTTGCCCACCCCACTCTGCTCATATCCCCTACACCTTTCTCCTCTCTTGAGCTCCATGAGTCTTTTCCTCCCGTTTTTGCCCACCCCACTCTGCTCATTTCCCCCACACCTTTCTCCTCTCTTGAGCTCCATGAGTCTTTTCCTCCCATTATTGCCCACCCCACTCTGCTCATGTCCCCTACCTTTCTCCTCTGTTGAGCTCCATGAGTCTTTTCTTCCCGTTTTTGTCCCCCAACTCTGCTCATCTCCCCCACACCTTTCTCCTCCCTTGAGCTCCATGAGTCTTTTCTTCCCATTTCCCCCCCCCCACACTCTGCCCAGCGGAGCACCGGTTTTTGCAATCCTGGGATTCCCCTGAGGCTCCCCTCCATGGGAAACCCCACCTCCTGACTTCTACGTTTTTGCAATGCTGTAGGGAAATCCCAGGCGGGGAATCCCAGGATCACAAAAAGTCTGGAGGTGTTTCTGTGTTTTTGCAATGGTGGGATTTTGCTGAGGCTTCCCTTGCTGGGAAACCCCACTTCCGGACTTCCGTTGCCAGTAGAGCGCCCATTTTTGCGATCCTAGGATTCCCCTCCTGGGATTTCCCTACAGCATCGCAAAAACGCGGAAGTCAGGAGGTGGGGTTTCCCAAGGAGGGGAGCCTCAGGGGAATCCCAGGATCACAAAAATGGGCGCTTCTCTTGCAACGAAAGTCCGGAGGCGGGACATCCCAGCAGCGGCGGCGGGGGGTTCGTAAGGTGAAAAAAGTTCGTAAGAAGAGGCAAAAAATTTCCGAACCCCGGGTTTGTATCTCAAAAAGTTCGTATGGCGAGGGGTTCGTATCACCAGGTACCACTGTATATCAAGAATGCAACTTTAGAAGTTGGATAAGAATTAAAAAGAAGCTGAAATGAATGAATTTGTAATAACAAAAAAACTATGGAGAAAAGGGCAAGGCAAATCAAGAACTGGTCAGCTCTAGGTGAAGATGAACTGCATAGTTCAGGATTGAAACATCTAACTGGTCTCCACCCATTCATTACTAAACACTTTAACAACAAATTGCAGGGTGGTGAAATTAAAAATTACATTTGGTAAAATCTACCTGACAGTGAAAGTTACAGCAGAAGGGGAAGCACCAGGCAATCACTGTACAAACCAATTATCTACTTAGCAATAACTTTCAGATTGTATTTGTGTGGTAACTGATGCAATCCAATAACATCTAGTTGAAAACAAGCTCTTTTCACTTGAACAGAAAGGAAACTGCCCAAACAGCAAAAGAACAGAACTTCAGCCCCTAACTGACAATATGATTTTGGAAACCGTGAGACAAGGAAGATCAATGGAATGTAGTTTGGATTCATTATAAAAGGGCATTTGACTTCCTGACATATGATTGAATAATCAAGCTTTGCACAAAACATTAGAAACTTTGCACGAACAACAATGGGACAATGGAAGACATAGTTGTTGGTCAATGGTTTAGATCAGGAGAGGTTAATATCAAACGAGGAATCTTTCAAGGAGACTCACTACCACCACTACTGTTTGTTATTACACTGATATCAATAATACCAAACACATCAAACCATTGCTCTCAAACATCAAAAACATCAACACATCAAACCATAGCTCTCAAACATCAAAAAAATCTGCTAGGCTATCTCATTCCCTTTACATGGATGATGTGAAGTTGTATGGAAAAATATCAGTACTGTTCATTTATTATGCCAAGATATTGAAAGGATTTTGGATTACTGTTGTAAGCCGCCCCGAGTCTTTGGAGAGGGGTGGCATACAAATCTAATAAATTGAATTGAATAGAATTGAACAAAATGTATTTCTGACACCAACAGCAGGAAAATATGAAAAACTGAAGGAATTAAGATGACATGGAAATAACATGAAGAATCTAGATGAAGAAAATCACTACAAATACCTGGGCATCCTTTAAGCTGATAACATCAAGCACACTGAAGCCAAGAAGAGGGTTAGAAGTGAATACACGGCAAAGCAAAGTATCACATGGTCAGTACATTAAAGAAATAGGAGGCAAAGCAGATAGGAACAAGACTTGGCAATGGCTAAAAACAACAAAGTTGAAATAAGAGGCAGATAAAGGCTAATTCTGGCTGCATAAGATCGAGTTTTAAGAATGAATGCATATAAAGGCAGAATTGAGATGACATCAATAGACAACAAATGCCATCTCTGTGTTTGTTGAAGCAGAAGAAACAATGGGCCACCTAGTTAGCGGCTGTAAGAAGACTGACCACACGAGGGAATGACAAAATAGCATCAATGGTGCACTGGAGTATCTGCAAGAAATACCATTTATTTGCAAGGAAGAACTGATGGGGCCACAAAATAAACAAAGCAATAGAACATGAAGAAGTGCTCTGGGACTTTACAATTCAAACAAACAAGCATCTGTCACATGACATAATGACTGTTGACAAGAAAGAAAAAGAATCTGTGTAGTGGATATGGCAATACCTGGAGACAACAGAATAGAAGACAAAGAAAGGGAGAAAATGATAAAACCTAAAGACTTACAAATGAAATAGAAAAACTATTGTAAAATAAAGCAAATATTAGCAATAATAATAAGATATCTTGGGTAGAATTCCAAAATGTCTGGAGCACTACTTGAACGCTGACAAAATTAACATCAGTTAATAGCAAAATACAGATTTATTTGGAACAGCATATATCATGTGACAATAACTTCAATATTATTAAACAACACATTCCTATTTGAGAAGAATTTGACAGTTTGAACAAACATGGGCTGTGCAACCAACCATAATTTTCTAAAATGTATTAATTCTCTCCAGTTAAGTTCTCTTATAACACTCTATCAAAACACAGAATCATCCATACAAAATGGTAACACAATAAACTAAAGCAGTTTTCCTTTAGGATAACTTTGTTAAACTTGAAGGCTAAACTGAATCAGAAGATCAGATCAGAAGAATCATCATTATCATCTTAATAGTAATTTCCATTCATGAGCTTTCTTCTCATCCCAGTCTAACTCATTTCACTGATAAAATAACATCATACAAACATGAGCAAATCAAAACCACGCATCAACTTATGTTCATTAAAGCACTTCAAATTATAACTGAATAAAAGATAAAAATTTAAAGATAATTACTGTTCTCCTTTTCAGAATAACATTTATCTACCATTGAAGATATTAGCACAACAACTGGAGCAGCATGTTTAATACTTTTCAAAGTAACAAAATGACAGTAGCTATTTGGAAGAGAGAAAAAGCATTGACGATATTCCCAGTTATGACTATGGAAGTTTACAATGATGAGAATTGGAAATGTTATTGTTAAATAATCAAATCAAACTACATATTTCACATTCAATTGTCAAGGAAGCATAGTCCTGTAAAATATATCACATTCTGTTTTTCTTCTCCCATGGTGCAGTACAATCTTTACTATGAACTTACCTGGTTTGAGATCGTAATGAATAATAGGTGGCTTGATTTCATTTAAATATTTTAATGCATTTACAATCTGCATGATTATAGATCGGGCTTCTTTCTCGGTCATTAATTTGTGCTGTTTCAGGTAGAAGTCCAGATCGTTCCCCTCACAGTATTCTAATACTGTACAAAATCTAGAGGAAGTGAAATTAAAAAAATCAAACATGTATAAAAATCAATTGCCTTCCACAATTTGTTTATGAGGTTTGTGAAAGAGGACATTCTTGCATAATTGGTGAGCTGCTGCTGGAATGGCTAATTGTGCGCAGCTCCGTGGCTCCGGAGCGCAAGTGTGGGATTGAGCATAATTTTTCTTCCTGCACCTGTGCAGCTAGCAAAATCTCACACAAGGATGTGTGTGTGGGCGCATTTCGCTAAGGTTTTTTGCTTCCCTGCTGCACAGGTGTGGGAAGCAAAATTGCACTCGATCCTGCACTCCCGCTCCAGAGCCATGGAGCTGTGTACAATTAGCCATTCCAGCAGTAGCCCAACAGTATGTATATTGTTTCCAAATTATGGAATATACACCTTCAGTTGTACTAGGTTTCTACTTATTTGGGGGGGGGTTGAAATAAAACAAAGCAGCTTTAGGGTGGCTCTTTTTAGCTATTTATGCTTTTTCAATTGTAAGCCACCATGAATACTGTGTAGAAAAAATATAAATTGTATGAGATGTATTAGTATCAAGGCACTCTGGTCCATTTAAATGAATATTTAAAGATAATTAAGAGTTAGGAATAAACATAATAAATGCTTGTAAAGGTAAACTAATCCAGTGTTTTGTAATTATTTTCTGTTACATTCTAAGAAGTAAACATTTTTGCGTAACCCCACCACCACCACCACACACACACACTCTCCGCCGGGATGATTGTTTGCAATATTCAGCATCTTTCATTATTCGCTAAAAAAACTCAAGCAGCTTATCAGCATGATTGGAGTGTAATGTGTTTAAGTGACACCTTAATTTAATTGGCTTCATGTTGTTTGCTGCCAACATCTTTAGACACATCTCGGTCTTTCCTTGTCTCCCACCGTAGTCACAGTAAAGCCAAGTGCTACATATGCTTCGTGATATTTTCTCCTTTTAGCTTTCGGGAGACTAATGTTTGTCTCATTATCTCTGTCTCTCTCCTCCTTTCTTTTCATCCCTGTTAAATATTTTTCTATGGTGTCACTTCAGGGTTTTTTATATGCACTTCATATCTCCTACTCTGTACTGCATGCTATTGTTCAGTGCAAAAAACCCCTACTCCTGGTGGCAAAAAACTCAAATTCCCCGGGGTCATGTGCCCATGGAATCGTTTCGCGCCCCCCAGGGAGGTCCGCCCCACTATTTGAGAAACACTGAACTAATCTAAGGGCTGAACCCAAGCTGCAACTAAACTACTTTGTTTACAAAATGCCAGTAGCATTTGATCTGTTCTTCCAGAGAAATGTATTTCACAAAATAGGCCCATCACTCAGAATATATGCTGCATTTTCTATGGCCCATGCATCTTTGTAAAGAGTGGGGACTTTCAAAAGGCCTTCTCTTAATAATTGGATTGGACAGACAAATTCAATTTCTAAAAAGGCTTTACTTTAAATATTATAATCCATCTTTCAAAACAGATTGGTTTGCTCCATTTCCTTCCGTCACAAACAGCTTAATCACAAATTAACAGTGCAAATTACAAAGACAGCATCACTTACGAGTCAGTGTCCAATGAGAAATAGTCATACAATTTAACTATGCGAGGATGATCCAGCTCTTTATGAATTCTGTACTCCCTGCAAGCATGCCTAAAAGAAAAAGACAGAATTATTATGAGTGATTTCTCACTAATCCTTCTGCACTTCAGAAGGTGAAACCATGTGGGTAATGCTTTCTTAGGTTCTAAAGTCAACAAAGGCTAACTTTGGTAACCAAATGTATACCTCAAAATTATTTGATAGAATACTTCCAGGAAAATATAGGTTTACTTCCAAATGAAAGGTTGAATACAGCTGAACTGGATATTTTAGAAATGTTAGATTATACATCACAATTTAGTTCAAACAGCATGTTACCTCAAAACTGAGTACATTGAATATCACTCAGTCAGTATGCCTGACTATTTCTAAAGGCTTTTGGAATAAATCCATTTTGACTGTCTTTTGAAATGGAGCCAAGGCAGCAATCAATACTATCTCCAAATCATTATTCTATATTCTTCTCTGAGCATGTTCTAGTTTTTCTCAAAAACAATATAAAGTGAACATATGGAAGTGGACATAGAATACAGTTAGATTTGAATCAACAAAGGATCAAATTTATTTTTGGCGATCTGGAAAATAATTCATCCAGGCAAAGAATGACACAGAACAGTGATGGCGAACCTATGGCAGGGGGGCCACAGGTGGCACGTGGAGCTATATCTGCTGGCACATGAGCTGTTGCCTTAGCTCAGTTCCAGCATGCATGTGTGTGCTGACCAACTGAGTTTTGGCTCACATGGAGGCTCTGGGAGGGCACTTTTACTCTCCCCCGGCTTCAGGGAAGCCTTTGGAGCTTGGGGAGGGTGAAACACGAGCCTACTGGGCCTATCAGAAGTTGGGAAACAAGCCGTTTCTGGCTTCCAGAGGAGCTCCAGGGAATGGGGGAAGCTTATATCTAGAAAAAAAATGTATTTACGTTTTTCTAATTCTATTTTCTTTTTTAAAAAAATAAGTTTTTATTGAATAGAAACATTTAAAGTCATTAAAAATACCGATATCAAACAAAACAACAATATATTTTTCTAATTGCATTTTTATTTACAAGTTATAAACAAACTTTTAAATAAAAATTTAATAGAGTCTGAAGGGAACTAGAGTAAATGCAAAAAAAATTCTCTTCCTATTATTCTGTATATGCCCAATAATCAAAAACTATAGTTGTTAAATGAATCACATGGTTAATAAGTGAATCTAGCTTCCCAATTAAGTTTTCTTGTGAGGAGTTGATTGGGAAGGTAGGGATCACAAGAACCCAGAACAGTATAACTCTCATAAATACATCTTGGTTGCCAAAATTTTGATCATGTAACTGTGGAAATACTCACTTGTGATAATTTTCTTTCTTTTCATCCCGCCAATTTTTATTTAACTGGTGGATTTTTACTGCTACATACCTCTGTTCTGTTAAATCAAATGCCTGAAAGAGAAGGATAACTAGTAAATAATCAAAGACTGTCTAAAATAAAACCATGAAAATTCACTTAATTGTATTAAGCATACAGAGGTAACTTTCGTTAACTTTAATCTCACTTCTCATGCCAAATAAGTCTACTTAGGTTGGTAGACTTCTTAGAACACAAAGAAACATAGAAACATAGAAACATAGAAACATAGAAGTCTGACGGCAGAAAAAGACCTCATGGTCCATCTAGTCTGCCCTTATACTATTTTCTGTATTTTATCTTAGGATGGATATATGTTTATCCCAGGCATGTTTAAATTCAGTTACTGTGGATTTATCTACCACATCTGCTGGAAGTTTGTTCCAAGGATCTACTACTCTTTCAGTAAAATAATATTTTCTCATGTTGCTTTTGATCTTTCCCCCAACTAACTTCAGATTGTGTCCCCTTGTTCTTGTGTTCACTTTCCTATTAAAAACACTTCCCTCCTGGACCTTATTTAACCCTTTAATATATTTAAATGTTTCGATCATGTCCCCCCTTTTCCTTCTGTCCTCCAGACTATACAGATTGAGTTCATTAAGTCTTTCCTGATACGTTTTATGCTTAAGACCTTCCACCATTCTTGTAGCCCGTCTTTGGACCCGTTCAATTTTGTCAATATCTTTTTGTAGGTGAGGTCTCCAGAACTGAACACAGTATTCCAAATGTGGTCTCACCAGCATTCTATATAGCGGGATCATAATCTCCCTCTTCCTGCTTGTTATACCTCTAGCTATGCAGCCAAGCATCCTACTTGCTTTCCCTACCGCCTGACTGCACTGTTCACCCATTTTGAGACTGTCAGAAATCACTACCCCTAAATCCTTTTCTTTTGAAGTATTTGCCAACACTGAACTGCCAATACAATACTCAGATTGAGGATTCCTTTTCCCCAAGTGCATTATTTTACATTTGGAAACATTAAACTGCAGTTTCCATTGCTTAGACCATTTATCTAGTAAAGCTAAATCATTTACCATATTACAGACGCCTCCAGGAATATCAACCCTATTGCACACTTTAGAGTCATCGGCAAATAGGCAAACCTTCCCTACCAAACCTTTCCCTATGTCACTCACAAATATATTAAAAAGAATAGGACCCAGAACAGATCCTTGTGGCACACCGCTTGTAACCTGACTCTGCTCAGAATACTCGCCATTAACAATAACTCTCTGATGTCTACGCTTCAGCCAGCTGCAAATCCATTGAACTATCCAGGGATTAAGTCCAATCTTCACTAATTTATCTATCAGCTTTTTATGTGGAACCGTATCAAAGGCTTTGCTGAAGTCCAGATAGGCAATATCCACGGCACCACCTTCATCCAACACCTTTGTGACATAGTCAAAGAAATCAATGAGATTAGTCTGACATGATTTGCCTTCAGTAAAGCCATGCTGATTTGGGTCTAATAAGTTATTGTTTTTTAGGTGCTGATTTATCCTCTTTTTGAGTAGAGTCTCCATCATTTTAACTACAACTGATGTCAAGCTAACTGGCCTGTAGTTACCAGCTTCTTCTCTACTGCCCTTCTTGTGAATAGGCACAACACTGGCCATTCTCCAATCCTCGGGAACTTCTCCTGTTAACAAGGATTGGTTAAACAAATCAGTCAGGGGGGTAGCAATGACAGATCTGAGTTCTTTAAGAACTCTGGGGTGGATGCCATCTGGACCCATTGCCTTATTTATCTTTAATCGTTCAAGTTCTTCTAAGACATCGGCTTCTAAGATCACTGGAGCTGAATCCGTACAGCTGGAAGCAATGCTACATCCCTCTATAGTATTATTTTGTAAGGTGTCTTTTGAGAAAACTGAACAGAAGTAGCTATTGAAATGGTCAGCGATCTCCTTATTCCCATTAATGCATGTATTATTCCCGGTACTAAGCTTCGTGATGCCGCAGTTTTTCTTCTTCTTATCATTAATATATCTGAAGAAGGTTTTATCCCCCTTCTTTACAGATTTGGCAATTTCTTCCTCTTTTGAGGCTTTAGCAGCATATATTATCTGTTTCGCCTCCTTCTGTCTCATTTTATATACCTCCCTATCAGCTATACTTCCAGACTCTTTATACCTCCTATAGGCAGCCTTTTTTTCATTGACTATAGCCCTTACATCATTGCTAAACCATAGCGGTTTCTTCTTCCTTTTACCTTTAGTTATTTGTCTTACATACAGTCCAGTGGCTTTTAAGATGGCCTTTTTTAATACAGTCCACTGGATGCTCGCTCCTGCCATTTTATCCCTCCCCTTTAATTCATTATCTAAATATTCTCCCATTGCATTAAAATTTGTTTTTCTGAAATCCAATACTTTGGTTGCAGTATAGGATTGCTCACAATCAGTTTTTACATCAAACCACAAACATAGATGGTCACTGCAACCTAAATTTTCTCCCACCTTGACATCTGAAACCCAATTCCCATTCGTAAAAACTAAATCTAGAATATTCTCCCCTCTAGTTGGTGTCTTAACCAGCTGTGCCAGAGCTGCTCCTGTAAAGGCCTCTACTATATTCTTACTTTTGCATGTAAGGGCACTGGGGATATTCCAGTCAACATCAGGCATGTTGAAATCACCCATAACCACAATATCTCCCTTTACTGCCATTTGGGTAATTTCATCCACCATCTTGTTGTCATATTCCTCGGATTGCCCTGGAGGCCTATAGATCACCCCAATTCTAATGACAGAACCTTCTTTATTTTGCATGCAAATCCAGAGAGTCTCTAGATCTTGACACGTATTTTGAATTAGTGTTGTTTTTAGACTTTCTTTAATATAAATGGCTACTCCACCTCCCCTTCTCTCTATTCTATCCTTCCTATACAGTGTATATCCTGGTATGGATATTTCCCATTCATTAGAATCCTTAAACCATGTCTCAGTTATGGCAACCAGGTCCAAATTATCTCTAGATATTATGGCCATTAATTCACAGAGCTTGTTGCTCAAGCTTCGAGCATTTGTGCACATTACCCGAAGAACATTATTTTCGTTATTAGTTTGCCCCTTATCATCAACAACTACATCTATATTATTTGCAGCTCCCTTTTCATAAGCTTCCAAAAACTGCTTTATCCTCATTGGTCGGGGACAGAAATCACCCACATCAGTTACATCTCTGTCCCCTTTACCTAGTTTAAATGCCTGTCCAAAAAAGTTCTGAATTCCTCACCGAGCACCTGGGTACCTCTGTATGATGGATGCAAACCATCCCTCTTAAACAACTCCCTATTAGACCACCTACTGACATCATGACTTACATAGCCAAAACCTTCAGCTTTACACCACTGCCTTAACCACACATTAAACTCTATGATACACGTTGTTTTATCCTCTTGGCCACAAACCGGTAACACCTCTGAGAAAGTCACTGAATCTGCTATTTTACCCAGCTCCACACTTAGACATTGAAAATCTCTTTTTACTACATTAACATTTCTCTGGGACAAATCATTTGTGCCAAGATGCACCACCACATCAACGTTATTATCTTTACTCACAGTCTTAACAATGTTTGTAATCCGCCTCCTGTCCCTGCTGGCAGTGGCCCCTGGGAGACACCTCAGCACCTTAACCACATCCTTGCTCTGTCCCAAATCAACACCTCTAACGGTCGAATCACCCACAAGAAAATGTGTCCTCTTTTTATTTCTACTAACTGTACTTGATGGTTTGGTGACATTTACGACAACTTCCCCTTTGAACATCCCCTCATTCTCTGCCTGAGGGACCTTGCTAATATCTCCAACATCCTTACTATTTAAATCCGCAAGAACACTATAGGAATTTGATACAGAGAGACCAAAATTGCTATGTTTTTGCTCAACTGCACGCAATCTTCCTGAACCGACCGTTGTCCACACAGCCCTCCTCCTCGGGGGGCGCTGTGGAAGTGGAGGCTGGACACATGGCTGCATTACAACACAGTTTAGAAAAGTTAAGGATTTAGCTTCTATAACATTTAATCAAACAAAATAGGTGTTTTAACTTACCTTATATACTTCACTAAATCCTCCTCTGCCTAGAAGATGTAACAACAAATACCTATCATTTAGTGTTGGGTGGTCTTTAAACCTAATGGGGAGAGAGCAGAAGATTTTATCCATATAATGGTTAGAACATAAGCAAATCATCCCAAAAAAGGTTAGTGATTTGACAAATGGAAGTTCTCTGCCTGTAATATGTAGAAAGGTTTGAGTATGCAACTGAATTGGCAATCTATTTCACAGGCAAGGCTAGATTTGTTGAAACACAGCTAAACTTTCTCTGAGTCTTGCACTACCCACCACAAACGCATTTTTGTCTGTTTTCTTTTATCTTTAGGTTTTCTTTTTACATTATACTACTCAAAGTAGCTAGGTGTTAGATTATATTCACTTAATAAATATTAATTCTAAACAAAGTTAATTCCAAGCAAACATTTCTAGTGTATTTTAACAAGCTAGTCATTGTTTACAAGGTTGTAATTTGCTTCTCTCTTATGGCCAATACTCACTGTGAATTATCTTCATTATGTATCCTTTTCAATTCCCTGATATGCAAATTTCTAACCCGTTCTAATCGCTCTAATTCTGCTTGAATCTCAGCTTCTTCCTGCACAAAGAGGAAGATCACTTTACTGTACTGTAAACTGCTGTACTGAGGATTTTAAACCAAATTTGCCTAGTAAGGATATCTGCAGAATGGCTTTCCTTTACACAGTATTCCCCTATGACAGGGAAAGATGTCATGACATGTAAAAGGTAAATGAAAGACAATAAGAAAATATCTAAACATTGGACTTGACAGTGGCCTGCAAAGTACTGGCTAACATATCCTACGATATACTAATCATCTATAGACAAAATTATTGTGAACCAAAATTGTCTGGCTTAAAACGTGTTTGAACTGTTTAGATGACAGGAAGTTTTAGGAAGGAGATATTGAATTTTGCATAGTTCTTGCCTTACTGAGTTATTCTGACTTGCTCTTTTGTTTCCTTACCAAAGTTTGGAGAGATCCTTTCACTAATACTCACTTGCCTCTTTATCATTTGCTGCAATGTTGCAAAGAATAGCATGTTATATTGTGTAAACTTGCAAAAAAAAAAGAAATGAGAAAGCATTTCTGGTAATAAGTTTCTTGTTCCGATAATATAAATGGGAGGGGGAATGAATTTGTTCTCTTTCTTCTTTTTCCATTTTCTTTTGTAGAAGATTTCACTCTAATTTTTCTTAGATGAATTTATCACATAACACACTTTCTACAAGATAATTATAAAAATGTAGCTCAAAAATTCAATAACTCAATTTTCTAAGATATGCTGACTGTATTTTGAAAGGTAAAAAACAGCTATCAAGATTAATAATAACTGATAGCCCATTTTACTCTTAGTTTTGAATGGAGATTGATCAAACCTATTTAAATAATTCATTTTCTTAAAAAGTACTTTTACTTGTATTAAAATTTCCTGTATTTAGTTTTAATGGATGAGCTCAAGTACTAATACAATGGTACCTCTACCTAAGCATGCCTCTACTTACTAACTTTTCTGGATAAGAACCAGGTGTTCAAGATTTTTTTGCCTCTTCTTAAGAACCATTTTCCACTTACAAACCCAAAGCAGGTCTGGAAAAGGCAGGGAGAAGCCTCTGGGAGGCTTCTCGGGGAATCTCCTGGGAGGAAACAAGGCCGGAAAAGGTGGGGAGAAGCCTCCATGAGGGCTCTCTAGGAATCTGCTATGAGGAAACAGGGCCTCCATCCTCCCTGTGGTTTCCCCAATCACACATATTATTTGCTTTTACATTGATTCCTATGGGAAAAATGGCTTCTTCTTACAAACTTGTCTACTTAAGAACCTGGTCATGGAATGAATTAAGTTCATAAGTAGAGGTACCACTGTATTGTGAGAGATTTTTGTCTGCATAACATATTTACCTGTATTTACCATCTATTTAAAAATCCCAGACACTTTACTACAACAAAGTAGAATTATTTAGGAGCTTAGTCTTTTGTGAACAGAATACAAACAGCACAGTGTTATTACATTATAAAATTATCAAGAGTAGCAGAAAATCTTTTGCTTCCTGATACTGGACTAAAACTGTAACACAGTTTTCTTTCTTCTTTCATTACTATGATAAGCAGCTGGTTTATTTATTATTTTAAATAATTAATAATATTTAATAATATTTAAATTATTTTAAAATGGTTCTTCAATGACAGAAGGTTCTAAAAATAGAGAATAAATAATGGCAAACAATTCTCCTTAAAAAGTTAGAACATTTAATCAACGGAACAACTTACTTCAGAAGTTGAGGTTGCTCCAACATTGGAGATTTTTAAGAATAAAGTGAATAACCATTTGCCTGAAATGGCAAACGGTTTCCTGCTTGAACAGGGAGCTAGACTAGAAGACCTCTAAGTCCCTTTCAACTTTGTAATCTGTTAAAAATGCCCATCATAGTTAATTTTATTTAGCAATGCATTTTATTTATTGCTTTAGAATTAAACTTTGGTTCATGTAAGTATGCAGCAAGAGCTAAGAATCTGCCAATATTCCTTATAAATTTACCTTATTCATTAAATAATCTTCTAAATTTCTTCATATTGTGCTAAAATACATTCACAAATATGTAAAATATTTCCTTTTTTTAAAAAAACAACACCACTTGTAAAGAGCTAGAATTTCTGATGTTTAGAAACAGATAGCTATAAAGTTTGAGACAAAGAATTTCACAGAAAGATGTACACTTACAGAGAATAAGCAAACATAAATCAGTAAAGAAACAAATAACAAAGAACTAGAACAACTACGAAGTCAAAAACATAATTTAATGCATGCTTGAAGTTTTAACATCTTTTTACCTTTTTAAGGTGACCTAGTCGGAGTTTAAATATTTCCTCTTGTTCATGATATTCCGCTAGTGTTAACCTGTACATGTATAAAATAAGTGCTTTAAAAATTAGAAATGCCTTGTATCAAGAAAGGTGATCTATACGGATGAAAATATCCGGATGTCATAGGCAATCTTGAGTCCACTAAAACTCAGCAACAAAATCTATTTTTGATTGTTATAGTACAAAATCATTACATTCACAAAGAATAATAAATTAGCCCCATCAATTCAATTAATTAGCTGAAAAGAGTCCAGTCACTATTTGTTCCAAATATGATTAGCTTTTGGATATTAGGCCTGGGCCTGCCATTCAAATCTCAAATATGGCCCTCAGTCTACCAAAACCAGTATAATTGTGGAGAGAAACTTCATCACAAAAACAGAATTTGAGGAGGCCCACTTGGGTAAAGTCTAGGAAATTCCTTCCATTTCATAGCCCCAGAAAGGATTCTTAAAAGTTTGTGCCACCTACGTCTCATTTTCTGCTCCATTAGTTTTGTTTTTCCGTTGTTTTTGCTCATTGGTAGATGGAGGAGCCTGGCCCATGGCAGGTGGTTTTCGTTTTGCTAACATTTTCCGTTGCCTTTCTATTTCTTCCCTTTGCGAATTTATCCTTTCTTGCTGCCTAAATAAAAGTAGAACATGGACATTATTAGAGAACATAAAACAATATACTGTATGCCAATATATGCTTGGTCTTCTATATCCTTTGCTAGGCACACCTGAACAGCAGTGAAAGGCTACCAAAATTTTTACTTAGGCAGGATGCCCTGCATTTTCTTTCAACACCTTTCAGTGCAATTGGGTGCTCTGGGGTGGAGCTCCATTTTCACTACCCCACTGCGCCCCGCCCCCACCCCATTCAGGCAGCAGCCCATCCCTGCCAAACAGTATATTTCTGGTATTCTGTCAATCCTCAGAACACTAAATATTTTAAAGCTTGGGCTTTGGAAATGTAGCTGAATATTATCAAGCAACAGATTGAACGGTAAATCCAGTTTCTAAAAAATAAGGACCTTGGTTTAAAAGTAAAAAGTGTTTATAGTTTGTAGACAGTTTTCAAATAAAGAGGCTAATTTATTTATTTATTTGATTTTTATCTCACCCTTCTCCTTAGACTCAGGGCGGCTTACAAAATGTTAGCAATAGCACTTTTTAACAGAGCCAGCATATTGCCCCCACAATTCGGGTCCTCATTTTTAGGGATCAGGACAACTGCTTTAATTTCCCTTGTGGGGGAAAAATATTTTTAGTCCTATCAGTTGTTGAGTTCAGACAGATATATGTACCTTTCTATTTTTTTTCTATCTTGCGCACCACATATTTTATGCATGATTATTATCTATTAGCCTAGTAGTTACTTTTTCCTTTAGAGATAAGGTATTTGAGGAATAAAGAAAAAAACACAATTTGACAGCCCAACAAATTATTTGCTTATCATAAACTAGAGGAGTTCTGCAAAGAGGAATGGAGGAGGGGGATGAAAAATTAAATCCCAAAAAATTTAACTGAATATAGCAAATATTTGGAAGCTATTATATTTTTTTTTACCAAAGATGGTGTTACAAAGTACCATATTTTTTGCACTATAAGTCACTCTAGACCATAAGACGCACTTAGCGTTTGGGGAGGAAAACAAGGGAAAAAAATCTGCCTCTGCCTCTCAGCAATTTCCTTCCTTGCAACAAACAGCAAGCAGTTTGGTCAGCTTCAGCACAGCCTGATTTAGCACAAGCAGCTGATTGGTGTTGGATCAGTCTCCTGGAATACTGTTGATCAATTGTTGCAGGCTGTGGGGATCGCTGCCTAACCATTGCCGCCTCTACGTGCCCTATTTTCGGTGTCCACACGCCTCATTTTCAGATTCCGCGCACCCCATTTCAGCCACTTCAGGTCCCGTTTTCGGCCTGTACTAGGTGATGGGGATCGGTACGGTTGCCTATCGCCACTGCCACCACTGAGCAATGATAGATGGCAATCTCTGTCACCTGGAACAGGGTGAAAACAGGATGTGTGGAGGCTGAAAATTGAGGTGGTGGCAGCAATCTCTGCAGCTTGGAACAGCTAATTGGTGGTATTCTGGATGCCAATCCAATTGCCAATCAGCTGCTTATGCTAAATCCCACTATGCTGAAGTTGACCAGGCTGTTTGCTAATTGGGGGCTAGTGGGTGGTTGGGGCTTCAGCAACATTCACTCTATAAGACACACAGATATTTCCACCCACTTTTTTTGGGGGGGGGGGAGTGTATCTTAAAGATTGAAAACTATGATCTGGAAGATTAACTGGAAAAGTGTCTAACTTTTTGCAGCTGCTTTGTTTTCATATTTAAAATCTTTAATAACTATACACAGATAGGTTAGCATGTGCAAATGCAAATTTGTAGAAAGGGATTTATATTTATGATGCAGATGTCTTATCAGAAACTTATTTGTCAAGTTTCTAGTCTTACAATGGTCAGGATTCCTACATTTTTGCACCCAACTCCTAAATAAATCTGGATTTAGTCATATAAGCCCAATCATCTAATGTCCATTGTCTCATGTTTACTATAGATTGCAATGTTTGAGAAAAAAAATGTTTCCTCTAGTCTGCCTAACAACAAAGCAATCTCTGCATACAATTGCACCTTTATATAAATGCACCAAAATAAGGCCTGGATTTTGCAGCTACAGAATTAAAGCTCTTTAAACATTATTTTCTCATATTTCAGATACATATAAGTTGTAATCATTAATTATTATGCTAACAGATGTAATTAAAATTTAATCCACATATTTTATGTTATTTCAAAAAGTGATAGCATTCAAAGGCATATAGCAAACAGTAGTGAAATTTATGTCAGTGATATGAATAAGGCTTGTTATCCTGTTTCCCTGAAAATACGACCCATCCTGAAAATAAACCCTAGCCTGATTTTTTGGGGACGGGCCTAATATATGCCCTATCCCGAAAATAAGCCCTAGTGAAGGGGGTAGGCGTGGCCAGCAAAGGAAGCAGTCCTTCCCTTTCCCGGTCACCTCATGGCTGCTTGGTCACTTAATGGGGGCCTGCAGATCAGCTGAGCCAGTGAAGGATGGGAGCTGCCTCTTTTTCCTTCTCTTCAAAAGCAGCCTGTCCCTTTCAAGTGATCAAATGTTGCTTGAGTAAAAGATGCACATCCCATGATTGCAAAACTTAAACTTGGAATGGAATTTTTGACCAACAGCAGGAAAATCCTCCTCCCTATTTTTCTGCAATTAGCAAAAAAGGCTCCATTCTGAGCTTTCTGCGTTGGTCAAATAGAAACCCATTTTACTGAAGTTAAGGCACTGATAAAGGTATGGTATAGGCTTGTTCAACTCTGGAACTGCCAATTTTAGTTGTTCTTTTTCTGGCACTACTATTTTCCTAATTATATATGATAGGCGAGCATTACTTACTAGCATCAGAAGCATTCTTGTACAGGCAGTTCTCAACTTACAACAACAACAACAATAATAATAATACTTTATTAGATTTGTATGCCTCCCCTCTCCGAGGACTCGGACAGTTCATTTAGTGATTGTTCAAAGTTACAATGGCACAGAAAAAGTGACATGACCACTGCAGCATCCCCATGGTCATGTGATTTACATTTGGATGATTGACAACTGACTCACATTTAGGATGGCTGTGGTGTTCCAGAATCATGTGACCCTTTTTGTAATCTTCTCCCAAGCAATGTCAATAGGGAAGCCAAATTCACTTAACAACCCTGTTTTATTAATTTAACAATTGCAATGATTCACTTAACAAATGTGGCACAAAAAGTCATAAAATGATGCAAAACTCACTGAACAAATTTCTCACTTAACAACATAAATTTTATGCTTGTGTGGTCATAAATTGAGGACTACCAGTACTATATTTGCAAGATTGTTGTTGCATTTACTGTTTTATAAATATTATGAAGTTATTTTTGTTTCAGTAAATAGTACATCTCCTTTCTTGATTTCATGCAAACTTTTATTTAAAAGAGAACAGTAGTCACAAATATTGTAACAAATACTATGTATGGATTAATATATATAAAAAACACAAGTAAATCACCAGTAATTTTTTCTGCTTCTGGAGAAAGCAGAACAATAGAAAATACATACTTGATTAAATTTTGGAAAGCATAGCCATCTGTCCATTGTTCTGTGTAAGAGGCTCCATGCCGGACTGTAGCAAAGTGACCTAAACGCAACCGATCTTGCATACTCTTATCTCGACAAGCCATCTTTTCCTGTTTTGACTGTAAAGGAAAAAGTATGTATGCTTTGCAAAGTATCCCTATTTACTTATTTAAATACTTTGTAAGTCATCCATCTTAAGAATGCAAGTCTGCAATTTACAACACTGCAATGCTATTCAATGAAAACCAATATCAAAATGAACAAAACAAAGTTGATTCCCAAAGGTCT
The DNA here is from genome assembly GCF_031021105.1 of Erythrolamprus reginae. Taxonomy (NCBI): domain Eukaryota; kingdom Metazoa; phylum Chordata; class Lepidosauria; order Squamata; family Dipsadidae; genus Erythrolamprus; species Erythrolamprus reginae. The sequence goes on along the minus strand of NC_091963.1, from coordinate 101,754,240 downwards.
GGTAGTTTTAGATTTCTATGTAAAAGACATACAGATACAACTTGCTTACCAATCACTTGATAGAATTATGGAGGATCTGAAAAAGGAGGCCCATGACTTGTCCTTGAAGCCACTAGTCATTGCAGCATTCACAAGATTATGTGATCATGATTTGGCCACTAAACAATTAGTATTGAGTGTTGTTTACAACAGTCATAGTGCTAATTGTTACACACCTATTTAATCATTAAATATTCATCACCAATTCTATCTTCTCTCGTTTTATTATTTTTTATTTTTTCAACATTCTAATGTTTTTATTGATACTAGTTGACTCTAAACTTTTGATGAACTAACTATGTGGTACAGTGGTGCCTCTGTTTAACAATGCATCTATTTAAGAACTTTTCTAGATAAGAACCGGGTGTTCAATAATTTTTTGCCTCTACTTGAGAATCATTTTCTACTTAAGAACCTGAGCCCAGAAAAATTTCCCAGGAAATTTGAGAGTGGCACGAAGGCCCGGCCAGTTTCCTGCCATTCCCCCTTTAATCCCAGCCATCTGGGATTGGTGCTTTTGGTGGCGCTTAAGGAGGCTTTGGCCGTCCAGAGCGAATAAAGCATTTTCCTTTCTCTGGGCACTTGGACAGGGAATAAACCTCTGCCAGCGCTCAGAGAAAAGAAATGCTCCCTTCGCTCTGGGCAGGCAAGGAGTCACCACAGCGGAGGAAAGATGCCAGCTACAAAGTGAGCGAGCGAGGGAAGGAAGAGGCAGCAGGTAGCAGCAGCAGCAGCCAGTGTATGGGAGGCAGCCTCGCGCTAGGTGTATGGGAGGCAGCCTCACGCCAGGTGTATGGAGGCGCATGCTCCTCCTCGCCGCCTCAGAGTCCCTCTTTTTTTTTTAAGCCTTAAAGTTTTGGATTTTTTTGATTCCCCTCACCTCACCTTCTCCCTTTAGCAGCAACTCTCCTCCTTTTCTCCCTCCTCTTTCTCTCATTTTATTTCTTTCCTAATGGGTTTGCACGCATTATTTGCTTTTACATTGATTCCTATGGGAAAAATTGCTTCTACTTAAGAACGATTCTACTTAAGAACCTGGACACGGAACAAATTAAGTTCTTAAGTAGAGGTACCACCACTTACTACTACTACTACTACTACAATTATTATCTGAAACAAATAAATTACCTAATTATGCAGGTTATGGAGATACAACTTCAAAACAAGTTGTGCTGGTTGTAACTCACCTTTTCTACAAGTAGCTTCTTGCTCATTGTTACACACCTATTTAACCGTTCTTTGTATTTCTCAAGCATTTTCTGGTGTTCATCTATCTGTCGTCTTAAGTCACAATTTGCCTGAAAATAAAATATCAAGCAGGTGAACAAAACAAAAACTATCACAGCTATCTAATGCAACAAAAGGATTCTCATGCACACAATAAATTTGGATTTACCATTTACTTCAATAGTTTGAAACTCAAAGAGGGGAATTCTCCTACAGCAAGTCCAGTTTGGACCAAAAGATCTATTTTGTCACTGCCTCTCCAGGTGGAGGAACCCTCTTAGCTCCTCCTGGACTGGAGAATCAAGGTAGTTTCTCAACTCAGCATTATTATTTCTTTTAGAAATCAGAAGACTTACATTTAGAAATCATTATTAGCAACACTGGAGAAACAATAAAAAAACAACAGTTTCCAGATCAGTTAGGAATGCTTTCTTTGCCATTTATCTTTCATAGTAATAGCATTAACTGCTTGATTGTTTTAAGACTGAAACATTAAAGTTGAAAAAATAAATATATAACACCCCTCCCAATTTTGAAAGTTGATTCGAGAATAAATGGGTTTTGTAAAGTTCAGAGAACAAATTTAGATGTTCTAGAGACAACCTGTAATCTGTTGGATCATTTCAGAGATATTTCCTTATGTCTAACAGAGAAACATAATAACCAAGAGGGAGAAAGCAATGAGAACAACTTCCAACTTCCTGCCAACTTGTCTGCAGCTGATCACCTTCTGACAGCCAATGATAGGGCTAGTATGCATGGGAATGCTATCCAGCCTTCAGACTACCTGATTTCTAATAGTCAGAGATCAAAAATGTTATTGCCCTATGAGATACTGTCTTGCCCAAACTGAATAGATAGAGACACAAATGTTTTATAATGCATAGAAATCCCAATTTTCTCATTTTCTTCAGCATAATAGACAGCATTTTATATCTTAGGAATCTATTAGAACAGGGGACCAAAGAGATGCCTACCAGGGATCAATATTCCTTTTTTATTGTACTTTGTAAAAAGTAGACAAATGTTGCTGAATTTAATGTATCAATTTTATATAGTTTGAAAAAAATATGAACTACAAAAGTTAATGTTGATTTCACATATCACTTTTGACAGGAAGATTATCACAAAAGACAGCTATTCTTCTAAGAGAATAAATGTTACTTTTGGTGGAAGATAGGCCACAATTAAGCACTGCAGGCTATGAGTTTGACAGCCCTGCGCTAGAACAATAAAGATCAGGCAGAAATTTAATGTGAGGAAATTGTGTCTAGGGAAAGGCATTAGGAAGACTATCCCACATAACAATTACCTCAAACCTAAAAGAGAAGAAAATAAGTACTTCCTAAAATAATATTTTCTGCAACTAATATTGTCTCACCTGATAATAACTGAGATATTGGGTAAATGATTAGATCTTGAGACAGAAGATCATTTCGCCAAATTTATTGATCTCTTTTTTTTACCAAATCCTGTATGTTGGTAAATCAAGCCTATTTATGCCAACAGGTTGCTATAAAGATCATACATGCTTTGTTGTCCAAAAAGTCAAAGTGGAAAGTCACAAACACAAAAAGTGTAAAGACATAAGACTGGTAACATCAAAATGTTTCCATTCCAGCTAGTTCAGTTTGCTATATTGGAACCTTGACATGTATGTTAATCTTTTGATGTATCTCCTGGTTCCAAAAAGGTTTAACATGGGCTGTTCAAACTGATATATAGAAAGGCTTATTTGCTATTTGAATTCTTAAGCAAATAGATGCTTGATGGACCAACAATCTATTGGTGTTAAGACATTAAGAAAAAAAGTCTAAGATCTCTTGATTCATTTTAATGACTTTTGTCCCCCTTTCTATTCAGAATATGTAAAACTAAACTGGGTCTATTGACAACTCTCAAATACTACAGAACTGTGAAGAAACTAGAGAGATCCCCTGCAATTTTGCAATCATCCCCATGATTTTTCAAGTAGGCAAAGGATTTTTGAAAAAAGGTTATTTATGTTCTGAGTGGACTTCACTTCAATCATGACCCTAATGATCTGAATTTTTCCACAGGTACAATATATAAACTGACCAGGACAAAATATAAGCTTACTGTATTTTTCGGTGTATAAGACACACATTTTTCCTCCCTAAAAGAGGATGATAATTAGGGTGTGTCTTATACTCTGAATATAGCTTTTTTTCAGCCCTAACTAGCTGCTAATGATCTTCTCAGCTCTTACCTTGCAGGTTCTTTCATTATTTCTCTCTGCGAAGAATGTTTTCCAAGCCCTAAGTTTTGCAGGCTTTTTTTCATTACTCTAACTTGCTCTGAGTAAGTTTCTTTCCAGCCCCTACCAGGTGCTAACAATGTTCCTAGCTTTTACCAGCTTGTAAGCTATTTCACTGTTACTCTCTGCCAAGAATGTATTCCAAACCTGTCTTTGTAGGGTTTTTTTCCATTGCTTTACTTGTTCCAGATATTTCTTTACAGCCCCAACTAGGTGCTATTAATATACCCAAGCTCTTTCATTGTTACTCTCTGTGAAGAATATTTTCCAAGCCCTAAGTCTTTGCAGGGTTTTTTTCATTACTCTAACTTGCTCTGAGTAAGCTTCTTTCCAGCCCTAACCAGGTGTTAAGAATGTTCCCAGCCCTTACCCACTTGCAAGCTCTTTCATTGTTACGCTCTCAGAATAAAATTCATTTAAGCCCATAACCATGGGATAAAATAATGTGCTGAAGCTGACCAGACTAAGGATGCTAGCTAGATGAATATCTGGTAAGCAGATTCTTTCCCCTATTTTCCTCCCCAAAAACTAAGGTGGGTCTTATATTCCATTGAGTCTCATACTCAGAAAAATACGATATTCAATATTTTTTATTTATATCTGTCTTGTCCTTGGTACAGTTGTTTTTATTGTACAAATTTTATCCGTGTCAAGTGGGTAAAATTTATACAATGGCAAAGTGGCCAAAAGTTACTGAATGGCTTTATGAATTTTAATTTGAAAATATTTGAGCTATTTTTTGGATTATGGAATTAAGCAAAATTGTTATAAAGTTGCTAATAGAATTTTAGAGAGAAGCCATGAAAATATTTTCTTGATTCAATTCTCTGAACTAAACTTAGCAACTAAACAGCTATATAAGCACTACAAGCTATTGTTCAATTGTTCATTGGCTGACTGGCATCATACCCAGGAAGAAATTTAGATTGTTGGATATTTTTTATGTCTATGCTTTATTTCTCCTAGATAAAAATACCTAGATTTTAATGCTTTCTGAATTTGTTAGAGGTTATAAGAGGAATAAACACTTTACACCATAAAGGAAAGAAAAAAGCAAATAATATTTTTGTGGATTTAATGATTGAGGTCATTCTGCTTTTAAAATATCCACAGAGGTTTCTGGGAAAGAAATCCAAGGAACTTGAGTGGTGTATAGGAATCTGGAGATCTGAAATTTCACACCTTTTCCTAGTCTTTGGCAACTCTAGTATAATAATACTGTATGAGAAAAATGTTAGGAAAAATAATAAGAGGAGAGAATTCCATTTCTTCTTCAGAAATCTTTATTAGTTTCCTTCAGAAATGGATGATTCCACCTCTCTTTCTAAGCTAACCAATATTTCAAATAAATAATTTTTGCATGCTATATAATCCAATTCCCTCCTGTCCTATAATGGGAACAAGGATTGAGAAAACAATCATGCAGGCTACCATTGGCACTATGTTGATTTCTACTCTTAAGGCTATAGTTAACCATATGGAATATTCCTTGTTAAAAGACAATTTTCTCTCAAAAACTTGAGAAATTCTTGAGAGTAGTCCTAAATTGGTAATTCAAAACTCAGTAAAGAGACTATTCTTAAGTTTCTCCAGTAGGGAGCATGTGCATATTGGGGTGAGGGAGAAGAATATAGGAAATATGAAAATTAAGGAAAGAAATTATTTGCAAAGAAAAAACCCAACAACCAGATCTGAATTCTCTAATTAGTTCCAAACTATTCCAATCACTTAGTTACTGAACTTGATAGATATGAGAATTTTCCCACAGAAAGGCAGTTGAAAAACTGATTTTTTTTCCTGCCAGCTCTCTATGGTATCTAGGCATATACAGAAGATAATAACAAAATTTCAGATTGCTCAACTATTTGGAACACATAGAATTACTGTTTCATCAAAATTAATTGTTCAATTGTAAGAAACTTATATATTAGGGTTTGATTGTGTTTAAGGAAAATGCTTTGCATGTTAAAACTAATTACAAAAGAGTTGTCAGAACACAATCCATTTAATGATTTTATTTTATTTTTTTAATCAAGTAGCACAAATTATTTTAGTATTTTTTGATGAAGTAAATTACATGACTACCCTTCTAGACATTTTCATAGGACTTTCAAATTAAAAAATAGTTTGCAGAGTAAGTGTAAAAAGGAGCAAGAATGTTTGAGTGTTAAGATTGTAAAGCTCTTGAATTAATCTAGAGATACATATTTATCAAGAGAGAATACAATTTCCTTCTTAGTAAGGACTTTGCAAGTAACTGTAAGTCCTCAAATCAATGTTACCACTTAGCAATTGCCTAGATTTTCTTCATGACAGCCTATTTCCATTTATATAACTAGTAAAATATAACCTTTTACCTATATTTATATTATATAGATTCTATGGCTTGAAATTTGAATATAGGATATAGAATTACAACTACTTACCCTTAATAAATCATCTATTCTGCCTTCTTTTTTCTCCAGATCAGAGTTCTTACTGTTTTCTAATGCAGATAATTTCTCCATTGTAAGATCAGACTTGGGAGGGGAAAAAAAAAGTTCTTAAAAATGATTTTCTATGCAGCTCTGCTCCAATTACTGAATGAATAACAAGGCTGGGAAACAATCTATTTCAAGATTGATAAATAAACCAAGGAAAGAAGTATAACCAGGCCACAATGATCTTGATTTTAAAAATCTGTACACATTTGTGAAATAAAGGGAATTAAATCATTTCCTAGATGATCTAATCCATAAAAGAGGGGTGTTATAGAAGTTTTAAAACCAATGGAACTATGACAGTGTTTACAAATTGCCTATGAACACAGGTCTTCAATTTCCCTATGCATTTTAAATAAGAGCGATTTAGATTTGGATTAGAAAAGGCTCATATTGCATAGGAAAATGCTGCAATAAAAGCATCACCATCTTGAAGTTTAAGATTACTTCCTCATTCAGCAAAAACCTATTATAGATTCATAATATTTTATTTATAACATTTCTATACTGCCCCATCACACTTATATGGTTTTGGAAAATTTATAAATAAAATGGTAGCCCTTGAAAACTTGGCAAGCCGATAAAATTTTGAGACCTGATTACTGTGATCTACATTGGAAGTCCTACAGGTAGCAGTATGCATAGCATATCTACCGGCGGGTTATAGTACAGTAGTACCTCTACTTACAAACTTAATTTGTTCCGTGACCGGGTTCTTAAGTAGAAAAGTTTGTAAGAAGCAATTTTCTCATAGGAATCAATGCAAATAATGTGTGCGATTGGGGAAACCACAGGAAGAGTGGAGGCCCTGTTTCCTCCCAGGAGATTCCTAGAGAGGCCCCATAGAGGCTTCTGCCCGCCTTTTCCAGCCCTGTTTCCTCCCAGGAGATTCCTAGAGAGGCTCCACGTAGGCTACTCCCTCCCTTTTCTGGCCCTGTTTCCTCCCAGGAGATTCCTAGAGAGGCCCCATGGAGGCTTCTCCCTGCCTTTTCCGGTTACAGTTTTGAAAGCTCGGGTTTGTAAGTGGAAAATGATTCTTGAGGCAAAAAAATCTGGAACACTAGGTTCTTATCTAGAAAAGTTCGTAAGTAGAGGCGTTCTTAGGTAGTGGTACCACTGTACTACATGATTATTGTGATAATTTTCTTCAATCTAACTAACCTGTGTAGCTGAACTACATACATTTATTTTTGCATACATGACAATAAGTACCAGCATATAAAGTCCTATTTTTTTCTAGAGAAGTGGCTGAGTTAAGCTCACAATTACTATGTCCCCAAAAAGCAACATTTGTGTTCACTAAAATAATGACAGAGGGATATAATTTAGACATTTGGGATGTGAATACTTCCATTAGCTAGATGTCTCAGATGGAGGAAAAAGGAGAGGAAGAAAAAAGTAATAGATACTGTACTTTAAACAAAAATAGCATAGCATAACATATATAACAAACAAATGAAAGATCTAAAGAAACAAAGCAGAACAAGTTTAATACCTGTTCTAGCCTTGTGAAAAAGCAAAAGCTAAACAATATACTGTATAGGATCCAGGCTTTCACTTATAAAGCAGGTGACTTTTAAATATTATGAAAATAGCAAACTAGGTTGCCTAAAACTGCAAAATGTTCCTTGCATATCCTAAGCTGCATAAGGCTATAATAGGGCTTGAATGAATTGGTATTTAAAGTTATAATTGTAAAGCAATCAACAAAAATGAAAGCAAGAAACTTCCTAAGTGGCATGAATTTGAAAAGAAAAATGTTTCAATATTGTCCTGATCCAGGCGAATGAATCTTAAAAAACTGAGACACTTAAGTTAAACAAAATGTACCATATACACTAAAGAGAGAGAAAAAAATTAGCTCAAATATGAATTGAATATCCATTTTGCAAAGTGGGAAAAAAATACCCAGAACTAACATCACTTTCACCGATAAATCAAAACAAAAGATTATGTTAATTGTTTAAGGAGTAGAAGCTGCTGATTAAAGAACAAGATAGAAGTTGGAAGGTTGAGGCGGGAACAATAGTAAAATTATTCTGGTATTTATTGTCCAATGGAGACTATTTTATTTCAAGGCAGCCTCTAAAGTTAAGATGTTCTTAGATGGAAAGATCATAAATAAGTAAGTTTGATGTTTCTTCTGGATATATTATGTCCTCACATCACAAGTTTTCATTTTTCCCCCAGTAAAATGTAAAAGATTTCTATCTTCCAAAGAGAAACAAGAATATATTTCCATTTATTTCTCAAATGGACATATATTTTATTTTAATCAGATACAACTTTGCACTATGTAATTCATTTGTCTTGTACCTGTGTCTGTTTGTACTGGACGGAAATCTGTTTTTGAGAGCTGCAGGAATGCTCTGTGTTTCCTGAAACTGCAGGTGAAGGACTGCCTTGCTGAGTCTGTAACAAGAGAAGCAGCAACTAAGTTGTAGGTACAATATTTTATAAAACACATTCTTCCTCACTGTTATTTGAAAGAAAAACATTTCAAACTAACTAGTTGTATGTGGTCAACCTTAAGAGGCAGCAGGTGGCATTCTGAAGGGTTTTTTTTCCTAGTTCTGCACCCAAAGATAATTTGATAAGAGAAATACCGGTAAATAATATTTCTTAAACTTCTGTGTAAAGACATGATTCATCCTGGATTATAACTCTTAATCAAAGTTTTTATGCCCACACAAATAACATAAACTGCATTAATTACTGTTTTCACTGAAATGGTTCAAATTATTTTTAGATTTATTATTATTTACTATTTTATTTTTTTAGTCTGACAAGTGCTGGCTTCTTTGACAATGAGTTGAATAACCACCTCTAATTAAAATTGTTCTTGCAGATGAAGGTACATATGCCTATATAACAAGATAGAATTTGAGAAAGTATTGTAGAAAAGAAATAACTGGAGGATTGATGAGAAATAAATATTTTGAGATAAGAAGGTTGGCTTCTAAATTAAATTGAATAGCCCCAAATTAACATTCCATACTTTTATAGAAACAATTTTGATTCATCTCCAAACAACTTGTTTATAATAATGAATTACACCATAGCTTATCATTACTTCCAACATCTAAAATTCCTACAAAATAGGAAGTAATAATTTTAATACATTGGGAAATTTAGCTTTTGAGCTTTTGAAGTACGGTAATATTTCATCATCATGTAAGCATGGAAACTACGCAAATGCAGGAATATGCAGGAAATGAGAGATTAATAATGTAGAAGAAATAAATATATCTGTCAAAAAGTAGATACCTAAATAAAGGATAATTCCAAAATAATTCTATTTTGAGAGGGGTTTTTTGTTATACTGTTATAATAACTGTTATTTTATTATTATACTGCAGGAATCAAGAATCAGAATTTTTAAAAATAGAATCTATAGCAGGACAACTCGCCACAGCCAACTTGCCGCAGGACAACTCACTGCAGGATGAAAGTTACACTGATATCAAAGAAATGGTAGAATAGAAGGGACAGAATGAAAAATGAATGTCAAACATTACAATTATTTATTTATTTTAAATAATATAATTCTTAAATTGCTCCGCAGTGAGTTATTCAGTGGTGAGTTGGTCACAGAGTTGTCCCATTCTGTCTCTTGAGTTTGGTCATTAAGCCTTGCTCACCGAAACAAATGGAAAACAGAGGCTTGTACTCCTCTGCGCCAGCTGCTCGCCCTCCAGCCGCTGTTTTGCCATCATTGTTGATACCAGAGTTGGGGCAGCAGAATGCTCCTCTGGCAGTTCCTTGGCTGCACTGCTGTCTACTACATAAAGTGGCTGCTCCATTCGTCGCTGTATATATTAAAGAAAATCATCAGAAAAAAAAGTTATGTGGAAAGCATTGTAAAACTGAGTCATGCAGAAATTTATTTACAGAGCACTGCATTTATTTGCTCCACTGCCTCTCCTTCCTTAGGATCATTTACTGGACTGAAGCTTTCTCTCGGGACTTGACAAAGATAATATGACAATGAATTTAGATAAAAAATGTTTACACAAGCATCTTCAAATACCATCACCTCATTTTTTTTTCTTATGGCAATAGGCTTAGTAAAGGGCCATATCCTGGACTCTGAGAAAAACAAACATGTGTTTAAATAGAATTTGAGAAAAATCTGACAATGGCATCCTCTGCTTGAGAGGCAGGTATAGGAAATCATTACAAAAAAACTGATAGAAAGCATAAAGCATAGCTACAATATGAAACTTCAAAACTGATCTGTTAACTATGACTATGACCATGCATATACAGGAGTATTTTTGCAAATATATCTGTGTACTATATTCCTGCATGTTGAAACATTTTGCCTAAAACCTGATGATGAATGTTGTTGTTCAATTTATTGATTTGAATAAACTATGAAAACTTTTGCTAGTCATACTTCCAAGATTAATCTTTTTAAGGAAGGCAGAATACATGTCAGAGTTCCAAGTAAGACCCCCAACGAAAGGGTTGAGTTTCCTCAAAGTTCCATTTTATTGGATATGTCAAATTGGCACAACTGGGAAAATCTGAATCTGAAAGTTTCTGGTTTTCCACACCCAAATAAAAGTTCAAGTCCTTGCCCCAGCGCTACATGTCCATCACACTGTCCAATCAATACACTGTCCCAACTGGAGATGCCTCCAAGGCACAGCCCTCCAGGTGCAGGGCAGAGTGACTTTGACTCTGAGAGAAAGGAATGTTATTTTGACCATATCTCCTCATTCACATAATCCTCCATCCCTGTTTCCCACAGCACTCTGTAGCAGGCATGGAGATCCAATGCCCAAGATGGTTTCCAGGCCTGACAATAGATATATTTCATAATAGCAGAGACAGAAGGATAAATCTATCAAGTCAACTTTACAGTCAGTATCTTCCTCTTAATTCCCTTTAACATGGGTTTGTTAGAATTAGATTGTAGTTTTAACAACTTTTACTCACAAAGGGCTATTGTATTATATGACTTAGTTATCTGAAGTAGATCTTAATTAAAATATATTCAGAATTGGATTAGACAGAAAGCTGAGAATTAATATAAAGGACAGGACAGGAAGGCAAAGGGATTCTACTATATAATCCTAGAAGGTCTGCACTCTTTCTATCACATGTATGTATTAATAAATCTATAAATGTGCTCAGAAAATTCTCAGGATACTATTCTATCTTGTAGGACTTACAGGTAAAGGATTAGATAAGGAATGTTGTGGTGAAGATCGTGCTACTGGTGGCACACTTCTCCCAGGGCTTGTTCCTGGACCACTTCCACCAGCAAACTAAAGCAAAGGAGGAAGAAAACAAAAGAAAGAAAATATCAGTTACTTGAGGAATGTTCTGTACAGCAAAATAAACATAGAAGTAGAACCAAATTATGTCGGCAAAGGCAGTAAGAAAATAATCAAGACAAATTGCCTTGAAATCTGAATCATATATTTTCAAGAACCTACTACTGAGGAGTATACATAGCGCCGCCCCAAATCTTCAGAGAAGGGCGGCATACAAAGCTTAATAATAATAATAATAATAATAATAATAATAATAATAATAATAATAATAATAATATAATTTGGAGGCTGTTTGTAAAACTACACACACTAAACTACTAAACTACTACACACACTAAGCACACACACACACTAAACTACTTTGTTTCCTCAAATATAAGACCTTGTCTTATATTTTTATGACCCTCAAAATATGGCCTGCACCTTATTATTGTGGGATGGTCTTATTTTCGGGGTGCAGGAGATAATAATAATAATAATAATAATAATAATAATAATAATAATAATAATTTATTAGATTTGCATGCCGCCCCTCTCCGAAGACTCAGAACGGCTCACAACAATAACAAAAACAATATAATAGTAATACAAATCTAATATTTTTTTAAAAAGTATATAAAAAACCTCAACAATTAAAACCATACAATACATGCATACCAAACATAAAATATAAAAGCCTTAGGGAGGTGTCTCAGTCCCCCCATGCCTGGCGATATAGGTGGGTCTTGAGTAATTTGTGAAAGACAAGGAGCCTCCATACATGCTTACGGACATGTCAACAAACCACAGACCCTCCACGCTTGCTTCCGGATATGCCGGCTTGTTGTCCCAGTAGCTTGCATCCTAAAAGCAATGAGTGCTTCTGCCTCCTGCCTGAATGACAGCCCGACAGAAAACCTTTTGACTGCACGCTGCACGCAAGAAATCTTTCTTTCCTCCAAACTCAAAATGTGTTTTTGTGTGATTCATCACACCTGTGTATCCTCTTGGAGCAAAAGGGGAGAAAGATTTCTTGTATGCAGCGTGCAGCCAAAAGGTTCCTTGTCCTGGTGTTGGGTCTTATGCGCTCTTCTCCCCTCCCTGCCACCCGAAAGGTTTGCTCACCAGCTGCTTTTGCGTCGGGCTAGACATCTGGCTGTCAGCTCGTCTTCCTCCACAAGAGGAAGACTATGAGAGTTTCCTCCCTCTCCTGCTTCACTTGAGAGCCGGAGGCAGAGGTGGGAACAGATAAGCTGTTGCTAGTCGCTTTGTTTCCTCACTTCTGAATAGCTGAATAAGCACAGGGTTTATTTTGGGGGGGTGTCTTTTCTCTCTCCATGAATGGGGAGTCTACTTCTTTTGCTTGCTCATGGCAGGGCAGAAGGTCTCACGGTTTGTCAGTGCCATGACTGCAAGATGGGAGGGCTGCTCCATGTGCTCTGCACTGGCTCACCTCAGGGCCACACATGACATGACGGTTACCTTGCCTTGTGGCAGCTCTAACAATCCCATCCACGAGGACCCTGCGTGGCCACTGGCCTCTTCTTCTGTTTGCTCATGGTGCAATAGAGCAGGAAGCTGAGTTGATGACTCGGGGTGTGGCACGAAAGCAACACAACCAGAGAACAGGTCTAACTCCCCTTTATTGCTCCAACTGTGCCACCAAACTTTCCCACATTCACTACAAGTTCTGGAGCAAAGCTCTCACATGCATCTTCAAAAGCCTCTGACTGCAAGTAGTCCAATAAGCCAGGTTAGCCCTAATATTAACCAGAACAAGAAGCAGGCAAACTGGCAAGTCCCATAAAACAGAGTACAGTGATCTCCAGGCTTTGGCAAATGTATACGAAGCTCCAGAGATTGAACGCTTGGTCCTGACAAATTCCCCTCCCACCAGCCCTTCCTTACATCTCAGTCCTTAGGTGTGCCTTTGGAAAGGGGGGAGAACTCTCCTCCTTTGCAGCCAGCTCAATCTGCATTGATCCCGCCATCTCTCTTCTCTCCCACGGATCAGGAAGGGTTAGTCCTTGCTCTTCTCCTGAGCTCTCCCTGTCTGCAGGCCTTACTAATTCCCAAAAGACTTGCCTGGACTGTCTCTGCCTTTCCCCAGTTTCTCACAAGGCCAACAGAACTGGCATCTCCATTTCTATCAGTTCTTGTTCCAGCTCATCAGATTCAGATTCCGAAGGGCGTATGACACCAAGCAACTTGCAATGTGGCCATGAGGCGAGGCGGGTGGAGCTGTCATATACGCCCAATACCAGCTTACCTTAGCACCCCATAGCCAGGCCATCCACTCCCTGACACCTGCCTTGCCTTGCGGCCGGAGTACCGAAACACCACTCAGCCTCCTGCTCCATTGTGGCCATGAGTAAAAAGAAGTGGGCCAGCAGCCTTGTGGGCTCCAGCTGCACATGGATGCTGATGTTGCCACCACAAGGCAGTTATCTGGGAACGGATGGCCTGGCTGCATGGGCCCTGAGGTAAGCCAGTTCAGGGTCCACTACCATCTCACCTTGCCTTGTGGCTGCTGCACTACGAATAACCAGATGGAATGTGCAGCCAGGAGACTATGCAGGCTCTTAAATAAGGCTTTTTTTGGGGGGGGGGGGCGTGTGTGTGTGAGGTATGATTTATATTACGTCAGGAGTAGGCAAAGTTGGCTCTTCTTTGACGTGTGGACTTCAACTCCCAAAATTCCTGAGCTTGCATGATTGGCTCAGGAATTCTGGGACTTGAAGTCCACAAGTCATAAAAGAGCCAACTTTGCCTACTCCTGTATTAGGTACATGTGTAAAACATGCTACGTCTTATTTTCAGGGACACTCTGTGTCTGTGTGTATGCGAGCACGCACGTACGTGTGTGTGTGTGTGTGTGTGTGTGTGCGCGCACATATGTAACAAAAAATAAAGTTCTTTAATATAAATTGCAAAATTGGCTTACCTCAAAGTAGTCACTAATTTTATGCCCCCTAGGAATATTTTTGTCTGGAAAGAAAAATAGCATTACCATAAGTGATATTAAATTAAATAATTTGAAAATACTTTAATACTTTAATTATTTTACTGCAAAAGCTGCTGAATACAACTTAAAGAGCTTCTGGTTGATCTTTATGAACATATTATACCAGTAACTATAGAAAAAACAGCAGAAAAGATACATTTGCTTAAATATCAATTAGTTTAAATTAACTTTCTTCAATATACTACTTTCAATATAGCCCATTTTAATATAAGTTTTCAAAAAAACGTTCCAAAATAAAACATAGTAATTAATTATTTAATTTTATTATCTAATATATGATAATTTCATGATAGATTAGAAAATTATTGCTTATGTTCTGTATAAACTAAAGAAAACCATCAATTTTTTAAAGATCCTAAACAGAAGTCTTACTCTGATTGGTTTCCAATAGTTCTCCTTTCCTTTTTCTGTTGCGCTGATCATTCTGTTTCTTTTCAGGAGTCTTAAAGGAATGAAAAAATCCTAAATTAATTTCTACAAACAGCCAAGGACTTAAGGTCACAACTTTTTAAAAAATGAAATGCAGTTACCAGCAATTCCTCTCCAGGTATTTTAATTTTCAAAACAGGTTATATTTCTCCTTTTGGTATTTTTAAAATGTAATTATCGAACACCATACTGCAGGGGTCCCCAAACTTTTTATACAGGGGGCCAGTTCACTCTCCCTCAGACTGTTGGAGGGCCGGACTATAAAAAAACCTATGAACAAATCCCTATTGCACACTGCACATACCTTATTTAAAATAAAAAACAAAATGGAAACAAATACAATATTTAAAATAAAGAAGTAATAAATAAAGTAATTTATACTTCTTTATTAACAAGTAAATTCCTCCCTCTCCCTCTTTCTCTCTCCCTGTTTCTCTTTCTTGCTTTCTCTCTCCCTCTTTTGTTTTTTCTCTCTCACTCACTCTTTCTCTGTCACTCCCTCTCTCTTGCTTTATTTCCCTCTCTCACTCCCTCTCCATCTCCCCCTCTTCCTCCCTCTCCCTATCTCTCCCCTCTCTCTCTCTTGCTTTCTCTCTTACTCACTCCCTTTCTCTCCCCACTCTCCGTAGCACACACACACACACCCTGAATCCTTGCCCGAATGCAAATCTCACCATGCAAGAACTTAGAAGAGGTAAAAAGCACCACCGGAGGAACGAAGAGCTTCCCTCCCACTCCCTTCTCCCCAGCAGAAACCCCCCCCCCCCACTGAATCCTTGCCCAAATGCAAATCTCACCGTGCAAAAACTTTGAAGAGGTAAAAAGCACCACTGGAGGAACCAAGACGCTGGAAAGCAGGGAGGGGAAAGTCTCCCATCCACTCAGTGCCTGCGGTCTTGCTGCTGAGTTTCTGGCGGCAGCGAGGAGAGGTGGAGAGCAAAGCGGCAGTCAGGAAAGCGGACCTGCAATTGGCCCCTTTGTTTCCCGCCTTTAGGGAGAAGAACTTTTGCTGCCCTATGGCAGAGCAGCAACAGTTTCTCTCCCTAAAGGCGGGAAACAAAGGGGCCAATTGCAGGTCCGCTTTCCTGACTGCCGCTTTGCTTTCCACCTCTCCTCGCTGCCCGCCAGAAACTCAGCAGCAAGACCGCACGGACTGTGTGGATGGGAGATTCGATCAGAAAAATCTTGTGCACGGCCACGGGCCGGATAAATGGCCTCAACGGGCCGCATCCGGCCCGCGGGCCGTAGTTTGGGGACCGCTGCCATACTGACTAAATAACCAATTACTGATTAGTGTAAATTAATTAGTTAAGTTGCTATAATAGTCCTGACTTAAGCAGAATATGTTTTATTATCAAAGATTGAATTAAGACTTTTTTTGTTACCTGCAATATATGCAGTCCTCCATTTATGATTGTTTGTTTAAGATTACAACAGCCATGGAAAAAATAAGTTACTACTGTCATGTTACCTTGAGGTCATATGATTGCAAATTAGGCACTTAGCAACTGGTTCGCGTTTTCAACAGATCTTGTGATCACATGAACAAAATCTGTAACCTTCTCAGCTGGCTTCTGACAAGCAAAAACCAATTGTGGAAGTCAGATTCACTTAAAGACTTTGATTTACTTAATAATAACTCCAATATTATGCGTAGTGACTGCAGTGATTTATTCAATAACTATATAGTAGTCATAAAATTGAATCTGGTTACCTGATGACTAGCTTAATAACCACATCACATAGTGGCTGAAATCCCAGGCTAAACTTCTCAATGAGGATTATTTGAAAAAATAACACTTTTTGGTTACCTCTAGTTCCTTGTCACTCAAGGAACCCACACTGCACAAACTCTGATTGGAAGATTCATTGTTCAAGGGACCCTAGCGTAAAGGAAACAAAAGTACGGTATGTTACTAACAGGAAATTTTGTCTTCTTTAAATGAACTGCACATTTGTATTCATTTGACCATGAAGGTCACTGGTAATTAAACTATCAATTATGACAATTCAGATAGTTATCTCTCTTTAAAGTATAACAGACAGAGGCATTTCTTGTGCACATGCGGGGGGGGGGGGGAAGGGGGGGGGAACCAAGCCAGCCACACCTTGAAATTGCGTTTTCTCAAAAATAAGCCCAGTGCTTATGTTGGAGCCCCCCCAAATACAAGACCAGGTCTTATTTTCAGGAATACATGGCAGATTAGGCAATGCTAGATCTACAGGTAAAGTACATTTTAATAAAATCAGCAAAGTGTTCCACAATGTCTCACATGATACTTTATTAATAAAATGGTAAAATATATGGTAGACTATAGGATAAGTGACAAATTGTTAGATGAATTTCTAATTGGCTGAAAGACTAATAAACAGAACGCCATAGCACTGTTTTGTGTCATCTGTTATTCAATACCTTTTATTAATAACCTACATGAAGAAGTTAAGAAAATGGGTTTATCATTTTTGGGCTAACACTTTAGAAGACTGAAAAAAGGGCTAAAATGAATAGCGTCAAATTTCATGGAGAAATATATATGATAGCAATCTGCAAGAAAACAAATAAAATGGGGAAAGTTAAGTTTCATTTTATCTATAGTGATGGAGACCCTTTTTGGCACTAAGTGTCCAAACTGGAAATGTGCATGTGCCAGAGCCCTGGAAACTCAAAGTAAATGGGCCAGTTGATTTTCTGGTTTCCAGTGCATGGATACACACTGGCCAGCTGATCTTTGCATGTGCCTCAGTGCTGAAAACCTGAGGACCAGGTGACTAGTATGCCAGCTGGTCTTTGGGTTTCCGGAATTCTGGCATGTTCCAAGGTCAACTGGCCAGAATGCATGCATGCATTGGAAACCAGAAGAGGAGCTGGCGGTGGCATGGATGCACACGGAGAGCTCTGTGTGCCACCTCTGGCACGTGTGCTATAGGTTCACCATCATGGATCTATAAGCTTGTCATATTGCTGAGGAAGTAGACTCATCTACTAGAGAGGCAGGTCTAGAATATGTTAAAACTATACACAGAGAAAGACTTGGATTAAATATTAGGGTTTATTTCATGACAGCAAAACCTGTCAATTACTGGGTATTACCAGTGATGGCAAACCTTTTTTGGTTTGCGTGCCAAAAGGGGTTGTGTGGGTGTGCTAGCATGCATGCATGTACCCATACCCCTTCCCCCTCATACGCATGAGCAATCCCCTGCTGCCCCCACGCATGCACAGAGGCCTCACTGAAGTCTGGAATATGAAAAAATGGCCAAACTGGAAGATTGGAAAAAAGGACTTACGGTTTGCCCATTGTGGTATTTTTTGCACTCCAGAGGGTTCAGGAAAGCTCCTGAAGCTCTGGAGTGCAAAACACAGCCCAATGAACAGGCTAGAAGTTTGGAAAAGAGACCTCCGATTTGCCCGATGTGCTGGTTTTTGCACTCTGGGGCTTCAGGAAGCTTCCCTCAACTCTTTGGAGTGCAAAAAGTAGCACAACGGGCAAATTGGAAATCTGTTTCCTGAACTTCCGTTTTGCCGCTTGGTGTTTTTTTGGCACTGGGGCTTCAGGAAGCTTCCCTGAATTCTCCAAAGTGCAAAAACAGCACAACAAGCAAACCAGAAGTCCATTTTCCAAACTTCCAGTTTGTCCATTCAATGGTTTTTTTGCACTCTGGGGCTTCAGGGAAGCTTCTCTAAAGTGACTTGAGGGGAAAATGGCCTTTCTCAAGTCTGAAAATCAGCGCTGGCACTGACATAGGGCAAGGTCTTGCGTGCCCTCCGAAATGGCTCCTTGTGGCACCTGTGGCAGGCATGCCATATGTTTGCCATTATGGGTATAGACAGTCTATGAAGTGGTACCTCTACTATATATAATTTATTCTGAAAATTTGGTGGATGCCTGTAAAAAAGAATAATTTTTGGAGGATGTGAAATGCAGGTAATCATTTTAATTCTTTTGGCATTTGTAAATTGAATTTTAGCTTTTTTTAATGTTTTATTTTATCAATGTGGCTTTTTTTCCTTTACTAATTGCACAAGTCTGCTTTGGAATAGGATTTAAAAAGGCCAGTTACTTGATTTTGGAAATGCGGCTCAGTAGACCATCAACTTATATGGCTTGGGCAAGTTTATTTATTATTAAACTTATCATTGAAATCAACAAGTTGAAAATAGGACTTTGAATCAATTCCTTTCATGAAATATGATTATACAGATCTTGATTGTATCCCTGCTATTACCAAAACATGTAGAGATATACATACAATTAACATAGCTAACCTTAGCAACACCTGCTCCAGTAAACCTGGCCTCTAACAGTTCCTGTCGTCGTGGATCCAGGCTGTGCAATTCTTCCATCATATCTGCAGGTAAAGAAAATAGAACACTTTAAAAACAGTCAATGCTAAACAAATTAATAATCTATTAATAATATTCTTCTAATTACTGGATTAATATGAATTTATTTACCCAACATCCTTTTGCATTGTCCAAACATTAATTTCTAGTGAAAGCACTAGAGGAGATATATCAAAATTGTATTTGCATTCCTATAACATTATTCATTTGTTTAGGTTTATTTAATGCATTAATTTATCATTTAGTTGTATTGCTGTGTTTATTATTTTTTACTAATAACTGAAAGTGGTTAACATATCCACCAGACCTTCCTCCTAGTTTTCCCATAATAAACGTATGAGGTGAATTTGGCTGCATATGAGTTACTGGCCCAAAGTCACCCAGCTGGCTTTCTTGGGTAAGCCTTGGGTTCAAATCACAATTTCCCATTTAATAACCTGATGCCTTAACCATTAGACCAACTAATCCTTTACATTCATTTATGTTGTACAACTATAAGAATATTGTACTATTACTTTCTCCATTTAAATGAAAATAATTGCAATAATTGTTCGCTCAAAGCCAAAAGCTAAGTTTATAAACCACAATAACTAAGTTCACACAGCACACTTAAACTACCAGAGCTTAATCTAAAAGTGCTTTAAATCTCCATTCCTATAGCAAAAGTTTACAGATCAGTATTTTCTCCTCAAGAACTGTCAATTCTGCTGTCTATGAGCCACTTTTTAACATCTATACTATGTTTCTTGGAATCCAATATCAATAAAATCCTTTACATTAGAATTGTTTTAGGAGGTAAGCATCTCATTACTTCATATTAGGAAATTAAGAATGGAGAGTTATTGAACTCAAACTGCAGACTAATGCTGTTAGAAACAAATTGTATTAAAAGGTTTAATTACAATTTTACAGCATAACTACAGAGAAATAGTACAATTGTACATGTACATAAAGTATCACATAAAGTACTCTAAAATGACTGTACCTATCAGATATCCTCTTGCAACAAGGGAATACAAAATTGCATCAAATATTGTAATTGACAATCATTATCTCTTGTTCAAGTCAAACTGCAGAAAATATGACTTTTACTATCCAAGATATTCAGAAATTAAACAGACAGCACTCTTCAATGGACTCCTTTCTGATATATTCATTGTTCAGAATTAACTGGGAGGGACAAGTTCCAACAACAGGCACATAAGCAACCTGATATATGAAACAGTATGAGATAGAACTCCAAAGTGACCTTATATGCACAGTAGCAATTGCATGTTCCTAGAAACTCAATTCTTAATCACATTCCTCTTTAGAACTGACATTATCTTTGAGAAATAAAATATGGCAAGTGTTCCTTTTTAAAAATGTAAAATATATCCATATATTCATAAACAAAATAGTTCTCACATGCCCCCCTATTGTAGAATTATTAATCAACCTCTATTTTTATATAGTGCAACAGAAACAAGGCCATGGATGGTTAATAAGAAGCATTTATTTTCATTTTCTACTAACTGATGAAATTCCAGTCAGTTCTACCAGAAACACATTGCTAGGGTATTAAACAATAAAAGCACATGGTTCTCAAACTATGTATTGTGAATCTTTATAGGTTGCCAGCAATTTAGAGAGAAGCACATATTGTTTAAAGCTAGTAAAGCCTATGCAGGCAAAGCTGAAGCACTGTCAAAAGTCACTCCTGCTTTACTTGGGCAAACCCATAATGGGAGTCCTGGCAAAGCAGCCAGCAGACCCTGGAATGAACGGTTATCCGTTTACACAGGCAAAGTCCAGAGGAAGTTTTGAAAAATAGCTGAATCTGTGGGTCTAGCCATGTGTCAGAACAATTCACCAAATCATAAGGTTCGTTTGTCTGTTTTTTTTTAAAAAAACTTTTAGTTTTATTCATGGGAATAATTCAAATTCATACATCATTTGGGGGCATTGTACTATTGCAAAGCTTAGAGAGCATCTTAGTTATAAAACAAATGGACATGACAGCAAAATTTTGCTTGAACAGTTTGAATTATATAAGTGAACTGATTTTAAGCAAAATGGCATAATTGAGAGGTATCAGATTGACTGATTCATACATTTCCAAACACTTTATTCCTAGATTTATTCTATTTTCATTTCCCCAACAAATGATAAGGCACTGAAACACTCAGCATCTAGCACATGCTTAGGAGGAATATTCCTGAAGGGCAGCAAATGCCTTTTAGAGAGAGAGAGAAAATGCATACTGACATCACACCAATTATTCTCTTTGCTTTTTATTTTACCCCAACATTACTTCTCTGGAAGACTGCTGTAGAAGAAAACCATCTGTAGATATTGTTAAAGTTCAGTGGCCATTATAAAAAAATAGGGAGATATTTTTTATAATTTGACATGAAGTAGTACTATAACAGAATACCTAAAGGACTATTTTCTCCCATATAAGACTATATGTTTAGTTACATTTTATGGACAAGTTCACCTTTAAGATCTGCCAACATCAGAGTTAGGTTTAGTCTGTTTTATGGTGCAGCCTGTTTGGAATTCCCTATCTAAGAAGATTCACTTTATCCTGCTGGCATTTCAAAAGGTGGATTAAGATTCTTACTCCCCATCAAGCATCAGTTATTTCCTTTACTCTTGGTTAAGTCTTTCTGCCTGAGATTTTGTTAATTTATTCAATATTTTAATAAATGGATGCAAATAAATATGAGATGAACACAACAGCATACTACTAGTAGGGGAATGTTCAATGAATTTATGAACCAAAGCCTTACAGAGGCAGCTTCTAATTATGTAAAAAAAATTATGTAAATGATATAACTTCCCAAAAAGTTGATCAAAAATATATAAATAAATCTTTTTCTAAATTACAATAATGTAATATTTTAAGAAGACCTAATTATTTACTTCTCTGCAATCAGAACTTTTGACAAAAAATAATTTAAAAATGACATTTGAAGGAGGTCGGGGAAGCAGCATGTTAACGAAGAAGTGTTCATTTCAGTTTTCTCCAATTTAATGTAATTCCAATTGCTGAGATTACAAAGTGCAGATTTTCAAACAGTATGCCACATATTAGCATCCTTCACTCTCGAAGGACCATGGTATCATGCTCAGGATTCCCCATATGTATGTCATATTTTCTAGGAATTTGGAGAGCTCCATTGTAATACATCTGGAGCAGACTGGGCAAGGGGTGGCCCGCAGGCCGCATCCAGCCCGCCAGCTGTCTGTGACCGACCCGCCCGCTATCTGTGACTGGTCCGTGGAGGTCGGGGTCTGCTCTAGTGTGAAGATGAAAGAGCTCACCGCGTCTGCCGGGACTCATCCGGTTCTTGCTTTCCTGATGAATCATGAGGACAGCAGGAACCAGAGGAGTCCCGGCAGATGTGGTGAGCTCTTTCATCCCCGCACTGGAGCGGACCCCGACCTCCTACCGAGAGCAGCCGAGCACAAAAACCACATAAACACTCCAGCGCAGTGACTGTGGTGCACCATGTTGCGGTAAAGCAAACAATTAGGGGTCTATAGAATGGGTCTGGGAGTTTAGGTCAGGCCAGGGTCTGGGTCTTTACAATATTGGATAGAACTGAGTTAATTATATTAGTCCGGCCCTCTAAAACCATCCCAATTTCTCATGCGGCCCCATGGCAAAATTAATTGCCATCCCGATCTGGAGGGTACCAAACTGAAGAAAGCTAGCAGAGTCACTTTCAAGCACGGACATGAAAAAACAATCCCCTTTCAGTTATAAACCTATCATTTTAATAATAAGCCATCAAATGTCTTCTGTTCCTCTCATAAGTAAGTTTACTGTATAGTTCCATTCCATTTCCTGTGATATATAGGAAATTTATTTCCAAAGATACATTGTTAAGATGCATTTAACCTAGTTTTGTAAAATATAACATTCATCTGCAGTTTACCAATTTCTCAGTTATTGGCCTAATCTTAACCCTACTGGTAACATAATACAAACTAGATCTTGGAGGCCTAAATATCTATTTGTACTACATTACAAACCATTTTCATTAAAAAGATGGCACACACACCCTCCCAAATATTTGACAGGGAGAAGTTACCAAAGTAGTAGTTTGAGATTATCAGGCCCTAAAAGTAATTGCTCGTTCCAAATCCACTCATAGACACAAATAGGAATTCATCCATCTAACTTAGATCTCTAGTTATAACTAGAGGAACAGCCCCTCCTTTGAACCCTTTTTAATCAATTAGCAACCGGCCCCAAACCTACCCAAACTTTCAACTGAAGTTACTACTACTCTTCCTGGCCTTCCCTCCCCCGAGGATGTGGTCGCAGCCATCTCGCTACCTACAGGATACACCCCAATAGCCCCACAGTTCTAGGCCAAGATTCAGTCCTTGAAGCTAGGCCCAGCCAACCTTCAACAGCACCCCGTTTCGCTCAAGGAGTAGGCGCGACCCCACGACACTCCCGAGAAAGGAGTAACCCCAGCCTCTCCCACCCACCGCTTTTATAGCCGCGAGGAAGGCTCCCCCCAACCGACCAGAACGCTCCCATAGCAACAGCCAGGCGTTCGCGTCCCCCCATTACTTGTCCTCTCGCACCCCTTCTAACTCCGCGATGCAGGCGCGCCTCAAGGCCCGCACGCGGGGCGGCAAATTCGGTAGCCATGCGCACCTCTCTCTCTGCCCCCACCCCAGTAATATCCCCCCTCCCCAATCGATTTCTTATTCTTCAAAGGAATAAAACTCTTCTCTACCCGCGGCCTACAAAACACGCGCGCGCGCGCTTGTATGCCCCCTATAACGTTACCATAGCAACAAGAACCCCATTTCTGAGGCTTACCAAGGGGATGGGGGGCGCGCATTCCCCTTCCCTCCTCATAGTTACCATCATAGCAAGTAGGCGAAGGGCTCTGAGGCCCGGACGGTCGGCCAGCAAGCTCGTCTCCGGCGGTGTGTCTGCATAGCAATTAAGGCAGTGGAGCGGAACAGGAAAAAGCGAACCCAAGGCCAGCATCCCCCTCCCTTTAATAATACGTACATCACCGCCAAAGAGGCTTAAGTAGTTGCAGGAGCACCACGTCCCAACCCCGAGGCCTACAAGGAAGACAGGAAAAGCGATCGGCCTGCAACACTCGCCTACTAGCCTCAGTCTTGATAGCTATGGAGAGAAGTGAGTCCTTTTTCTCTCCCAGCAATGTGGGGATGAGGGACAGGTTCACGGGATGCATCTCACCTGTGGTGGCTCGGCTTCACTCCTAGCTAGCCAGTTGCGGGGCCTTTCCCTCCCCTCCCACAAGGAGAAGAGGTTGAGGGAGAGAAAGAGAAAAGGGTTGTTGGGGAGAGAAGCAGCTGCGGCGCCTTCTCAGCAGAGTCCCGAAAGAAATGCAGGCCGCAAAATCCTCGGGCTCGAGTAGTTTCTGTCCCCGGCAAAGGTAGCTTCACTCCCGGGAGGAATGAAGGACTCTTCGCCTCCTTTCCCCCAAGGAACAGATTACAGAGGGAAAGGGAAGGGGGTGGGTTGGGGGTTACAAAAAAAGGCTAGTCAGGTGTGTGTGTGGGGGGATTACAAGTTGCGATCGATGGGGGAGGGGCACCCCCACATTTCACTTTTTCTCCCCCCCCTTCTCTACACCCCTTTCCCCCCCGCCCTTCTTTACTTAGTCATTTTTTTAAAAGCCCAACCCTGGATCGATTGGTGCAAAAAAAAACAACCGGGGGGGGGAGAGCACTACTTGTGAAAATGCATAGTGTCTCGCGAGATTTGCACGTGCGGAGGGGGAGGTTGTTGGTGGTGGTGAGAAAAGGTTGGGGGGAGGGGAGAGGTCAGTGCAAGGAGGTGCTAAAAGCGCGGGGTGTGGCGATGGGGTTGAGGGAGGACCCAGAGAATGGCTGCACGAGCCATAAAAGTTAAGCTGGTTTGAGATAATTTCTCTCTTGTCTTGGTGGGATTACGGCGAGGGGGAGACGTGCCCTCAGGTCAAGGGGGGGGGGGGGGGGAGAATCAGATTCTCTTCCAGGAGAGTTGAGACCCGACCCAAGGGATTCCTTTTTTTCATGGCAGTCATTGCAAAACAAAGACTCGAGCAGTCTCTTGGACAGAAATAGTAAAAGCAGCTTCTGGCCATGAAGGGGGTGTGGCGGCCGGGGGCGGGTTGTCTTGACATAGGGGACCCTTAGGTAGGTAACTAATTGAGACTGTCGGACTCAGGCAGAGAAGACCCAGGAGGCGGGAATAGCTTTGCTTATCAGTATGATAAAAGCAGTCATGGAGGGTGAGGGTGTGCGGGTATACAGTATATTTAACCCTGCTGTTCTGTTCGAAAAAAGTTCCTAATGTTATGTTCCCGGGTCACCCTGACCCGGACCGAAAACTCTTCATTTGCAGTGCTTATGTTTGGTCTTTTTGAAAGCTTTTTTCACCTGGAAACATGTTTGAACATTTCTGCACACAATGGAATGAAAATTGAACTGAAAAAATTAATCCTTATTGGTTTATTTTGCACATAAATGTGCCTCCCCCCCCGTTTTTGTGAAAGTTTTTTCAATTTATGGATAGTTTTGCTTGCAAAATCCATTCTATTTTACTAAAGTTGGTGTGGGATTGGTAGCTTGAACATTTCTGCACACAATGATATGAAAATTGAACTGAGAAAATTAATCCTTATTGGTTTATTTTGCTCATAAATGGGCCCCCATGCTTATACTCAAATAGGCTTATACTCGAGTAGGCTTATACTCGAGTATAACATGATATGGTCTTATATTCAAAAATAAACCAATAAGAATCATTTTTTTTCAGTTCATTTCTATTTTTCTTATGTTTAGGATTGTTCAATTTAGTATATCAAAACTTTTGAGTTTATTGATAATTTTGCCTGCAAAATGCATTCTATTTTACTATTCTATTTTGGTGTGGGATTGGTAGCTTGAACCTTTCTGAACATAATGATATGAAAATTAAACTGAAAAAATGATCCTTATTGGTTTATTTTGCTCATAAATGGGCCCCCATGCTTATACTCAAATAGGCTTATACTCGAGTAGGCTTATACTCGAGTATAAAACAATAAACCAATAAGAGTCATTTTTTTCAGTTCATTTATATTTTTCTTATGTTCAGGATTGTTCAATTTAGTATATCAAACCTTTTGGGGGAAAATTCCTTAGGGATTTGTAGCCTTAAAAAATATAAATTGACACGAAATTCAAAAAGGATGGGGGGAGGGGCTTTTTGATCAAAATAAAAATATAAGTCTCAATTTTTCCAGTTCAATTTTCATATCATTATGTTCATAAATGTTCAAACTAGTTTTCCAGTGGAAAAAGTTTTCAAAAAGACCAAATTCAAGTACCTAAAAAAAATCATTTTGATCCGGGTCTATATGACCCGAACAGAGTAAATGTGACTTTTTTTTTGCCAAGAAAAAAAATTTTCCCCCACCCCCACAAATATTTTTTTGATGATCAGCATTGTTAAATTGAGTAAATGAATGCATAAGATTTTAAAGAATATTTCGGATTTGGAGCATAAAAAAATAAAAAGTGAAAATTGTTGCAAGCAGCCAGGGGGGGGGGAGGCCTTATTTCTGATGTTAAAAAAACAGTAAGAATCATTTTTTCCAGTTCCTTTATATTTTTCTTATATTCAGAAATGTTCAAGGTACCATTCCCACACCAACTCCAGTAAAATAGACTGCATTTTGCAAGCAAAACTATCCATAAATTGAAAAAACTTTCACAAAAACGGGGGGGGAGGCACATTTATGGGCAAAATAAACCAATAAGGATTAATTTTTTCAGTTCAATTTTCATTCCATTGTGTGAAGAAATGTTCAGACTACTTTCCAAGTGAAAAAAGCTTTCAAAAAGACCAAACATAAGCACTGCAAATGAAGAGTTTTCGGTCCGGGTCAGGGTGACCCGGGAACATAACATTAGGGAGGTTTTTTTTTTCAGCAAGAAAGAAACCTCCCACCCCCCCAAAAAAATTCTCATAGAGAGAACCCCTGAAATGATGAAAAGTCATGAAATTTCAAGTTTCAGATATGCAGGGAAAATTTTTTACAGGGTCTCAAACCTTGATTTCGGGTCTCACAGACCCGAACAGAACAGCAGGGTTAAAGTGAACTGTAGCTTTAAGGATGTGTCCTTAAGA
Source organism: Erythrolamprus reginae (assembly GCF_031021105.1). NCBI lineage: Eukaryota > Metazoa > Chordata > Lepidosauria > Squamata > Dipsadidae > Erythrolamprus > Erythrolamprus reginae. The sequence continues at coordinate 101,727,010 of NC_091963.1, read as the reverse complement.
AAGTAATGTGTAAATTGAGTACTGTACTACTGTTTATCTAGGGAAGCTACTGTGTAAAACAAAATTGGAAACAATATCTAACTTCATATTCAGCTACAGAATGCAGACTGTTACATAGGAATCATTAGGGGAAAGCTTAAAGGGCATGTCTACTCAAAAATAAACCTTATTGAATGTAATAAAGATTACAGAATTGTAATTGCATTATAAGGTTGATGGAGAGGGGGAAAACTACTGAAATCACGCAGTTAGCTGAAAAATCTGTCAAATGGACAGTAAAGGAAAAATGATATGTGCACTGAAAAAAATAACTTTTCATTTTTTATGTTAATAAACATTAAATATTTATAATTATCATGTCTATTAAACTAATAATGGAATCATATTTGGTTTGTTTAGTTTATTTGCCTCTTGAAAGAATTTGTAAATGTACATCTATGCTCTTAACCATCTTATTCTCTTAAAGAATTATGCCTTACACTTTGTTGCTCAGAGACCTAAGGTATATGGTATTATGACACTTAAATTCAGGCAACTTAACTCCAATTTTAATCTTATCAGACTACTGTATTTTGGAGACAAATTTGAAACACAATGAGGAAGTCACAAGTAGTCACATACAAATTACTCGAGTCTTCCCAAATACAAGTTTACCAATGATAAGCAAGTATTATTGCTTATCACTTGATAAACTTAAAACCATGAGTTCTAGTTCTGCCTTAGTCACAAGGCAATTGGATAACCTTTAGCTAATCACTTTCTCTCAATCTAGGGAAGGACACAATGACTATTTCTGAAAAACCTTACCAGGAAAAGTACAGGAATTTCAGTTCCAGGCGCTATCTAAGAATGAGACATGATTGAATGATAGGAAAAAACAGGATATTACCACTGCTTATTTGTTTACTGCATGGGCATATGAATACATGTACATGCTATTTGCCTGAATATGAGTCAAGTTACACAAGTCATAATACAGACCATGCTTAATAAATATCCATGTTTTTTTTCTAGTGCTCCTCAACTGAATACTGATTATTGAACACTGAATTTATCTTACTCTCAGCCTGATGAGGAAATTGGTATATTTTATAGATTATATTATCTCTATTGCCATTACAGTGATACAGTGAAAAATATTCTAAAGGACATAGTCCATAAAAAGGGAAGCAACAAACAGTATTATCAATCTGTGTGTATTACTCCAGCCTAAGAAAAAATTGAACAAGCAAAGATGCAAAGCAAAGATGGGAAATGAATTGATTCTTTGTACCCTACTTCCTAACTATATAGTAGAACTAAATTAGATGGCGGGAAAGAGACACTGTGTAATGTTACTCTGAAAAGAAGCCAAACCAGGCTGTTGAATCTAGATTATAAGAAGATGATTACAAAACAATGTTGGATAGTTGAGCTAGCCTTTGGGTACTGAACAAACCATCTCTGGCTACCATGACTACTCTGGAGGGGGCTGCCCAATTCAACCTGGATGTTTGTAGAACACATAGCTAAATGTCATGTTACTCAGAATTGTGTGGACATGCCCTATTTTGGATCATTTGCTTGTAACATTTATGACCTATAACTCAGCAGGCATCGCAAATATATTCTGCTTACTATGCAACTTGGAAACTTTTCTAAGAGATCTCTTAGATAAAATGTGATAAGAAATAAATAATACCAGTCTCCTGAGGGAGAAAAGGTGGTTTATAATTTTATCCTAGTTAGACCACTTCCTTGTCTTCCTACCAATAACACAAGTCTTTTGCTCTTCAGAACAGGAAACAAAAGCTTCCAGGATTATTTTGTAGTACAGTACCTATATTTCTACAGGTACTGATTTTACAATATGAACTGTGATTGCCAAAAGACTTGCCATTTGGCACCAAAGTAAACCTTACCATTATACACTGCAATGAGTTGTCTCCCACATAAAAGGTATTGTTCCTGGTCACAAGAAAAAAAAATGCTACAGTTGACTTTTGCAGCTAAGATGGAAAATTGGGTAGCAATGTGGAAGTTCTTGTCAATAAATACTATTTAACTAAATACAAGTCTTCTATGTCTTTCACAGGGTGGTACTGCTGTGCTAGAATGGCAACTCTCTTTGAAATTGTGTGCCTGGTAAAATGCAGAGCTTCACAAATGTATGATGATGCTCTGGAGCACATCTACTGATGATCCAGAAGACATGCTAGCACCAGTTGCATACACTGCCCCACCTATACGAAGAAGCAAGATTATGTGAAGCTATTTATCTGAAAACTTTGATCTATGAGATTATGAACAGGATGGATATAGAACACAGGAAAAGGTGGCTTTCAGGGCTTTCTAGAACATCTGTCTATGTCCCATCCTTACACCATCCCACATGTTTAATCAAATATTATCTAGCTTATCTATATCTGATATGTATAGTGAGGCTCATTAACACTGCTATTAAAAATAAGCATAACTTTCAGGGTTTGCTCATTCCTATCATAATTTTAATTGCACAGCACATTGTCTTAGTGTCAAACAAATTAGTCATACTTTCACATGTCACACTAAGAATAAGCTTTCATGAGCCTCAGCAAATAACAAACATACTTATTAATCTTGCAAGCATATATTCAACACCATTGTATGCTAATGGTGTCTTTTGTTCTATACTTGTTGTCCATATCATTTCCATGCAATATGTGCTCCCCCGTATCCTAGCTTAACAGAAAACAACATTGCTAAAAAACACTTTGGCAAGCCATGACCTTAGTAATTATTCTGAGCCATGCCAATTAAGAGACAATACAAGAATTTGAGAAGAACATGATTTTTATCAGCAATTTAAGTTTGAAAAATTTAAACTAAGTTAATCAGCTTGCCTGCACAATATTGTAGACTAGGGAATACCCAACTCCTGGGCTGTGGCTCACTGCTAGGCCATAGCCTTTGAAGAACTGGGCAGAGAAAGTGATGTGTGAGTGAGTGCATGTGAAGCTGCGTTTTTGGAAACGGTGCACGAGTGACAGTACATATATCCTCTCTCTTCTTTCCACACCATCATATCCTCCGCTGGTTCAGCAAGCCAGAAAGATTGGGAACTGCTATGGTAGACCTTCCAAAATTGGAAAAGCTATCTCAGGATACAAAATCTCCAAACATAAAGGGATTCAGTACTGCCCAAAATTTAATGATCTTTTCAAACAAGAGAAAAAAAATGATCTTCTCCAGGCCATCTAAGAAGAGAAAACAATGGATAAACTGAGACTGAAGGTATTTCTATAGGTATGATGAATTAGACCAAATAATTTATAGGCATGTAAGTTATGAGAATTTTGAAAGAATTATGTAATGTACAAAACTCATTACAAATGTTGGGAAAATTGAGAAATTTCCCTCGGTTCCAAATTTAAAAAATTCATCAGAAAGTAATGATCATCCTAGAACAGCACAATAGAGTTACATGTGTGTATCATGTATATGATGATTTTCTCTACAGCACGGAAACATTCTCCCAGAAAAAAAGATCGCACTAAGTTCAATTAATAATTGAAGAAATTCTCCCTGCTACAGGTTTGTTATTTCCTGGTGACTTCTGGTATTTACATTGGATCCAGACCCTGTACATGGTGATTTGTTTTCCTCGGTTCACCTGGAGACGGCGATCAACAATATTTTGAATTTTCTCTAAGCCAGCAGTAGAGAACAGAAAATCCAACTCATCTACGATACAAAGGAAATAATTTAATTTACCTAAGTTTTCTTATTTATAACAGACAGGTTTAATTAATTATTGATCACTGCATGGCAATATAATAACAAAATATCAATATAGCCAAATCATTAAAAATTATATTAAAATTATACCTTGAAGGGAAATCATTTTTGGACAGAAAATTTAGAAGGAATTCCACAGGGGCTAGTCAAAGGGTTTTCGAGAGATCATTGAGGATATTTGGTACCACAGATTTCCTCCCCCCATATTTCTCATGGGAAATAATTGAAAACTATAGCCTCAGAAAATAAGAAAAGCTCTCAAGAAGTCATGATAGAAAACCAGGGAAGTTGTCATATAGTTTCATAATTAGGTAGAGCAGCTAATTTTAAAAGCGACAACCTAGCCCACTACTTGATTCTGCAATGATCCATAATCATTGAGCAATACTGTAATGTATTGCTCCAATCGGACTGAACATCTCCAATGAGAATGGCAGTAGCTATAAGATCTGTTTATGGAGATTCTCAATCAAAGCTATGAGATCATCTCCTTAGGAATGCCTCTCACTTGCAAGTCTGGTTGCTGCATAAAACTGCCATTTGATTACCTTGTGTGAAGAAATAAACTCTGGTTCCATCTCCTTTCACATAGAAATTATCAGCCAGACATTGACCTGAAGAGAAAAATGAGATTTGACCACATGCATTTATTCCACTTTCCTTCTGTCTCTACCACCTCCCCACAAAATATAAAGGGAATAATAATCAATTCTACTGTCAAAATACTTCAGCAAAGACAATATTTTTTTCTTTACTTAGTATACAGTGGTACCTCAGTTCTTGCTGAAGTGGTACGTCAGTTCTTACTACAATTGCTAAATTTATGAAGCAGAAATCTAGCAGCAATAACCAGACAGTGGTCTTTGGCTGAAAAAGAGCTCACACAATCTACAACTGATTTCTTTGCCCTCAGAAGTGCTTGTAAATCTGTCAAGCATTGAAAATGACATTAAACAACTGTTCCTAATTTCTTAATTTCCCAGATCATTGTCAGAAATATTCTGATCTGAACGTTGCCAAAGACATAACCTGAATATTGGTGGAACAAGATTACCACTTCCTGCATAGCAACAAGTAATTCCTGGTTAAAACTTGAAAATGTTAGCCCCCTTTCCCTCCCCAACAAAAACAAAAGACTATCATGCATCAATGTAAGACATAGGCTCTGATGCCTATTTTGTATGAATTACTAAATCACTAAAGTTTTTGAAGATCATCACATGTCAGTTTGGCAATGCAGTGTCTGTGATTATATCTGTACATGTGACCCCCCTAGTGGCATTCGTGGAACCTCAAAATTAAAACTTTATTTCTTTAAAAATCTCACAATGGAATATCCCAAAATTTCAGGATACACATCTGAAACCTCATGAATTGTTAAAATAGAACACCAAATTTCATTGGTTCTGATGATTATAAAATTTAATCCCTTTAAAAAACAGTTCTCATACCACATCTTGCAATCACCATCATGAATCACCATTGGTGTGCTAGATATACACTGCTCAAAAAAATAAAGGGAACACTCAAAGAACACTTCCTAGATCTGAATGAATGAAATATTCTCATTGAATACTTTGTTCTGTACAAAGTTGAATGTGCACAACAGCATGTGAAATTGATTGTCAATCAGTGTTGCTTCCTAAATGGACAGTTTGATTTCACAGAAGTTTGATTTACTCGGAGTTATATTGTGTTCTTTAAGTGTTCCCTTTATTTTTTTTGAGCAGTGTAGAGGCCAGATTTCAGAAACTTAGAAAAAGTTGTTATTTATTCACATACAATAAGATCTTCTGAAGAAACTATCATGCTTTTGTTGATAGTGGAGCAGAGCAAACAGGTACAGTCCTGTACCTACTCAAAACACACAGTTTCATGAAAATGGCTTGTATTTTCTTTTAACGAGCAGCACCTAATTACATTTTTAAAATATCATAGTTTTGATGTTACCCTACCTTTCTTAAAGCGAAGTTGGGCTAAATCAAAACGGCCATAATCTCGTAATAAAATAATTCCACCAGGTTTTAGAAGTTGGCTAAGCCTATTGATCACACACTGCATTCTGGGGAAAAGAAAGAGAAAAAAGTCAATGCCTACTGAGGCTCACTACAAAAGTTTTACTTTGAAGCAGGTCATCATATCTCTACCCCTCCCCTATGCACATTTCTCCCTTTGACAGATAGAATGTAACAACAATATTTCATACTTTTCTGGAAGAATAGATGAAAGGACGAAGATAAGAACTATCACATCAAGGCTCTCGTCTGGCATTGGAAAAGGCGTCTGATTCTTGGTCAGGTCATGAACGAACGCAAAGCAACGAGAGGCATCATATTCTGGATGGGCCTGCATGTTCACACAATTATCTTTCTTATAGCAGTTCTTATTTCACAGAAACCTGTGGAGTAAATTAAGCTAAGAGACAGCAACTTGCCCAAATCCCACCCAGGCAACCTCAAAGCTGCACCAGGACTTTTTAGATGTTCCAAGCCACACGTAAATTTGTTATAGAAAACCACATATATTTCTGTGGGAAATCCCTGAACATACATACATACAAGAGACCTTTAATGGGATAACCATTAATGGGATAACTTGAGTTTCATTGAGGACCTGTATACTACACGAGTCAAAAAGAGGTGGTGAAAATATTTACTGATGCCTCGCGTCCTGGACATAAATTATCTCAACTCCCATCCTCATAACAATGCTCTAGAGCACTGCACACCCAGACAATTAGACACAAGAACAATTTTTCCTGAACGCCATCACTCTACTAAACAAATAATTCCCTCAACACTCTCAAACTATTCACTAATGCTGCATTACTACTACTATGAGTCTTCTCATCATTCCTATCACCCCTCTCCCTCCACTTATGACTATATGACTGTGACTAATTGCTTGTATCCCTCTGATTTATATTAGTATTGATTGTTTCCTGATTTCTTTATGCCCTGTGACTATCATTAAGTATTGTACCTCATGATTATTGATGAATAAATCTTTTCTTTTATGTACACTGAGGCCATATGCACCAAAGACAAATTCCTTGTGTGTTCAATCACACTTGGCCAATAAAAAATTATTATATAGTTCTATTTCACAGTGTTTCTTATTTTTACAAATGAACAGCATTTTTGAACAGTTGATGTTCCATTAGAGGAGCCATTAGGCAGTTATAAATGGAGCTTACCCTTTTCACTGTTCTTGTTTTTTGTTTACAGGGTGATATATTGTTTAAATATTTCTATTCTTATCTTCAATAGAATATGTTAGGAAACAATAAAAATTACTAACTTTCAGAAATAAAGAAAGCTAGCTAAGAAAAATATTAAAAATGACATAATTTTTTTTAATATTACCAGGACAAGATCCACTGCTGTAGTAGAGAAGTCACAACAATACACAAAAAGGCCTGGATCACTGAAATGAAACAGAAGTTTTATTAGAAATACTGTTAATTTAGAAGAACAAGCTGCTACAGAGTTTCCAAAGATAGCATCTAGAGCAGTGTTTGTTTCCCATTAGAAAGTGGCTAAATAAATGTTTTATTATTGTTGAAATGGAGAGGGGTTTATTATTATTATTGTTGAAATGGAGAGGGGCGGCAATCAAATCAAATCAAATCAAAAATAAATAAATATGGGTAAAATGAAGACTCCATGACAATTAGGCACAAGAATTGAAACTTTCAATTCCAAATTTTACTCTCCGGTCAAGGAGAATTACTTATTAGCTAGGATCAAATCAAGTTACTTAGAAACAGAACAAAGATGGAACAAAATGTGTTCATTCTTCATGGAAGAAAAGTTCCATTTATTTAGTATTGCGACTTATAAACTGTTCTAATAAATTTATTTTGAGCAGCATACGACTTCCCAACACCATAATTTGAATTAAAATCACCCTCAATATGCTTTTTAACATAAAAGAAACAATTATATTAGCTAAGAATCAAACTTTTTAGAAAACACAAATGAAATTGTTTCTCATTCATAGGGGCAATTATAATAACTCCATAAATATGGAATGAGAAACCATTACACCAAATGGGACCTATTTAGGCCAGCTGACAAAACAACTCCTAGAGAAATTAACATTCTAATGCTGTGTTAAGATTTAGGCTTTTGTACCAACAAAATTAAACATTTATAAAAATGCAATTTAAGAATATTGATTGGCTTTCCTGCTGTTAGATATATGCAAATGTAAACTGTACATAACTTCAGAAGATTAATCTTCATGTTGGGGTGGGGAAATCTCCTAAATTGGAAATGGATTACTTCAAATTGAGGTGAAAAGGATTATGCCTATAAGCAATCCTACAATGTTAGAAAGTATATATGCAATCTATACATTTAAGTTGTAATTTTTCTTACTTGTTGGTTTGAAGGATAGGAAAGACTGTGTTTCCTGCACCACATCCTACCTGTCAATAACATAAACATGTCTGAATTATTTTGCTATAATAAAAATTAATGAAATAATAAAATTGTTAGATAATTTGAGATATCCAAAGACTTTTGTTACTTTCAAGAGATTACTGTGCCTTCGCTTCTGAAAGTAATTTTTATTATCTATGCTTGTCTCCCATATACAGTATTCATAAATATCCATAAACATGTTATTTCTGAGGTCAGCAATTAGGTGGGTTTTTTAAAGGACGGTACTTGTAAATTAAGTGTAACATACAACAACATCATATTATTCTACAATAAGTGAGTTTCTTTGGGGAAAAAGTAATGTAGTTTCCTGATAAGTAGCACCATTGAAGGCATATAGTAAATTTGTGAATAATTATTATTGAAAACAAAGAATTACAGCTTGAACTCCAAGTTCTCTAATAATTACTTAGTGATAGCTAACACAAGGCCACTGTCTGGTCATTAATTGTCTTAGGGCAACTGGAGCAGTTAGTAGGCCTATGCAAACGGATGTTGCATTGTATTCAAAACCATTGTACCAAGACTAAAGATACCAATTCAAGGTGACATTTTGATTAAAAAATGAAGGACTATGCTTCAGTGCCTCCAAATAGACAAAGTAATAAGCAAGTACAGTAATTAGAAAGGCTAGCAGAAGTATTTTCTGTGCGTGTGTAGAATAAAGGTAGACCCTTAGAGCAGACACTTTAATGTGGCTTGGGTGGACCAAGCTTTTAGTTAACTATATGGGCCTGCGTTACTTGAAATGAAGTGCCTCTTTGATTCTTTGCATAATAGTAGTAGCTACTTCTCCTAAACAGGATGCTGACTCAATTAGGATTGTGCACTCAATGCACCATTCTTAAATTTTGATTTGTAGTGTCTTTACCTCTAATATTCTGTATGTAGATGATGATCCTGGGAAGTCACCATCTTTTATTACTTTCTCTTTCTGCAACTGTGATGCCATTTCATCTTCTGACTGCCGCTGATGGGTGATGTTACTATTATTCTTTCTTTCTGTATCTGGATGTTCCAAGTCTTTATTATCTCCTGTACAAAGTTTGTTAGAGTAGCTTCCAAGACTTGAATTTTTGATGTTTTTCGAAGTTTTCCTAGAATTATGTATGCCAATCTGATCTTGAAGATGGTTTGGAGCTAGTTCAGGAAACTCAGTGAACAACCAATGTCGATCTTTAAAAAATCCATTTTCATGGATTTTATAGAAATCATCCCAATATATGTTGGCATTGATTTCATAAGCATCTTGAAAAAAGACAGACAGAGCATGTGAACAATTCCATTTACAAAAAGAGTCTCACAAATTACATAATTCAGCAATGATATCTTAAGTGTAGCAGGAACTCTATAATTTGCTTTATTGCTGCCTTTTCATTAAGTTATTTGCTGTTGCAATTTATTTATTTAATTTGACTTCTATGCTGTCCAATCCCGAAGGACTCAGAAAAAAAGAACTAGTTTCTCATATACCCAAAAGCCACATCCTTCAAAAATCAGATAATATCTGACTGTTCATCTGAACCTCAGTTCTCTGAAGCTAAGAGACACTTATGCTAGGAACTTATTTACTTTTTAAAAAATGATATTCTAACTAGGATTAATACTAGGATTATTACATTTGTATCAATCATGGATATCATGAAGAATGAAGCTACTCACTAATTTGTCCTAATGATTTCACTGGAATTAAAAGCAAACTTTTTTTTAGATTGAGATATTTTATTGATATTGATATATCCCCCCTTATATTGTTTCATGTTTGTCTTTTAATTTTGTTAAAAAAAATCCTTAATAAGAATATATATGGTTCTGTTCTGTTAAATATATTCATTGTGTTGATAAATTTGTTATATGTAAAAGGAAGAATTTTCACTATGTAGTCTAAGGTACCTTGCTGATCTTGTGGTACTAACTGCATGCTCTGTTCTTGGACCTTTGCTTGTGCAGCAGCTTCCTGCTCTTCAGACCATTCCACATTATCCCTACAAAAAAGAAATGTTAATCCACCACAGTTAATTGTTAAGTATTAAAATCCAATTCTTTAGCACAAAGATAGAAGGCTACAGAAACACCAGTAATAGATGAATGGACTAAGAACAAAGATAGCTGAGTTTGCAGAAATGGCTATATTGACTTGTTTTAAAGATGGAACTAGAATTACATTTATAAATGCCTGGAAAACCCTTTGTAATAATTTTGCTGAAAATGAATAAAAATTAAATTATTTCAGGATTTATTGATTAGAAAGGCTTCTTTATGGAAGGAAAGCAATTACCGGTATATAAGCAATACAGAAGTGGAAATGATAATTTCTAAAAACAAAGGATGTAAACAAAGTTGCTTTAAATATTTTCTTTGCTTTTTTGTATTCTTTATTTATTTTTAAACATGAGGTGTAGGGAAAAGTGACCAGCTACAGTGGTCACTGGCAATTAAATTATGTACATATAGCTAATTACATACAGATAGACCTTGCTCACTGACTGCCTCATTTAATGACAGCTTGAAATTATGGCAGGATTTTTTAAAAAAGTCTTGCAACTAATCTTTTCATCTTGGGATCACATGATTACCATTTGTGCTCTTTGCAACTGATTTGTGACAAGCAGAGATAATGGAAACTATGCAAATAAAATTGTAACTTGAAGTCACATTGACATTACACATTAATATTTGCTTGACAATCAAAGTGGCAGTAAAGTGATAAACCCATCACAATTATGTTTTTGTTTTGCTTAGTGAAACTCCGAACATTTGTTAAATACAGGATTGCTGTATTTATGTTCTAAGACAGTGTTTCCCAACCTTGGCAACTTGAAGATATTTGGACTTCAACTCCCAGAATTCCCCAGCTAGTGAATGCTGGCTGGGGAATTCTGGGAGTTGAAGTCAAGGTATCTTCAAGTTGCCAAGGTTGGGAAACACTGTTCTAAGATGTGGCACCGTGTGATGACATCATCATTTAGACATCCTCGATCGCACCTCATTAGGAGTAGCAGATTTGCAGTAAAAGATAAAAACTGGAGCTAAAGTAGCTGCTGGCTTGATGTGGCTATAAGATTTTATAAAGATGAGAAAAAGCCACTAGTACTGTGCGTTCACCCACCCACCCACCATTTTTTCTCATGAAGCTTATTCTTAATTACTGCTCATAAATAGCTGAACATCGTCTCTTTATTTACCTTTTCATCTTCTTTTGTATCAACTAAGCTTAATATTTCATGCTTTCGATCTGTTAAGAAGATGCAGCATTTATATAATAGGTGTAGAGAACAAAACAGATAATGCGGCTTTATTTTACTTTTGTGAGATCCTGCGTAGGGAGCTGGCATAAACTATGGAGTAGGTAAAACGGGTCAGAAAAGAGATTGCCGAGAGAAGCAGCTACAATCGTTACTTACCAGGCGTTGTGTTGAAAAACCCGAGCCGCATCAGTGAGAAAACGATTCCCAAACTGCTTCCTTTTCTTTTCATCCCGGCTGGGCGCAGCCATCATGCAAGACGGACACGGCAGACAGGTCAAGAAAATGAACATCCGACCCGGAAGAAGAAGGACAGGACTTGATTTCATGTGTTCTTTCTACAGCTCTTGAGGTTCGTGCAAAGCGAGAAACGAGATTGCCCAACGCGCATGCGTGAGATGTTAAGGCATGCTTGCTTGCTTTCAAAGCGTGCTTTTACTTAAATGAGGTTGCCTGTCTTCCTGGATTTCTTATGTCAAATTGTCTTCGAAAATGAATCTTGAGACGGGTTGTCTCCCTAGAGTTTTGTTCCTTTTTAGAAGGAAGGGAGGTCTGCCCATGATTATTAAAAACCTCATCTTCTAAAAAGTACAGTATTTTGGTTCTGCCAAACTCTAACATTGATTTTAAGAGTTTTAGGCATCTGACATCTTCTGCAAATTAACAAAGAACAAAATTTCTTCGTTGACTTGCAAAGCTGAGCTCTAGAAATCACTTGAACAAGGTACCAAATGATCTTGGTTGCAACCCAAATGAAAATATTTTAGTTGCTAGCTTCTAATATTAACAATAGCTTTTATTATATTTTTGCAGAATGATGTCCATATTTAATTTTTAATTGGCATAATGGGAGTTTGATCATGTTTATCCCTTATGTACAATTTCTAGATGTTTTAAATAGAATTGGAAACTTTGGAAGGAGCTGTACACAAATGTACAACACTTATATAATCCAAATATAATTAATTTTGAAAAAGCCAATCAGGTTGATTAAAACAGTATCTTGATATGGAATAGTAAAGACTAAGCTGGGAAGTTTTAAAAACAGCCATCTGCATATTGTTCCCCACTCCTCCAAATCCAACATGGAGATACTGTATGTTGGATTTTTTGTGCAAGACAGCCCAACTGTTCTGTGCACAGAACATAAGAACTGGAATGGATGATCTGTGCCCAAATCAAAACACCTGAAAAGTCATGTTCTAGAAAAGCTGAAAGATAGGTGGGAATAGAGGTAAGAATAGGAAATATCCAAGGATATTGCTGGTAGCTGTAGCAAGTAAAGGACCTGAGAAAATTGGGGCCAGAGGAGTATTGTGTGGCGAGAACTATGTACAATGATGATATAAAGGGATTTTGGTTTTAAAATTTCATATAATCTCACTGCACTTTTGCTTAGATAGAAACTCACAATAACAACTTGTTTCTGATGAAACGGTTTGAATTGAATTGAAATGAATCGAATTTATTAGATTTGTATGCCGCCCCTCTCTGAAGACTTGGGCGGCTCACAACAAGATAGTAATACAGTACAATACAATACAAATGTAACGTTAAAATTTAAACTAAATTAAAATAAATGTATAAAAAACCCATTAACTACACAGTCATACACACTCAGTCCAGCTGATCTATATATATATATATATATATATTGGTTGCCGATCAGTTTCCGGTCACAATTCAAAGTGTTGGTTATGACCTTTAAAGCCCTACATGGCATTGGACCAGAATACCTTTGGAACCGCCTGCTACCGCACGAATCCCAGCGACCGATATGGTCCCACAGAGTTGGCCTTCTCCGGTCCCGTTGACTAAACAATGTTGTTTGGCGGACCCCAGGGGAAAGAGCCTTCTCTGGCGGCCCCGCCCCTCTGGAATCAACTCCCCCCGGAGATTAGAACTGCCTCCACCCTCCTTGTCTTTCGTAAATTACTCAAGACCCACCTATACCGCCAGGCATGGGGAAGTTGAGACACTTTTCCCCCAGGCTCTTTATATTTTATGTTTGGTATGTATGTGTTGTTTGGTTTTTAAATATGATAGGGTTTTATATGCTTTTTAAATATTAGATTTGTTTCGCTATAATATTGTTTTTTATTATTGTTGTGAGTCTTCGGAGAGGGGCGGCATACAAATCGAATAAATAATAATAATAATAATTATTATTATTATTATTATTATTATTATTATTATTATTATTATTATTACAGTATTATTAAGGTCAGAGAAAAAGGGGGGAGGTCAATCCCCACACGCCTGGCAGCAGACATGGGTCTTCAGCATTTTGCGGATAGCAAGGAATGTAGGGGCAGTTCGAATCTCCGGGGGGAGTTGATTCCAGAGGGCTGGGGCCGCCACAGAGAAGGCTCTTCCCCTGGGTCCTGCCAGACGATATTGTTTAGTCAGCCACTGGGATTCGTGCAGCAGAAGACAGTCCCAAAGGTATTCTAGTCCAATGCCATGTAGGGCTTTATAAGTCATTACCAACACTTTGAATTGTGACCGGAAACTGATCGGCAGCCAGTGCAAGCTGCGGAGTATTGACGACACATAGGCATATCTGGGGAAGCCCATGATAGCTCTCGCGGCCGCATTCTGCACAATCTAAGTTTCCAAGGTAGCCTCATGTAGAGAGCGCTGCAGTAGTTGAACCTCGAGGTGATGAGGGCGTGAGTGACTGAGCAGACTCCCTGTCCAAATAGGGCCGCAACTGGTGCACCAGGCGAACCTGGGCAGACGCCCTCCTCGCCACAGCCGAAAGATGATGTTCTAATGTTAGTTGTGGCATGGAATAAGTTGTTCTACACACTAACATTGTTTATGAAATTGTCATGAAAACCTCAAATTGTGACATTTGGCTGAATGATGGTCTCAGGTATAATCCTCTTCTCCCCATGTGCACATAAGAAAATAAGAACCCCTAATTATGTTGTTTGGTTGTAATGGCCAGTCACACTCATTCAACCAAATCTATGTGACACATTTATTGTATTGCAGTGGGACTCTCACACAGGTTTTATTTTTATTTTATTTATTTTTGTCAAATATGTATTGGTAGTATACAAAGGTATAACAGTGTTCATATAGGCAGGAAGAAGGAGAGCTTCATTCTTCGCGCCTTTTTCCCGCCTTCCTTCTTTGGGGCCCAGCAGGAGAGCGCCGAAAACCGTGGCATCGAGCAGAAGCCGGGGGACAGCTGCGAGCGGGAGCCCCAGGACGGAAGTACCGGCAGCGCCCCGCCCAGCTGGAACTTTCCTGGCGTCGGCGGCAAGTGTCCTTTGTGGCCCGGTGGGAGGGCACTGGCGGTAGGAGGGGGGCGGCTGCAGCGGCCGCAGGTAGTCGCAGGGAGATGGCGGCGGCGAGAGGGAGCTCTCTCTCTCTCTCAGCTGACTGCAAGCGGGAGCCCTGACGTGGTGGTTGGACGTGCTGCTGGACGTCGTACATGCTGGTGCTGCGGGCCTGGCATATACGGTGTCCAGCAGCATGTCCAGCTGCCGCCGTCAGGGCTCCCGCTTGCAGTCAGCTGAGAGAGAGAGAGAAAGAAAGAGAGACATATAAGAGAGGCAGAGAAAGAGAGACAGAGCAAGAAAGAAAGACAGCAAGAGAGGCAGAGAGAGAGAGAAAGAAAGAGAGACAGAGAGAGAGAAAGAGAAAGAAAGAGACATAGCAAGAGAGGCAGAGAAAGAGAGACAGAGCAAGAAAGAAAGACAGCAAGAGAGGCAGAGAAAGAGAGATAGAGAAAGAGAGAGAGAAAGAGAGACTTAGCAAGAGAGGCAGAGAGAGAGAAAAAGAGAGACAGAGAGAAAGAGAGAAAGAAAGAGAGATAGCAAGAGAGGCAAAGAGAAAGAAAGAGACATATAGCAAGACAGTGAAAGAGAGAGAGAAAAAAGCAAGAAAGATAGCAAGGGAGAGAAAGAGAGAGAGCAAGGGAGAGAGAAAGACAGAGGAAGGGAAGGAGGGAGAGAGAAAGAGAGCAAAAAAGAGAGGAAGAAAGAAAGAAAGGGATGGAGAGAGAGAAAGAAGGGAAGGAAGGAAAAGAGAGAAAGAGGGAGAAATAGAGCGAAAGGGAGGAAGAGAGAGGGGGTTTTTGTCCAAACTTTTCTTTAGCCCGCCCCTCCCCCCGCCCCCCCCTTTCAATGTTCCCCAGGATTTTGAAAATATGAATAATGTGCCGCGGCTCAAAAAAGGTTGGGAAACACTGACTTATACAACGATAGAATCCCTGTATTATCAGAGGGTCTCCAACCTTGGCGACTTTAAGACTTGTGGACTTCAACTCCCAGAGTTCCCCAGGCAGCTTCGCTGGCTGAGGAACTCTAGGAGTTGAAGTCCGCAAGTCTTAAATTCGCGAAGATTGGAGACCTCCTGCTCTATCTACACTGCTCAAAAAAATAAAGGAAACACTTAAACAACACAATATAACTCCAAGTATATCAAACTTCTGTGAAATCAAACTGTCCACTTAGGAAGCAACGCTGATTGACAACTTGGAGTTTATATTGTGTTGTTTAAGTGTTCCCTTCACTTTTTTTTGAGCAGTGTACTTTGAAATTAACTTGGATACCACGGGCTCGTTCAGACCTGCGTTCACCGATGGGCGTAAAAACTAGATCGAAAACGATATTGAGATGTGAAGCAATATGAAATTGTATTTGGTTTTTTTTTAACAGCTCCTATTTTAATACCACTGATAACTACACAACCCCCTGGATAATTAGAATAGAATAACAGTGGGAAGGCACCTTGGAGGTCTTCTAGTCCAACCCCCTGCTTAGACAGGAATCCTACACTACTTCAGACAGATGATTTTTTTTTTTAAAAAAGTAGTTATTATGTAAACATTCAAAAAATAAGATAGTACATAATCTATCATTTTACAATATACTTATTTGTTTGTTTAAATTTTGTATTTGCATTTTATAAGACAAGCAACAAAACAACACAACATAACAAACACCACCCCCGTCCCTTTTGAACTGTTATCCTCACAGTTCCTTCTTTATATAGTTATACGGCCTGTAACATCAGCGGTTATTATATGATTATTCTATAGTTCCAGTAAAACTAAGGTCAAGTTGTTGCTATCATAATCTTATGAATAAAGTTAATTCTGGGGACATTTTATTTACAGCTATTTTCAGATGATTATCTAACATCTTCTTAAAAACTTTAAAAAAGTACTGTAGTTTTAAAATGGCGGGGGAGGGGGCCAGACACTTAGGCTGTATGGGGCCCCAAAATTCCTGATGGCGGCCCTGAGTGCAACCAAAGCGGTCTCCATGCTGTGACCGGTCCTGAAACCAGACTGAAAATGGTCAAGATAATTGTCTTCCTCCAAGGACTGCTGGAGTTGGAGTGCCACCACCTTCTCTACAACCTTACTCAAGAATAAATCTGTCATACAGTCAGCTGGATGTCCCAGTTTGCAATATGGAAATAAATGCATTGGTAAAATGATTTTGTTGCAAAACTTCTGTCATAAACTTTTATAGGAATTTCAACCCAAATGTCTCCACAGATTTACGCAAATAATTTCTTTCAATCAGAAGCGTGGTTTTTTGTTTTTTTCCAGTTGAAGTCCAGATTTGCCTGTTCAGTCAGTGTGACCTAGTTATTATTTTGTGGTTAAGCATTTAGATCATGTGCTCACAGGGGTAGCCATTATACCATTCAATAGAATGTACATGCAGTTAAAAAATAATCACTTAACCTTGCAATTATACAGGTGCATACTCTAATAATTAATGCTAAATAATAGGTTGATAAATTCAATGGAGCATTGAATGGAGATTGGAAGGCTGGGGCAGAAACAGAGCTTTTATTTAAAGAAGCAGTATGGCTGAGGTGGAGGGGGGTAGGAGGAGAGTTAAAACGCACAGTATTGTACACTGGGCAGCCCCTTGGTATGCAAAAAAAACCACGGAGTATTTTTTTAATGATATTTTTTAAAAAATTGGTATAGACTTTCGCGAAGTTCGGACCCGCGAAAATCGAGGGAACACTGTATTTGGTAGCAATAACAATTCGATTTATATACAGCCCTCTCTAAGCGGTTTATAGAGTCAGCATATTGCCCCTAACAATCTGGGACCTCATTTTACCAATCTCAAAACCATGGGTGGGTTTTAACTTACCTTGCTCCCAGTTCGATTCCTCCCACGCTACAGTCACGCCGTGTAGCTGTGTCACGTGGCCCCACCTGTGCGCATGCACAGTACCTCAAATCTCAATAAAATAAAATAAGCCAAAAACCAATTGGCGACACATGCACAGTGGCAGAAACCTGACTTCTGCGCATGCCCAGAAGAATAAACAAACAAACAAATAAAATGGCAACATCTACAGATCGACACTGACCGAACCGGTTCCGTTATCTCATTGTGATATCACTAGCGGGCAGTGATGGGCTCCTACGGGAACGGTCAGAAACGCAGTTCTGGTAGCAAAAGGACCGTTGAACTTACCTGAACGGTCTTCTCGATGCACTGCAAGGAGAGTCCAGGATGGGTAATTCTTCAGTCTGATTGGTAGGGACTGAGTTTAATTTAAATATTAGGGTGAGTCTGGACTCTCCTTGCAGTGCATCGAGAAGACCGTTCAGGTAAGTTCAATGGTCCTTCTCCATTGCACTTGCAAGGAGAGTCCAGGATGGGATATGCCCAAGAAAAACTCAAAGGGAGGGAGAAGGCTGGACCAGTGGCTCGGCAAAGGAACAAACCTCTTGTAGAACCCTCCTCCCAAAAGCCGCTTCTGCCGAAGCATAGGAGTCTATTCGATAGTGCTTTATAAAGGTTGAGGGAGCAGCCCAAGTGGCAGCCCTGCAAATGTCCTCTAAGGACGCCTGTGTCCTCCATGCCGTCGAGGTGGCGGCACTGCGAGTCGAGTGTCCCGTGATCTCCTGTGGCACAGGAGAACCTCAAACTCTGTAGGCCTCCGAAATACAATCGCGGAGCCAACGGCTGATGGTCTGGGAGGAAACTCTAGACCCCATAGATCTTGATGAAAAGGACACAAACAAAGCTTCTGAAGATCGAAAGGACTGAGTCCTGCGAACGTAGATTTTAAGGGCTCTCCTCACGTCCAGCTTGTGCCACCTCAACTCTAAGGGGTGAGTCCCGTGGGTACAAAAATCCGGCAGCACGATGTCTTGTGCCCTGTGAAAAGTGGTATTTACCTTAGGCAGGAAAGCTGGGTCAAGCCTAAGGACCACTCTGTCCGGATGAAAACGACATAAGTCCGGTTGTGTAGACAAAGCCGAAATTTCTGAGACCCTTCTGGCAGACGTAATAGCTACCAGAAAGGCAGTCTTAAGAGTCAACAGCCGTACAGAAACCTGTCGTAGAGGCTCGAATGGAGGGCCTGTGAGTGAGTGTAGCACCAAGGACAGGTCCCATGACGGGAATCGATGTATGACTGGCGGTTTAATATTAGCCGCCCCTCTCAGGAAGTCTCTTATCCATGGATGTTTGCTCAAGGGGCGATGATTGTCCAGTGTAATGATGCTGGATAGAGCAGCCACATGTCGACGAAGAGTATTTGGGGCGAGGCCTTTGTCCAGACCGGCTTGTAAATATGTCAGGATCATAGGAGGAGAAGCCGTTTGAGGATCTACCTGTCTATGTGCACAGAACGTAGAAAAAGCCGCCCAAGTGGCCTGGTAGATCCTCCTAGTGGAAGGCCTACGGGCAGCTAGTATGGTATCAATGACCATATCTGGCAGAGCGTGACTCCTCAGCCGTTCCCGCTCAAGCGCCACATGGTCAGTTGCCACCACTGAGGCTCCGGGTGTGACATGGTTCCCTGGAAGAGGGAGATCCTGTGGTCCGGAATCCTCCATGATGGAGCAATTGAGAGCTGCATCAGGTCTGCGAACCAGATCCGACGGGGCCAAAAGGGGGCCAGTAACAGCACCTCTGCTTGCTCCTGCAATATCTTCCGAATGACTCTGGGGATGATGGAAATTGGTGGTAACGCATATAAAAGACCCCGAGGCCATCCGAGTCTCAGTGCATCCACTCCTTCCGCTCCCGGGGATGGAAATCGGGAGAAGAAACGAGGCAGCTGGGAGTTGAGACATGTTGCAAACAAATCCATAACCGGCACCCCAAACCTCCTGGTGATCTCCTGGAAGATCCCGGGGTCCAGTTGCCATTCCCCTGGATCTAGGGTCTCCCTGCTGAGCCAGTCTGCACATACGTTCTCCACCCCCGAGATGTGTTCCGCTGAAAGTGATGCCAGATTGGTCTCCGCCCACCTGAAAAGAGACTCCGCCTCTGCCATCAGCCTCCGTGACTTTGTTCCCCCCTGTCTGTTGATGTGGGAACGCGTGGCCACGTTGTCGGTCATAATCAACACGTGCTGATCCTTCACCAGGTGTGCAAAGCTGTGGAGGGCCAGTGACACTGCCTTCAATTCCAAGAAGTTTATATTGACTTCGCAAATGTCCTGCTGCGACCACAGACCTTGGGCCATCTGTGAGGAAAGATGTGCTCCCCACCCTCGCAGACTTGCATCGGTTGTCACCGTGAGGAATTCCTTTTCCAGAAAGGAGGAACCGCTGCTCAAGGCCGGAGACACCCACCACCGGAGAGATCTGCGAACCCTGGCGTTGAGGAAAACCCTCCTGCGAGAGTGGCTTGATTTCTGCTTCTGAAACGGGAGAAGGAACCACTGTAATGGTCGAAGGTGGTACCTTGCCCACGGTAGTATGCCAATGCATGACACTAGTGTTCCCAGGAGTTTGGATAGGAATAGCAGACTTGGGTACTGCTGGAGGCGTAGCTCTCCCACCAGTTTTCTGATTGTAGACTGTCTGTCCCGGGACAGAAACACCTCTCCCAGCTTGGAATCTATCGTTGTCCCCAAGTGGGCCAGGCGGGTCGTGGGAGTCAGGTGGCTTTTGTCCCAGTTTATAGAAAAGCCATGGTCTTGAATGGTCTGGATGGTCAAATGTAAGTCCCTGAGAGCTTGATCCCGCGTTCTGGACAAAATCACGATGTCGTCCAAATACGCCATGAGGCGTACCGACTGACATCTGAGGTGCGCCGTAAGGACATCCAGCAACTTCGTAAATGCCCTGGGGGCCGAGGATAGGCCAAAGGGCATTGCCCTGTACTGGAAATGTGCTCCGGCGAGGCAGAATCTGAGAAATTGTCTGTGAGGAGGAAATATCGGGACATGGAGATATGCCTCCTTCAGGTCTATGGAGGACATGAGGTCCCAGTGGCGGATAGCTGCAAGTATGGACCTGAGAGAGTGCATCTTGAACCTCCTGTATTTGACATAGAGGTTCAAGTGCCTCAGGTTCAGAATCAGCCGAACTCCCCCCCGATGACTTGGGAATGAGAAATATCGCCGAGTAGAAGCCCCTGCCTTGTTGTTCCAGGGGAACCTCCTCTATAGCTCCAATGTCCAGTAAGTGCTCGACTTCTTTCTATAGGAGTCTTCTTTTCTCCCCATCTGATGGAACTCGACACGGGAGAAACCTGTGTGGTGGAGGGCGGAAGAATTCTATCCTCAGGCCTTGGGCAACTGTGGATACCGCCCAGGAGTCTGAGGACGTAGCCTCCCATGCTGCTTGGAAGGACATCAGTCTTCCGCCCAAACAGCTGCTGAGCTCGGAGTCACTTCGCCTTCCTGAAGCCTCTGCTGCCTCCTCTAAAGGGGCGTCCGCCTTGGTAGGATCTATTCCTATCAGCTTGGAAGGGTCTGTCCGCTCGAAAGGACCCTTGGCTAAAGGAGCCCTGGAAATACGGCCTCGACGCCTGGGTGCCCGTCGAGGAGGGCTCAGACCGAAAGGGCTGCCTCCTTTGATAGGGATTGAACCTCCTATCCTGTTTCCTGCTTGCCCTAGGCATGACCTTTTTCTTATCTTTATCCTCAATGAGGACATCGTCCAGGACCTCCCCAAACAGTTTCTTGCCTTTGAGTGGGGCAGATGCCAGGCTCCATTTGGATTTAACGTCCGCCTGCCAGCTCCTGAGCCAAATGAGCCTACGGGAGGCCACTGAGGAGGCCATTGCACGGGAAGCAAATTTAGCGGCGTTGACCGTAGCGTCCGCCGAAAACTCTGTAGCCGCCAGGAGCTTGTTGAGGTCTTGGCGTAGTCTACTATCTTCTGGATTAACCCTGGATTGCAGTTCTTGGATCCAGAGCATCGTGGCTCTGTTAAAGAACGATGCCGCCGAAGCGGCTCGAAGAGCCCAGGCCGCCATCTGGTGAGTCCTGCGTACCACGTTTTCCGCTCTCTTTTTCTCTGCTCTCAGACCCTCTTGGGACTCTGAGGGAACGAGGGCATTGGACACCAGGCTCGTCACTGGTTTATCCACCACTGGGAATTCCAGCAGGTCCTCCATCGCCTGATCAAACGTATAGAATCTGCGATCAAGGTTAGATGGCCCCTGGGCGGCGGCTGGGTTCTCCCACGGGCCTGGATTGTCTCTCTGAACAGGTGGGAAGACGGAATGTGGACCGTCTCCTGCTTGGGGAAGACAAATAGGCCCCCAGCAGGTTGGGCCGTCTCTGTCGCCGCTGCCTGGTCTCCCTCACCTGCCTGCTTGATGGTCATCTTGGCTTTATTCAAAAGGACCCTGAAGAGTGACGACTTAAAGAGTCCAGGAAAACTGGGTGGTTCAGGGGGTTGCTCATCACCAGACAGTTCATCCTCCGCCCCACTGAAATCGCCTCTAGATGACCGCTCCTCATCCATTGAGCCTTCCATGGAAAAGGGGACTGGGGCAGTCCAGGGGTCTCTGGACCTCATTGGAGGGAGTCCCACTGGAGCCTGCTGATGCTGTTGAGCCCCTACTGCCACACCTTGGGTATAAGCCGTGGCAATGAGGTCTTGCAAAGACTGAGGCATACTCTGCCAGGCATCATTGGAGCTGCGCAGGCCTGCGGATATAGGTGTAAAGGTGGCTGCCTGACCAGACTGGGCTGATGGAAAGGCTGGATATGCAGACAGTCCTGCAGCACATTGTCTTTCAGGCCTGGGTGTGGGTGCTGGCAGCCTCACCCTCTCTGGAGACCAATCTCTCTCCGTGGCTGTGCCTACCACCCCTTGCAGGAACATGGGGGAGGCAATCGAAGGGGTGGGTTGATTGGCAGAAGAAACAGGGCCCATTACCTTCTGAGAAGCCTCTAATTGTTTCTCTAGCGCTCGGATGCGCTTCTCTGCTTCCCTCAGAGAGGCCCCTTGAGAGGCCTTAGCCTTTTGAGGTTTCTCCTTTGGAGTGCTAGGCCCTGCGGAGGCCTCCTCCATCAGCTGGGCCGTCTGATCTGTCATCCTTTCACTGAAAGGGCGATAGCCTGAGCCGGTATGAAATTTGAGGCAAAAACTCCTTAACTGCTCTAACCGATCCTAGAGCAGAATGACAGCCACTGCTTCCACTGCGCCTGCGTGTAGCTAGGGCAGATTCCAGCTCCGTTAATTGACATGCCTAAACGGGCCGGCTAAGCCCCGCCTCGCTGTCACCAGCTCTCACAAAAAAAAAAAAGGCCGCCGGACGGTTGCCATAGCAACGCCCAAAGCTTTGGCGCGAAATCCCCCGACGTCGGCCTCTCAACAAAATGGCCGTCGGAACTGTCAGGTAGACGGCGGGAAAGCCTCCTAGGTTCCTGCCTCTCCTTGGGCATGGAAGGTGCCCGATTTCGCACTGGATCGCTCGAGAGCGGGGGCGACGGGGGGGGCGTTGTCATCTGAGGCCCGGCTAAGGACCTCTGGCGTCCTGTCCCCTTGGTATATTCGCCATGGGGGAGGGCTGACCCCCCCCCGCGGCGTCAACCATCTCCTCTCCTCCGGAGTCTACCTCGGAGGTAGTTTCCCCGGGTGCTCACTCCTGAACCCACACGACAGGCCCTTGTGTGGTTCTCAGAAATGGAGGAGCTGCAGTCAACTGGATTAGACCCACTGGAGGTCTGAAACCAGAGCTGCCTGAGGAGAAACCCCCAGCTGCACCTGTGGAAAAAAGGATAAAGAAAAAGACAAGTTAATAAATAATAAATTAATAATACATAATTTAATTAATTAATAAATTAATTCACAATAAACATTCAATGCCTAAACACTCAAAACCAATACTATTGGTAGAGCAAGAAACTCAAAGTCCCTTTACTGCGACTGAGTTTTTAGACTGGAGGGCTAAGGGGGCGGCACCTGCCTAATATTTAAATTAAACTCAGTCCCTACCAATCAGACTGAAGAATTACCCATCCTGGACTCTCCTTGCAAGTGCATTGGAGAATTTGGAGCTCCACGCCAGAGCACCCAATTTGCACTGAAAGATTTTGAAACAAAATGCATAAGCCACGCCCAGAGTGTGGTAGTAAAATTTTTGGTAGCCCATCACTGCTAGCGGGTCACTACCGGTTTGGGCAAGCTGGTCTGCACCTGGAGGAACCCATCTCTGTTGAAGGGCTGAAATTAACTTTGAGCCCATCACTCCTGGCAATGAACAAACTCAGATTGTAATACAGTATTGCATTCTAACCTCTGTATCACAACAGCTCTTAATACTACAGTATATACAGTACTATACTATCAACGCACATCCAGACCTGATTACATTGTTCTTGAATATAATCTTTTTTTCTTTATAATGTTTTCAGAGGATTGCTAAATATGTTTCTCTACATTTGATCTGGGGTGCTGTAGGGGTCAACAAGACCCAGGGGATATGTAAAGTCAAGCATTTTAAAATTTCAGAATTATTTCTCAGATATGAACCAAAACTCTTTAAGCTCCACAATTTTTTAAAAAATTTAAATCCATTTGTGGTTAAATTGCTGCTTTATCTCCTCCTTGTTTTAACTTAATGATTTTCCCCAAAAATTACAGCTATTCTGTTTCTCTTTCTCCAATTTTAGGGATGCTATTCTATTCTGATTGTAAAAATATTTTATCAGAGAAATATTATAATCTGGTATAAGTGTCAATTTGTTCTTCAGAATTGCATCATAACTTGGGTAAATTTACTCTTCATATTATACGGATATTTCTGAAATGAAGTTTAAATATATATCCAAATAATGCTTTCTATTCTGTTTTGTTAAATCACCTAGAATAAATGGAATGCTGTGCCCTAATCATGCTGTTCAACAACACACTGTATTTTCAAATATCCAGCCAAAGTTAGTTCCTTCTCAGATATAATTGCAACATTACAATAGCTCCATGATGGTGAACCTATGGATGCCGTAGAGGTGGCACACAGAGCCTTCTGTGGGCACACACACACTGTCACAAGCTGGTCTTTGTGGATACTGGAGCGCCAGAAAATGGCCTGAAAATGGTCCAAACACTGGCCAATAATGCCCCCAAAACAGTCTGTTTTCTGGGTCATTTTAGGCCATTTTGGGGGCTGTTTTCAGGCCACTTTTTAGGCCAAATTCAGCCCAGAAAATGCCCTGCAAATGCCCTCAAAATGCCCCTAAAATAGCTTGAAAACGACCCAAAAATGATCAAACCCATCTAAAAACAGGTATGTGAACACCGGCAAGCTGATCTTCAGGTTTCTGGTGCTCTAGCACATGAAAAGACCAGCTGACTGGCATGCCCATGTGCACCAGCCAGCTGGTCTTTGGGTTTCCGAGGCTCTGACGCATGCATATGCGTGCGTGCACACGCATGTTCCGGTTTGGGCATGAGTGCTGAAAATTTGTGCCATCACTGCAATAGCTTTTCTCCTTATCAAAAATGGAACCTTCTTCCACTGGGACATGTATTCTTATTAACATCTCTTTTTTGAGTTCTACTCCTGCCTTTCAACTTTGAATTATGAATTGTATTTGAGGGCATCGATGCTCCATGTCTTCTTCAATATTTTTCTAGTCTGCTGCACTGTTTTCGCCAAACTTTTAAAATTAGTATACTGTATTATTATGCCAGTCACTGACTGTACATACTTTGTAGCAAAGCCACAGCCAACTACAAATGTACTTCAAATATTTGCGCACAATTAGATTCATAGGGCAGTTGATTTGTAGAGGAGGATTCCTTCTGGGACAGAAATGTGTGTTCCAGCTATTTTGATCTATGCCCAGGATGAAGTAGGGCTGTTTCTAGTGATGGGCTCCTACGGGAACAGTCAGGAACACACTTCCAGTAGCAAAATTTGGAGCTCCACCCGAGCATCCGATTTGCACTGAAAGATATTGAAACAAAATGCATAAGCCACGCCCACACTGTGGTAGTAAAAATTTTGGTAGCCCATCACTGGCTGTTTCACTATAGATGTGGACAGGGATGGGCAGCAGGCAGGACAGGGTGGAATGCAGTTCCACCGCCGGAAATGAAGCTGTGTGCCCAGCTCCAGCTAATTATCCCCCCCTCCCATCCTCCTCCTCTTCCTCGGAAAGCGGCAGGGATACCAGCACGGGCAGGAGTTGCAGGGGGCCCATTTCCTCCCTCCTCTTTTCTCAACCGCTGATCGGCGCCCGTTCGCCTAGCTACCCAGCCTGAGGTAAGGGGGGGCGACCCAGGAAGAAGAGCGCGGGAAACACAAAGCAAATTGTCACTCCAGAGAGCGACCCTGGTGAGGTTGTAAGTTGAGGACTTAACAGTTTACTTGAACGATGATGATCGTTCAAGCCACTCCCACCTGGTCACATGGCTGGCAAGCCACTCCAACCCAGTTGTATGACCAACAAGCCACACCCACAAAATAAGCTGCACCCACAGTGAGGCAGTAAAAGGTTTGGCTGCCCATTACTGGATGTGGACTGAAAGCGTTCAGGGAAACCAAACTTTAACAGTTTTGGCAATTGAGGGGAAAGAGGGAAGGAGAGAAAAGATCTGGGAAATCAGGATGGAGATAGGATAATGGAGCATACCAGTTTGGGAATCCAAATTCCCAAACATTGTGATGTAGGACCCATTGCTGTGAGAACTAAGAAGATAAGTGGATGAGAAAATGGAGTATTGGACTATGTTATGTTGCTTTTTTGGTAGCGGTGAGAGAATTGGATAAGAAGAGACAGGGAAAGAAAAGTGCTGGGAACGGACAAAATGGTACCAATGGACAAAAAAAAAGAAACTCAAACTAAACATTGAAACAAAACATCCAGAAATCTAAAAGCAATCAAAAGATAATGTTGATAGGAATGTATATATGATGTAGATTCATCTGTAAATACGATCATGTATTGTTTTTAAAAAAACGGAAAAATTTAATAAATACATTTTAAAAATAGTGCTGGGAAGGATGAGGGGAGCACAGCATATTTGCTCAACCTTGCCTACTTAGTGAAATCACTCCCACTGGATTTTAACTAAAACATCAAAAAATAAAAAGGTTGAGAAGAAGAACATGAGTACATTGTTGGTTTTGCACATTGAATGAAGCCATAATACAATGAACTCGTTTCTGTTTCTTTTTGGAGAACTTTCTTTTCTTTTTTCTTTTGCTTTTTGGAGAACTAGCTCAATGTCTTCATACAATGTGCAAAACTTTATTTCTCTTTTAAAGACTGCAGTTTATCTCCCAATGAAACTCATTCCTAAAGAAACATGGTTGTGGAGAGTTGCTTTAAGTTAACTGTTAAGGTTTGAAAAGAAAGAAAGAAAAGGAAAAAGATTGTCAGGAGAATAGAATGTCTTCAAATGTGGTTGATAAAGAGCTGAGTGCCACCCCAAAATGTTCCTTGATTTTCAAGATTGAGTACTTTTCTCCTATTTTACTGTCCTTCTGCCTCTTCGTAGCACTCAGTAACAATAAGAGTACAAAAGATGACAAAGAGATTATTTGCCTCTTGGAGCTTAATTTTTCACTGTATTAGCCAGGGTACAAAGTTGAAACCTTGCACTATGTCTCATAGAAAGTGTGACCTGCATACCAGCCTGAGACTGAGTGAGGGAATGCATTCACATAAAAGGAGGAGCACTGGTAGCAACATCTGGTATTACTTCTGACATCTTTTTGATTTCCCACTAGTACAGATGTGTTTATCTACAGGAGTGGCTGATCGGTTGCCACGTTGGCACGGTTTTTTATCATATTCCTTAAGTTCTCGGGGTGACACCAGGTCCTGCAAAATATTCCATGACCAGCTGTATGTAGAGAAGATCTGGTAGAAGCTGGGGTTGTTTGTCTCCAGCCCAATCTCTCCACCTCGTAGTCTCTTCCATGTCGTCAGAATTTTGTTGCGTTCACGGAGAGCCATTGCTTTCCGATAGGAGCATGTCACTTTTTTGACCTGAATAAGAAAGCCAGAGAATATGGATGAGAGATAAATCATCAGAGTGACCGTGCAAAACTTTAAAAATGATAAATTGGGAATTAGATCGCATATAAGTGTGATTATATAGTAAAGGTATGACTCCCAGAATTAAATCAGGATATTAGCTGGTGTTCTGAGAAGGAGCTTTGAGGAGAATGAGGATGGCAAATTTCTTTTTACAGCCCTATGAATATATAATACCTTTAAGAAAGGTATATATTCACAGAATTCCAAACAAAGTTAGACACAGTAAACAATAGACATACAAAGTAATATAGAAATGTCTTCTCAACAGTCAGTCAAAGTTAAAAATACCTGCATTGGAAGTTCTTAAAAGCCTGGAAAATAAAATAGCTGAAAAGGGACTACTTTCCATAAGTATCAAGCAAACAAAGGCATACAGAAAAAGAAATCAGATGATTAACCCAATGGATTGACCTATTGCTGGAATTCCCCCCCCTCCCACGCCCAGGCTCAGGGGTCTGTCCTCTCCGTCATGCTGTTCAATATCTGCATGAAGCCACTGGGCAAGATTATCTGACGGCATGGGGTGAGGTATCATCAGTACACTGATGATACCCAGTTATACATCTCCACCCCATATCAATTCAGTGAAGCGGTGGATGGGCTGTGCCGGTACCTGGAAGCTGTAGGGATTTCAACCCAGACAAGACCGAGTGGCTGTGGGATTTTCCACCTCGATCTGTCCGTCCATTGTTCTGGGGGGGGAACATTGTCCCCCTCAGATAGGGTCTGCAACTTTGGTGTCCTCCTGGACCCACAGCTGAGTTTTGACCATCACCTTTCAGCTGTGGCTAGGGGGACTGGTTGCTAAATTGCCCAGGTTCGCCTGGTTCACCAGTTGTGGCCCTACTTGGACCAGGAGGCTCTCTGTACAGTCACTCGGGCCCTCATCACCTCCCATCTTGATTATTGCAATGCGCTCTATATGGGGCTACCCTTGAAACATGTTCTGAGACAGCAGATAGTCCAGAATGCAGCCATGAGAGCTATCATGGGTGTTCCTCTGTACACCCATATAACACATATGCTCCGTGAGCTGCACTGGCTTCTTATTAGTCTCTGAGCACAATTCAAGGTGTTGATTATTACCTATAAAGCCCTATATGGCTCAGGGCCAGACTATCTATGGGACTGTCTCTTGTCGCATACCTCCCAGAGACCAATAAGAGCTCACAGAGTTGGCCTCCTCTGGGTCCCATCGACTAAGCAATACAGGTTGGCAGGACCACAGGGAAGGGCCTTCTCTGTGGCTGCCTCGGCTCTATGGAACCAACTTCCGCCCAATGTCCGTACTGCTTCCATCCTGCTGGCCTTTCGTAAGGCCATGAAGAGCTGGCTTTACTGGCAGGCCTGAGGGCCATAAATTTACATCCTTGATGGCCAACTCTATGAATGGTGTGCATGTATATGACTGTGACTGCCTTTTTTAATAACCTTTTCATGGGGTTTTAGTTTTAGATAATGTTTTAGATAATGTTTGACTTCTTTTTTTTATCCCTTTGTATCTATTTATACTGTATTTTTATTATTGTTGTAAGCCACCCTGTGTCCTTCGGGATTGGGCAGCATAGAAGTCGAATAAATAAAATAATAATAAAATAAATCCATTTTCTGTACTTCTGTTTTGTCCATTCTGTGGGGTTTTTGTTTGCACCCCAGGGCTTCAGGAAGTGTCCCTGAAGCATCTGGGGGATGAAACAGCCTTTCCCAAGGCCAAAAATCAGCTGGCACGGTCTCACGTGCACTCCGAAATGGCTCTGCGTGCCACCTGTGTCATGCGTACCATAGGTTCACAATCACAGCTGCAGGCGGCTTACAATAATAAAATTGAAGAAACTGAAAGGAGTGCAAACAGAACAGAAGTAAAATAATAAAACAATAAAATAAACAATGAAAAAGAAACAAGAATGTATCAACATGACAACCAGAAAAATGGATGGAGAGAAAAGAGCAAGCAGTGTGTATGTGAACTATGCTATATGTGAGTTTGATATACAAGAGCAGTGCAGATAGATGTGAAACTCAAAAAGAAAAACCAGAGGTCTTCAAACTTGGCAACTTTAAGACTTGTGGACTTCAACTCCCAGAAACTTGGCAACTTTAAGACTTGTGGAGTTGAAGTCCACAAGTCTTAAAGTTGTCAAGTTTGGGAGTCCCTGAGAAAAACTCATACTATATTCCCATTCATATTGTCATCCCAAGGAGCAATTACCCATTCCTCAAGTCAAAGGTCGCCAAATGATTTAATTATAAAAATAAGTTAAACCAATTTAATTTGGTCCGGTCCAATAAATAGCACCTTCCTCAAAGAGCTTACTTACCTCTTGTCGGATTTCACTCACATCGTCCATAGTCAAATGCTTCTGATTTAGCTCTGGAGAAAGGGAGAGGGATGGTTTGGAAGCCCTGGCAGATTTGGGCTACATATAAAAGAAAGCAAAAAAAAAAAAACGTTTAACAAAGGTTTGTCAAATCTGAGCAGATCAATATCATATAAACCAGTGGTCCCCAAACTATGGCCCGTGGACTGCATGCTCCCTGCTGAGGCCATTTATCCGGCCCGCAGGTGAGTGACAGGAGCACAGGATGTGGACGCACCCTGTGCTCCTGGCCACTGTTCCCTCTAACCTACGCGGCGCGCTGGGGTGCATGCAAAAATAAAACTCAGTGCACTGTTTTTCATGCCTGCGCAGTGGAGCCAGTGCTGTTTCTCCCCACCCGACAGCTGATCTGCCCCTCCCAAGCTGTCCGCGGGGAGAAACCCCTGTGGGCTCTGAGCCCTGCCCGGACTCTCCGGCTCTGTCTGGGGCTGCCGTCGCGTGCTGCCGTTGTGCAGCTGCCATCGCACGCGCCTACATCATCTGCAACCTCCCAAAGGCACCCCCAAAGGCATAAGATTGGGGTGGGACCTGAGGGAGCCCAGCCCCCTTGCACTGATCAAGGCTGCCCCGCGGGCTTTCTCCAGTGTTTGCATGAACAGCGCGCCGAGGGACGCACGCCTGCTTTTCTTCAGCTGCCACCACGCGCCCCATGTCACTTGCCCGTCAGAGGGCATTTTTCGCGGGGTGTTGCCTCCCTGCCAGCACCCCCCCCCCAGTTTGGATGGGGTGGCTAGTCGCCATGGGCATCCAAAATTGGGGGGCTGCCACCAGGGTCCCCGCGAGGAACGTCCTCTGTCGGGCAAGTGCAGCAGCAGCTGAAGAAAAGCAGGCGTGCATCCCTCGGCGCTCTGTGCATCATAAACAAACATACGAAAAGGCTAGATTAGATGAAAATAGGCAGAATGAAATTGTATTCTCGATACCTGCTTTAGCCACCTCTTTTTACGGATGAAATTGTCTTCAAATGTGGAGGGGGGCTCCTTTTTCCTTTGCACCTCCAGCTTCTGGACGTCTTTCGTTGGCTTCCCTTTCACCAAGATATCCCGGTTAGGGATCAAGGGAAAGATGGGCACTTGATTATAGGGACTCTCCAAAGGGTTAACTTTTGCTAGGTTAGGAAAACACAGTCAAATGTCAGGATGCTCTTAGCTGTAGATCATCAGTACTCATCAATATCCAAACCCTACCCTAGTGAAAAGCAAAGAAAAATCGAAGCAGAACACAGCAAAGCACAGGGCAGCAGATAGCCATTGCAAAAGGCCTGGAAGGAAGCCTTCTTCACTTCACCCCACCCTGGCTAATTAGAAGTGAGTGCATTTCTTTTCCTTTGTGCTGTGCCCACAAGAATGGTAATGATATAATATAGAATGAAAGTTGGTTTATTTAAAAAAAATACACTTTTCTTCTATACCATGGCTCTGATTGAAATCTTATCCAGCTCTTGCTAGCTATTGGAGGAAAAGCTTTGTAAACACAAGCACAATCATCCAGTATAAATTATGATAATGCAAAAGTGACAAAATTTGCATTTCAGAATGCAAACGCAACTTTTATATTTGTGTCTAACTGCACACAAGAAGGTAAATTATTTCTGCAGATATTCTTAATTTTCTTTTACTAGATAGCCGAAGTCCTAGGAATAGCAAATTGCCCCTCCAACCAGCAAGGGGTGGTGGGAGTATTATAATTTATATTTGCAATAACAGAGAAGATGGCATGTCTCATATTTAATCTGGGCATGTATCTTTGGTAAATAATAAATTAACTGGTATAATAAACTTACTGATACAAATCAGTGCAAAAGAATAAATAAATTAAATCTATTTTCTACCTCCTTACTCTATCATTTCACTATGGTTATTTACAAAAGTAAGAATTTTTTTTAGCAGTGAAATAACTTTTAAGAGGCATGCCTAAAATCTTATCCAATATCAGAAATGTTATTTTCCACTGGAATTAATTCCTTTAGTGGAAGCAGAAAATAAGAGTACAGACTTCTTCCTAATCATCCATCCCCATTCCTAATCGCAGAAAAAATATTCTTAGGGAATGTGGTCACCGATTGTAATATTCTGGTCAACAAAGTATTGTTTGCTTAATTGCCATCATATAAGCAAAAATCCAACAAACGGGTCTTTTGCTGCTTTCCTACTTCTATTACACACATGCTCACCAATTGGAAGAAAAAAAGGAAAGACAGACAAACTCAGTGTTGGACTAATGCAATGCAAAATTTATATTTAGCCCAGACTGTGCTCTAAAAAGAATATTGAAAAGGAAAAGTCTTACTGCTTTGCAATGCTATTCATATGATGCCCAATGTGCCTGAAACTACTTACTAAAACAACTTCATACTTCTGCATCAACTTTTAAAAAAATCTTTCCCATCCCCCAGTGGTCACTTTTTTCTAGAATGCTTTTTCACTAATCCATCAATTCTTATATACAATTGTAATTAAGCTTAACTATACATAACTGAGTGGGACATGTATGCTGGGTTTTTTCATTGATTTCGTTATACTGTAAATCATGGTTCTTTAAAAAAATAACTTCTGTGCTATTGTATGTAATAAAGTAGTACAAATACAGATTATTCTATATTAATCAGTAACAGGAATCAAACAAACCACTAACTATGCCTTTCATAGTATTCAAAGTAGGAATATGGTGAGGTACAGAATAGGATTCCTGCCAAAGTATTTTGCTCTTTCAAGGTTTCACTAAGTTACTGAATCTCTTCCCTGCCTATTTGGAATTGGGCTTCAATTAAGGCAGAATGATTGATCAAATCTTTATTATGGTAATAGACCAGCAAGGCATGCTGTTGTGCAAAAACTCTGAGATCTCTAGATGTGTTTAATTAATTTGTTTGTTTGTGTTGGAAGGGACCCTGTGAGTTTTCCAGTCCAACCTCCTGGTGGTGCAGGAGACCCTATACCATCTCAGACATATGGCAGTTCAATCTCTTCTTGATGGTCTCCCATATTTGGGCATTCACAACTCCCGTGGACAAACCATTCCACTAGTTGATCACTCTCACTGTCAGAAAGTTCTTTTTTATTTCCAGGTTGAATCTCTCCTTGGTCATCTTCCATCTGTTGCTTCTGGTCTGGCCCTCTGGTGCCTTGGAAAACAGGATAACCCCCTCCTCTACGTGGCAACTCCTCAAGTATTATTATAATTTATATTTGCAATAACAGAGAAGATGGCATGTCTCATATTTAATCTGGGCATGTATCTTTGGTAAATAATAAATTAACTGGTATAATAAACTTACTGATACAAATCAGTGCAAACGAATTAATAAATTAAATCTATTTCCTATCTCCTTACTCTATCATTTCACTATGGTTATTTACAAAAGTAAGAATTTTTTTTAGCGCTGAAGTAACTTTTAAGAGGCATGCCTAAAACCTTATTCAATATCAGAAATGTTATTTTCCACTAAAATTAATTCCTTTAGTGGAAGCAGAAAATAAGAGTATAGACTTCTTCCTAATCATCCATCCCCATTCCTACACAAACAAATTAATTAATTAAACATATTTAGAGATCTCAGAGTATACTGCTATCATGTCTCCCCTGGCCCTCCTCTTCACTAGATTATCCATGCCCAGATTCTGCAATCTTTCCTCATATGTTTTGTTTTCCACTTCCTTTAGCATTCTGGTTGCTCTCTTCTGTACTTCTTCCAGAGTATAAATGTCTTTTTTGTAGAGTGGAGCCCAGGTGTGGTCTGACTAGGGCATTATACAGTGGAATTATTACCTCCTAGATTGTATCCCTCTGTTAATGCAGCTCAAGACTGTGTTGGCTCTTTAAGCTGCCGCTGCACAGTTGGCTCATGTTTAGTTGGTTGTCTACCAAAACTCCTAGATCTCTCTCACAGTCACTTGTGTTGAGTGTGGTTTCACGCAATTTCTATGTATATTTTGGGTTTTACTTACCTAGGTGTAGGATTTTACTTTTCACTGAGTTGAACTTCATTTTGTTTATTTGGGCCCACTTATAAAGGTCTATCAAGATCTTTCTGTATTCCTAGCCTATCCTCTGGGGCAGGGGTAGACAAAGTTGGCTCTGCTATGGCATGTGGTCTTCAACTCCCAGAATTCCTGAGGCAATCATGCTAGCTCAGGAATTCTGGGAGTTGAAGTCCACATGTCATAGAAGAGCCAACTTTGCCTACCTCTTCTCTGGGGTATTGGCCACTCCCACCAGCTTGGTGTCATCTGCGAATTTAATTAATTCCCCCTCTATTCCCTCATCTCGGTCGTTGATGAATATGTTAAAAAGTACTGAGCCTAGGACTGATCCTCCTGCTGCTTACTTCTTTCCATGTGGACATAGAGCCGTTGAAGACTTTTGATTTTCTCAATTAATTAAAAAGATTAATTTTCTCAATTCTGCTACAAGGTAAAACCAGGAAAATTACATGGCTTAGCTTAGAGATTTAAGGTGATCAGATCAGTTTAGAACTAGGACGCCTTAAGCAAGATCTAAGTATTGCCCACAAGATCATATGCTGCAACGTCCTGCCTGTCGGCGACTACTTCAGCTTCAACCACAACAACACAAGAGCACACAACAGATTTAAACTTAATATTAACCGCTCCAAACTTGACTGTAAAAAATATGACTTCAGTAACCGAGTTGTCAAAGCGTGGAACTCATTACCGGACTCCATAGTGTCATCCCCAAACCCCCAACACTTTACCCTTAGATTATCTACAGTTGACCTATCCAGATTCCTAAGAGGTCAGTAAGGGGCGAGTACAAGTGCACTAGAGTGCCTTCCGTCCCCTGTCCTATTGCTCTCCTATATCTCCTATACCTTTCTTCTATTCCTATATCTCTTCTTCTATTCTTTCATTGATATGTTCTATTCCTATATCTTCTTTTTTATTATTTCTTAGATATATTTTACTATGAGTATCTCCTCTATAACCTTCATCATGTATTTTACTATGTGTATATAGATATATACCCACTAAAACCCTCATTGTGTATTGGACAAAAGAAATAAATAAAATAAAAATAAATTTTTCCAGTGTATGATCTACCAGGTTCTTAACAGATACAGTTCAGCTCTGAAGTTAGTTGCAGTGTGAATGCTTACCTTGGAGATTTGCCACATATGTTTCCAGCTCCTTTTCATTCATGATGCAGATGCGGGCAGCACCAGCAAAGGCAGCAATAGGGGAAGATTGGGTTCTGGGCAACCTTTCTTTATCAGAATGATCCTGTTTGGCTGGCTTGCTATCCGCTTTCTTTCCTGTACAGTCGAGGAACTTTTGCCGATAATAGCTAGGAAACAAGACAAGGAAAAATAAATGTTTGGGAAATAAATAAAAGTGTGCATTAAATAAAACTGAGGAAGACATGTGTTCTGTCTGGGTCCCCCCAGACACCAACACCAACCAAAAAGAGTATCCAGACACACTGGTAAAAAGCAAAGGCAGTTTATATATTTGAAAGCAAACACAGGTAACAAAAACTGTTCTTACAGACAGGAACGTTATGAAGCTTCACAGAGGTTTCACGACGGCCAGGCAATAAAACAGGATTCTTGCTGGCAAAAACAACACTGGAGGTAATAAAACCCATGCCTCCCCCAAGTCTTCAGCCTTCAAAGCCACAAGCCAGGATCAGAGACGCCAAGAATCGAAGCAAGGTCACAGGACTCCCAATTGATAACTCTCCACAATACAGTAAGGGCGGGCCTGCCTTTTCAACCCTGCTGAGGAGAACCACACCCAACCCCAGCTGTTACCAATTCAGGGATGGAAATACCTTGCTAATTGGCCCCTTCTTTGGGCTGCCCGTCTCTGCCTTATATCTATGATAGCCTGGGCGTCTTCATCTAATGAATCCAGGCTACTCGCTGGGGAGGGCCCCCCCCCGGGGGTCTCAGGCTGCTCTCCCTCCTCCTCTTCCTCTTCTGCCTGGTCCTCCCCCTCCTGTTCATCGTCCCCCCCCTCTGAGCATGGATCCGGCAGAGTTCCAGCCGTTCCCTGAGGAGCTTCAGGCTGAATCACAACAACATGTAAGTAAGATGGTTAAACCATTTACTTCTCTCCTTGTCTCACAGCTCATCCCTCCTTCTCTTTAATGATATTCTGTGCAACCAACTTTTTCTCACTGTGCACATTATACAATATTTTCCTCCCATCATAATCTTTTACAGCGTTTTAAAAAATCCAGTCTCTTCATCGTGCAACCATGCTTTTTAAATATCCAATCAGCATGATTGCATGCATTTTACACTTGGTCCTCAACTTATGACCACAACTGAGAACAGAATTTCCATTGTTAATCAAGGCAATTGTTAAATGAGTTACATCTAATGACCTTTGCCATGGTTGTTTTAAGCAAATCAATTGCAGTTATTAATAACATGATTGTTAAGTGTTTCCCCCCAATGACTGCACGTTGGAGGCCACCTGGAAAGGCTGCAAATCGTGATCACATTGCAACTATTATAAATATATTGGCTGCCGATGTATGCATAAATTTTGATTGAACATGAAGATGCTGCAGTGGTTGTAAATGCAAGAATCAATTGTACATCATTTTTTTTCAGTGCTGTTGTAACTTCAAATAATCACTAAACAAATGGTTGTAAGCCAAGGGCTATCTGAACAACATAAGGTTCATCAGATTCATTGCTATTGAGTCTTCAGAGAGGGGGGGGGCATATAAATCCAATTAAAGAAAGTATAACTTTCTTTAGTTGTAAGACAAATGTTTTGCCTTGTGCTTTCCTGTTAAGCTGTGGATTTAACTTATTTCATTTCATGCTTGTGAAATTTCCTTTAATAACTATGTTTTGTACGGCTGCCACAGAAATAAAGCAGATGATATGTGTTACATACTGAGACGAGAGCACGTAGGCTCCAGTTAGGTCCACCATTCTGCCAGGAAAATACTTAAAGCTGATTGGCCGAGCAGTCTGACAGCTCCCTATAAAAGGACTGGCTGTCAGACAGAGAGCTGCTGGATTGTATATAGTTGCCTCAGTAAAGAGCTGTTGTTGCCACTGAAGCTACTGTTCGTCTCATCCATTCACCCTATCTAACAGTAAAGAAATAACTTTATTTATTTATTTTTCTTGCCTTCAATTTCATTGTATTAAAGTTATTTAATAAAGTTAGCCCTTCATGGCACCGGACCAGAATATCTTCGGGACCGCCTCCTGCCGCACGAATCCCAGCGACCGGTTAGGTCCCACAGAGTTGGCCTTCTCCAGGTCCCGTTGACTAAACAATGTCGTCTGGCGGGACCCAGGGGAAGAGCCTTCTCTGTGGGGGCCCCGACCCTCTGGAACCAGCTCCCCCCTGAGATTAGGATTGCCCCCACCCTCCCTGCCTTTCGTAAACTCCTTAAGACCCACCTTTGCCGTCAGGCATGGGGGAACTAAAACACCTCCCCCTTGCCCATGTTGTTTTGTTGATTGATTGACTGTGTGCCTGTTTTTTATATATACTGTTTTTTATGAGATTATTAATTTCAATTGGAACTGGATGGGTGGGCATTGGATTTGGTATTGTGTACTGTACTGTTTTTTATTATTGTTGTGAGCCGCCCCGAGTTTGCGGAGAGGGGCGGCATATAAATCCAATAAACCTAACCTAACCTAACCTTATTAAAATTACAGTTTTATTGTTAAAATATTACCCCAAAGCATGGTCACTAAAACCTGGGAATCCCTGGATTTTGCTACTGCTACTGCTCAATACTCTACTTGGCCTGAAATACAGCTCACCTCGTCTACGGTCAGATTGCATTTGATTGGATCTAAGTGATTAGTAAATCTCCTTTTTTGGGAGGGAGGTGCTTCCCCTAGCCTTGAAAGAGGTGGTAGTTCATTTCCTCCTGAAGAAGCCATCCATGTAGCTTACAGTTTTGGAGAACGTTTTCCTGGTATGTAACCTTCCTTTTTAAAGAAAAATTATTTATTTATTATTTATTGCTGTGAGCCGCCCTGAGTCTACGGAGAGGGGTGGCATACAAATCTAATAAACAAACAAACAAACAAATAAATATTTAGTGGATGGTGAGAGGCTATATATGTATATATGCAGGGGTGGGCCACTAGCCGGAACGCCTAATTGGGCTTGCCTCCGTAGCTCTGGCGGCCCTGTGAGTTTGAGCAGGGTTATGCTGCTGTGTCCGTGCAGATAGCAAAAGTGTGCATGGAGATGCAGGTGCGCCCGTGTTCCGGCGAGATTTTCACTTCCATGCATGCGTGGAAGCAAACAACCTTGCCAGTACTGGAACTCATGGGGCCGCCAGAGTCGTGGAGGTGAGCCCAATTGGGCGTTCCGACTAGTAGCCCACCCCTGTATATATGTTTCATGCATGATATTCCATGTGCTAAATAATCACTGGTTGCCTTATGGATGACCTTGGAGGGCTTGATTTAGAGCAGTGATGGCTAACCTTTTCCGGGGTGAGTGCTGAACGCATGTGCACGCCACCAAACCCCCCAAATGCAAAAAGTGTGCACCCCCTCACATGCGCCCCACCTGCACACATGTATGCCCTATGCGTGCATGCCCTCATTTATTGTCATTTGGGAGAACTCTCAGTCTAACCTGTTGTTAGTAAAGATATTAATAACTAAAGGATTAATCTATGCCAGTGATGGCCGGCATGCACATGCATATTGGAGCTGAGCTAGGATATCAGCTTGTGTGTCAGCAGATATGGCTCTGCGTGTCACCTGTGGCACCCGTGCCACAAGTGACACGCGGAGCCATATCTGCTGACACATGAGCCGTTATCCTAGCTCAGCTCCAATGTGCATGTGTGTGCCGGCCAGGTGATTTTTGGCTCACCCAGAGGATCTGGGAGGGCATTTTTGGCTTTCAGAGAGTCTCTGGGGGAATGGGAGAGGGCATTTCTGCCTCTGGTGCCTGGGAAGGGCAAAAAATGGGCCTACTGGGCCCACCAAAGGTTGGGAAGTGTTGAATCCTTTCAGGAATGAAGGACTGCAGACTTAATGTAAGTAACGGTTCTTTTTATTCAGAGCAGAAGGTAACGGTTTAAGGAACGAAACAAGACAACAACAAAACATGGCCATGCCTGGTAGCTATATATACCCCAGGCTGCCAGGCTCAGCCAACCAATCACCTTGTAGTATTTTCCACCCAAGGAATATGGGGCGGATACAAGGCCTAACTGTCCTCTGGACACAACAGGAAGTGTGCTGTTTTAGGCCTCCAGAGGGCCTCCGGCGGGGGGGGGGGGGGCAGTGGGAGGCCATTTTTGCCATGTCCAGGCATTGAATTATGGGTGTGGGCACTTGCACATGGCACCCAAGGAAAAAAGGTTCGCCACCACTGCTCTATGCCCTTAAAATTTAACAAATTTCTTTTTGAACCCTTTTGTAAGAAGAAATCAGTCTCTGGTTCACACAAATATGCAAGGAACAATATATGAATCAGTGTATGTTTCTGTGCACACTCAGTATCCTTAGGATCTCCTCTTCCTCACCTGACAATAACTGTAGTAGTCTGTCTTGGCAGTTTAGATGATTCCACCAGCTTTGACAAGAGCTCAAAAAACAAGATTCCTCGGGCATCAACAGTCTCTTTGTCATCTTTCTTAGGGGCTGATGGGGAGTAGAAAATTTATGTTAAGAAATGGCCAGAATGGGAAAAAAGAGAAGGCTAAAAACATTGAAAAGGGCTTGGGGCAGAAGACTTTCCTT
Organism: Erythrolamprus reginae; assembly: GCF_031021105.1. NCBI lineage: Eukaryota > Metazoa > Chordata > Lepidosauria > Squamata > Dipsadidae > Erythrolamprus > Erythrolamprus reginae. The sequence continues at coordinate 101,687,229 of NC_091963.1, read as the reverse complement.
ATCTTGGAACATAAATCTGTCTGTTTGCTTCAGAGAAGCATGGGAAATCCTAATTCCTGACTCAATTCACAATTCTCTCTAAAAGCTAGAGCGCTGGAATAGTTGAAGCCTTGAAAAACCCCCAGGGAGCTCTCACCAAAACAAGTATGCTGGTGCAATACTTCAGAAAAATCAAATTCGAACTGAGGCACATTCCAGCTGAAAAGAATTTATTGGCTGATGCTTTACCCAGAAACCCATAAGATGACAGCCAAAGAGAACAAGAAGTACACTCCATCACCCCCCCTCCACAGGGGGAGATGGCGGCACAAGTCCTCATCCGAGGCTAAGCCAGGCAATCAAATGCTCCTAGCCAGGTGTCAGGACAAATTGACTGCAACGTTGAAAGAAGCCATTTTTTGTCCACCTCATATATCTAATTAAAAATGCCCAGCAAAAAATTAGGGCCAAAATTCTTGGGTCCTTTCCCAATAGTAAGTGCATTAAACCTTATCTAAAATGAAGTAGAAACCACACAGTATATTACTAACTTTCAGCCAAGGGTTGCTTTCATTTTGCAACTTGTTATATAGGTAACTCTCGACTTACGACCACAACTAATCGCCTTATAGCCACTAACGTTGGGTGGGGAAATGGCAAATATGGACTGGCCAAAAGGTAGCACAGGAAAGTGTCAGAACAAAAATTCTTCCTTATTAGTCAGCAATGTGCATCTGGCCGCTAATCTACCTGCAGAGCAGCAGTGGGTTGTTCCCAGTTCTGCCCAGTTCTGTGAACTGGTAGCATCCACCTGGGACACTTCTGCACAGGCATGCACAAACCATGGTAAAAGGATTTAGAACCCATTACTGCTGCAGAGCTTAGATATTAGAGAGGGAGAGAGAGGGAGAGAGAGAGGAGCGGTGGTGGTGGGGAGACAGAGAGACAGACAGAGACAGAGACGGTAAGCTTGTCTTACCATTGCTTAGTAATGTTATCCCATTGAATTAAATACTAAGGCAATTTCTCATGGAAAACCCAAGATACAGAATCTATAATGGAAAATAGGGGATTCATCCTACAAAGTTTATTTTTCTTCTCACCTACAGCCTGGATGAATCGCTTGGTATCTGTGATAATGTTGAGGAAATCTGTGAAATTTATTTTTCCATCTCCTGAAAAACAGATCCCACCAAAGGGAAAAAAATCAAGAACAATCAGTTAATAAGCTGGACCAATGAAGGTGAACCTTTTTTCCCTTGGGTGCCGAAAGAGTGTGGGCGCATGCTATTGTGCATGCATGAGTGCCCACACCCATAATTCAATGCCTGGGAAGGGTGAAAATAGCTTCCCCTGCCCCCCGGAGGCCCTCTGGAGGCCAGAAATGGCCTGTTTCCCAACTTCTGGTGGGCCCAGTAGACTTGTGTTTCACCCACTCCAAGCTCCAAAGGCTTCCCTGGAGCCTGGAGAGGGTAAAAATGCCCCCTCATCCTCCTGAAGGCTCTCTAAAAGCCAAAAACGCCCTCCCAGAACCCTCTGTCCTAGCAGAAAATCAGCTGGCCAGCACACACATGCATGATGGAGCTCAGCAAGGGCAACGGCTCACGTGCCAGCAGATATGGCTCCGCATGCCACCTGAGCTAGACTAAAAGGAGCTACTACAATTATGCCTTATTCTTACTTCTGGTGGAAATGTGATAATCTTGCCTGAACTGTAAAAGTAGTCTTTGCCTTCGACCATCCATGCAGTGATCATTCAAAGCAGCGCTGGGTTGCTCCACTCACCCATCCAGGACACTCCGCCCATGGTTATGCGCGTGTGCTCTCGCCCTTATCATCCAATGGCTGAATTATTGCAATTTGCTGTACATGGGGCTACCCTTGAAGAGTGTTCGGAGACTACAGTTAGTCCAGAATGCAACTGTGTGAGCTGTGGTGGCATGCCAAGATATACCCACACTTCACCAATTCTTTGCGACCTGCACTGGTTTCCTATCGGTTTCCGATCACAATTCAAGGTGTTGGTTATTACCTTTAAATCCCTACACGGCTCAGGGTCAGAGTATCTTTGAGACTTCCTTCTACCACATACCTCCCAGTGACTAGTTAGATCCCACAGGATTGGTCTTCTTCGGGTCCTGTCAGCTAAACAGTGTTGACTGGTAGGTTCGGGGGGGGGGGAGGGGGGGAGAGCCTTCTCTGTGGTTGTCCCAACTCTCTGGAATCAGCTACCTCTTGAGATCCACATCCCACCACCTTAATTGGCCTTCTGGAAAGCCGTGAAGACCTGGCTTTTCGGATAGGCCTGGTGCCATTGACCTTGGAGGGGAGGAATTACTAGAGTGGTTGGCCCATGAATGTATGGATGGCTGCAATTATTTTAAATTGTAATGTTTTTTATATCGATCCATGTTTATTTTTGTTGGAAGCCACCCTGAGTCCCTAGGGAGTTGGGCAGCATAGAAATATAAACCAGCCAACCAACCAACAGACCAGTGGTGGGTTTCTACCAGTTTGGACCAGTTTGCATGAGCCGGTAGTGGAAATTTGGCCCCGTTTGGTGAAATGGTATTGATGGCCAGTCTGCCATGTCCCTGAACCGATTCCCCAGTTGCCGCTGCTTGAAAGTGGCTGGCAACAAACCAAAGGCTTCTGCACATGAGCAGAGGGTCAGTACCTGGATGTAATGACTCTCTGCTCATGTGCAGAAGCCTTTGGTTTGTTGCCAGCCACTTTCAAGCATGCAGTTCCAAACTGGTAGGGAAGATAAGAGAAACCCACCCCTGAAGCAGGCAGACAGTAGAGAATACATTAGGCTGTTTGCATAATGTGCTCATGGTTACTGGCACCAAGGCACTGCTTTTCCTTCATGTTCCATGCCTCTCCAATGAATTTAAATACAAACATCAATTTACCCCAGTGCCTAAGTGAGTATTTCAAAGGGCAAAGGAAGACCCACACAGAAAAATTGTGAAATTGATTAATTGGTTTAGTTTAGTTTACTTTTCTGTCATTGCATCTCATACAGTGAAATTAAATGCCATATTCAGTGTACATTATAACTATAAAAATAAAATACAAGCAGATACTCATCACCTCGAGGTTCGACTACTGTAATGCTCTCTACATGGGGCTACCTCTGAAAAGTGTTCGAAAACTTCAGATCGTGCAGAATGCGGCTGCGAGAGCTATCATGGGCATTCCCAGATATGCCCATGTTTCGTCATCACTCCACAGCCTGCACTGGCTGCCGATCAGTTTCTGGTCACAATTCAAAGTGTTGGTTATGACCTATAAAGCCCTACATGGCATCGGACCAGAATACCTCCACGACCGCCTGCTGCCATACGAATCCCAGCGACCGATTAGGTCCCACAGAGTTGGCCTTCTCCGGATCCCGTCAACGAAACAATGCCATCTGGTGGGACCCAGGGGAAAAGCCTTCTCTGTGGTGGCCCCAGCCCTCTGGAATCAGCTCCCCCCAGAGATTAGGACTGCCCCCACCCTCCTTGCCTTTTGCAAGCTTTTGAAAACTCATCTATGTCACTAGGCATGGAGGAACTGTTATATCCTTAGCTGCCTTTGACTTTATGGATGGTGTGTTTGGGTTGTATGACTGTTTTTAATAGGGTTTTTTAAAAATACTGTTTTAACATTGGATTTGTATATGATGTTTTAGTTGTTGTGAGCTGCTCCGAGTCCTCGGAGAGGGGCAGCATACAAATCGAATAAATTATTATATTATTATTATTATTATTATTATTATTATTATTATTATTATTATTATTATTATTATTATTATTATTATTATACCCATCGCATTCCTACACAAGTGAAAACCTCTGATATTGCATTAATTTAATTAAGTAGATTTAAATAGATTTATAAATTTACACTATACAGTACAGTGGTACCTTAAGATACGAACTTAATTGGTGCCGGGGGGAGGTTCGTAACACGAAAGGTTCGTAAGACGAAACATTGTTTCCCATAGGAAACAATGTAAAGTCAATTAATCCGTGCAACCAAAAAAACCCCCGCAAAAAAATGGCTTTCCGGCTGTTTTAAAAGGTGGCAGCCGGCCTGGGGGGCTTCCCAGCACCCCCCCAACCTGGGTTTGGGGTTCGGGGGGGTGCTGGCAAGCCCCCCAGGCCGGCTGCGACCTTTTAAAACACCTGCGCCGCTTCGCAGCTGTCTCCTGAAACAGAACGTGGAAGTTTGGCTTTAGCGTTCGGCTTCCGGAGACAGCTGGCGGGAGGTGAAGCATTGGGGTGGGGGGGGCTGTCAGGACACCCCCCACCCCAGCACTTTGCATCCCGCTGGCTAAGAGCAATCGGGCAGCAGCTTCTGCCGGACATGGGGGCTGGGGGCTGCCTGGCTTTGTGTTTTTGGCTGGGGGGGGGGAGGGAGTTAGGAAGGTCCAACTTCTCCCCCCCAGCCAAAACCCCAAAGCATGTTTGCTGCCCCACGATTTAGCCAGGACAGGAGCGAAGTGATGTGGAGGAATGGGGAGCTGAAACCGGGCGGTTTCAGCTCCCCATTACTCCACGTCACCTTCCTAACTCCCTCCTCCCCGAGCCGAAAACCCAAAGGCGGTCTGCTGCCGCCCGCCTGAGCCAGGAGGCATTCAGGGCGTGAAGGAATGAGAAGCTCAAACGCCGGTGGCTTCAGCTTCCCATTCCTCCATGCATTTCACCCTGAATGCCTCCTGGCCGCCTGGCAGAGCGCTCGCAGCCAGCGGGCGGCTGGGGGGACAAAAAGGCAGGCCAGTGCCCGGCTCCTGCCTCTCCGGAGCCGCTGACCGAGCGGAGCGATCTTCTGCTGGCCAGAACGAAGGGCGGGGAAGCCTCTTGCACCAGCTGCTACAGCCGCTGGCTTCCCCGCCCTTCGCCGGCAGAAGATCGCTCCGCACGGTCGGCGGCTGCCCAAAATCGTTACCCCTCCCCTGTTTGGATCCCCCCCTCCCCGCCCGGGGGGCGGGGATGGGAGGGAAAAAGAGAAAGAAGGCGGCGCTCCCCGCCCGGCCACGATGGTCCCTTCCTTACGGCTTATGTTGGCTGACGGGGAAGGGGCAGCGAAGTCTGTGCCGAGGCACCGTAAGCCCACCGGTGACCGCCAAAGGGTTGGCGAAGGGAGGGTGCTGCAGCCACCCGGCCAAGCCTATGGACGCGCCTCCCGTCGCTCTGCCCAATCGCAAAGCTGAAGGAGGCACGGGAGGCGGTGAATGTCATGTCCTCCAGCCAGTCAGGCGAGGCAAGGCGGGGAATGTTGGGGGGGGAGTGAAGAAAATTGAAACAGATTACGAAAAGCTCGGTGGTGGATGGCACTGCTTCCAGGAAAACGCCCAGCCCAGCCCCCGTGGAGGCGTTTTCCTGGAAGGAGTGCAATCACCACCACCGAGCTTTTCGTAATCTGTCAATTTTCTTCACTCCCCCAACATTCCCCGCCTTACTTAGCTTGACTGGCCGGAGGACATGACATTCACCGCCTCCCGTGCCTCCTTCAGCTTTGCGATTGGGCAGAGCGGCGGGAGGCGCGTCCAATCGCAAAGCCGAAGGAGGCACGGGAGGCGGTGAATGTCATGTCCTCCGGCCAGTCAAGCGAAGCAAGGCGGGGAATGTTGGGGGGGAGTGAAGAAAATTGAAAGATTACAAAAAGCTCGGTGGTGGATGGCACTGCTTCCAGGAAAACGCCTCCGGGGTGGGCTGGGCTAGGCGTTTTCCTTGGCGATCTTCCCTTGGCTTCCCTGGCGCCAGGCGGCCAGGGCAGCGGCCAGGGAAGCCAAGGGAAGATCGGAAGATCGCAGCGCCAAGCGGCCAGGGAAGCAGCCAGGGAAGCCAAGCCGGGAGCAGCGCACCGCAGGCAACGCATGCTGTGATCACAGCGTGCGTTGCCTGCGGCGCGCTGCTCCCGGCTTCCGATCTTCCCTTGGCTTCCCTGGCCGCTTCCCTGGCCGCCTGGTGCTGCGATCTTCCGATCGCAGCGCCAGGCAGCCAGGGAAGCGGCCAGGGAAGCCAAGAAACATCGGAAGATCGCCAAGGGAAGATTGGAAGATCGCAGTGCCAGGCGGCCAGGGAAGCGGCCAGGGAAGCCAAGGCGGCCAGGGAAGCCAAGCCGGGAGCGGCGGCGACGCCGCTCCGGTTGCCTGGTCCTCTCCTGCCTCCCACGCTGATGTTCCCCGCTGCGTCAGGCGCCGCCAGCCCCGAGTCAGACGCACCCTCGCCGCCGCGCCCAGCCGCTGCCCGCCCCGTCCTAGCCGGAGCCTGAGCCGGCTCGCTCGGTCGCGCCTCATTGCCCGCGGCCCGCCCACCCGCCCAGGATGCATACCTGCTGCCTCTCCCCGTGCCCGCCGCCGGCCCGATCCTGCGCCTCCTGCTTCCCCCCCCAGCCAAAAATACAAAGGCGGTCTGCCGCTGCCCGCGGAGCAATGGGAAACTGAAGCCGCTGGCGGTTTCAGACTCCCTTTGCTCCACGCTGCTCCGCCCTGCCTGTCATGCGGCGGCAGACCGTCTTTGTGTTTTTCGCTGAGGGGGGGAGCAGGAGGACCTTCCTGACTCCCTCCCCCAGCGTCGGACCTCCTGCCCTCCCTCCCAGCCAAAAACCCAAAGTGGCCTCCTGAACGTTTTCCGTCTTACGTACCTGCCGCCGCCACCGAGAAGCCCCGCAGCCCGGCTGTCACATTTTAAAACAGCCGGGTGGCTTCCCAGCAGCCTCCCGAAGCCCAACGCCAAACCCGAACTTCCGGGTTTGGCTTCGGGAGGCAACTGGGAAGCCCCCTGGCTGTTTTAAAAGGTGACAGCCGGGCTGCGGGGCTTCCCAGCAGCCTCCGGAATGCCAAACCCGGAAGTTCGGGTTTGCGGTTCGTAACACGAAAAAAGTTCGTAAGAAGAGGCAAAAATTTTCTGAACCCCGGGTTCGTATCTCGGGTTGTTCGTAAGACGAGGGGTTCGTATCTTGAGGTACCACTGTATAGTAAATTATGTCAGTTTTGAACCGGATGGTGGTGTAATTTTCCACTTAGTAATTGCTTTGCCAAGCAATAGTGCTGTTGGTCCTAATTATCACAAATAAGGCCAATCACTATGCACTTACCATCGGTGTCAGCACATATCAGTTCGTCAAGAACTTCCTCCTCTGTTAAGTTGATTCCTAAATTATGGGCTGTGGTCTCTAGGGCCGCCTGATCAATTATGCCATCAAGGTTCTTTCTGAATGTATCATAAGCTGTACGGAAGGCTATGCAGAGATACAGAATGAAAGAGAGGAAAAGTAGGAGGTGAGACTCAGGAGACGTGGAAGCAAGAAAGATCAGGTACCTGCTCACCAGCCTTTTGCTATGAAAGTACCCTGTCCTTGCATCTGATTCCTAGTAAATCCCATTATTGTTTTATATTCTGGGAATTAATGGATTAAAAAAGGATTGGCAAGCCTGATATGTTCTCTTCCATCATACTGGATCAGTTGTCACAATTGTCAGCCGTAATTGACTATGCTTTCTGAGAACGATGGGAAATAATGATTAACACATTTGGAGGGCAGGAGATAGCTTTGGATGATTTAAAATAAACATGCTTTCCTGTTTTCCACAGAATTTTAAATGTAGTTATTTTCTATATTTTGTATTTCATATGACCAAATCGCATATCCTTCAACTCCAGTCCCAAATTCTGGAAAATGTTTTATGAGAAACTTGACAATTTCTTCTCTAAAGCTGCAACCTCATCTGAGAGTTGCAGCCGAAGATCAGTTCCTGTTGTTGTAAATTGGGATGGCCATTTACTAGATCAGTGGTTCTCAACCTTTTCTTTATCACAGACACCTCCCTCCCTTACATACCTTTTGTAGCCATGGAGCCATGGCTATGGACTCCCAAGACTCTCAAGACATTTAAATCATACATCTGTTTTCAAGACACCCCCTGTGAGAACAACCCAGCCCTCCAGGGGTCAGGGGGCCACAGGTTGAGAACCCCTGAATCAGAACATTAATTAATTAATCAGATTTATATTGCTGCACATCTTATGGAAAGGGACCCTGGGAAGGGTGCAACAATCCAACAAAACAGTAAAATAAATAAAAGAATCATAATTTAAATTATCATATAATGATTATTGTTCTGGTTTCTGGTAGAAGTTTAGTAATTACAAATAACTCTCATTAACTGCATCATTTCATGAATAAAGCAACTCCGTTTATTTCTCTTCTCTCCTGTATTTCAACACCTTGCAGACATCACTTGGTCCGTTATCTCTCTCTCAGCCGCATTTCTCACATTCCTTTTCCTGCTTCACTTAGACAAGATTTATTTCCTAACTACATAGCTATTAAAAAAACAGCAGCACTGACTAAATACAATACAAAATACTTTGGCTTACTTTAGCGTGGCGAAAACACATCCATATTTCTTTTCAGCAATGTTGAAAATCCACCCTTCTTCTCCACTAGCCCCCTGGCGTGCCAAATACCTCACTGCAATATTTAACCCATTCCTCTCCTTAATATCTTCTTCCAGACCGTTGCTCTCTACGTTTCGGAATCCTTAATTTAGGGTTAATCCAGTGCGCGTCTGATTCTCACTCACTAGATCCTGAACTCATAGCCCCATCCTGTGGCTGGCCTCCCACCTGTTCTACTACCTGTAACCCCGGGGCCCCCACTACTTCATAAACACTATCTGAATCTGAGTCCTCAATATCTTCATCATCCTCCAACTGATCAAGAGTATATACAACAATTATTAGAAAAACAATAAAACAAAAAAAATAAAAACATGTTACTTTTAGAAGTTGCAATATTATAGCAGGTTACTGAAGGTGCTTCAGGGATCAAAGCACTTTAAAAAGTGCATGACCAGAAACAAGAAAGCAAAAAATGTGCAACAACATACCATGATATACAATAGGAAATATAACTTTATTTATATATTTTCTTTTTTGGAAGCTGATTTCTTACAGTAAACATTAAAGTATCATCATGCATTTTTTTTGAGGATTATGAAGGTTGTGCATAATATAATTGCAGCATGAGTTATCCACCAAATAATTGATAAAAATAGTATTATTGTTTCTATTTTGTGCTTGGAACCACTAAGTAAAAACTCTTCCCACAAAACAATGAAGAAGACAGATTTAAATTAAGTGTTTAAGTTAACAGGACAGGAATTATTACATCTTTCAGGCACATTCTGCACAAACTATATATACGGCCTTGAGAAGATTCAGGTTATATGATTTCTAAGCAGGAGAAATACCTTCTAGCTGTTGCTTACTCAGCTTCTTTACTGCTTTGGATTTGACCTCTTCTTTGAAAGTCACAGAATGGAAACTCCTGTCCAAATTAAAAGCAAACAAATGATACTGACTAATTTGCAAGAAATCCACTGTTTTTATGAAAAAGGGAAAAATACCGGATGCAAAATGCAGATGTTTCTGAAAAAACTATTGAGAATCATTGTTAATAATCAGCAATGTAAGAAAAACAATTGCTCAATTATTTATTATTAAAGTTATTAAAGAGAGACTGATTCGTTGAAAGTTTTATTATGCAATGTCATCTAATTTGCATATTCAGAAATTGTATGAGAGACAAATAATAAATTCATTCCAGCCCTGAAAATCCACTATTTAATGAGCAAAACTTCAGTGAGACAGAAAAAATCAGATGAATAAATCTTAATCTACCTTTTTGGTGTTTGGACAATTGGCTTCTCCACCATTCTAGGCAACTTGAACATCTTTGCATCTGGCATTTTTTTGGGATATGTTTCTATGAAGAAAAGAGAATACATTTATGGTCAAGACCAATAATTATCTTCCTGTTATTGAATCATTGCTAATTTCTTTGGGCTGAGCCAATTCTTTCTACCACAATGATACAGATTTATATTGTCATCTTTATAGATTTATTACAATTAGATGATTTTAAAATCTGAAAAAAGGTAAGAATACCAGATAATGTATATGCATTCATATTTGAGCGGTAAAGTCTTTCTTCAAGATTGAGAATTATAATTTTGAGAATGCATCCTTTGTCAGATTACCATATTCACTATAATACCAACAGTGTATATGTAGAGGAAGGAAAGCATACAGGGGAAGAGAATCTTCAAATCCAGCAATAATACAGCTATGCTATAAATAACTACACACCAACCTCCTACTTAAGATCAGCCAATCAACTTCATACTAAGTGTTGATCTTCATTAGTCCAGGATCATCATAAGACTGGTTGGCAGCACAATCATCTTAGTAGAATGCTGATCAGTTTGAAATCTGCTCTACATACTGCACAAATATAGACTGATATTTCCCCATATTACTATTAGTGCTTGAACAAAGAAATAGCCACCAGATGTAACTTCTACACATTTTGCATGGACAGTAACTGAGTTTTGTTCCCTTTTTATGGGAATCAGCATTGAACCCAAAAGCACCTGAAAACAATTCGGTTTCTGAAATATAAATAATGACATATTATTATCCTTAATGATCTTGTATTAAATATGAACCAGTTAAATTTTAAACAGTCATGTTTGCATATTTCATTCCTGTTTAAGTTTCTCTTAGGCAAAAGTGTGAAGGACTTCTTTCTGTTCACATAACTATAGAGGTCAAACAATGTTTTAATGGGGTGTGACTAATTTTGGAGGTTATCTCATTCTGATGTCATCAATCCCATATCCTATGAATTTCCTCTTCTGTCCTTCTTGACTTCCTTCCTAGAAGAACTCCACATTCTTTAAATTTCTGAATATCCTCTGCAGTCTTCTCCAGCTTGGTTGCCACCAGATGTTTTTGTGTAAAACCCATCATACCCATCAGCACGGTAAATGAATACAGATTAAGGGTGATGGTCTCTGTATTCTAATACATCCAGACCATATCAGATTGAAGAAGTGTGTTCTGGAGGAGCACATGATATAACTCCTAAAACATTCTCTTTTCATATAACTTCTTACCATGGGGCAGTTGTCCTTCAACTTTATAGAGTTAAAAGTTGAAAACTTGCTTGTTGTCAGTACATTATGACCTATAGTCTTTCATGTACCCTGGACAACCAATAAGACTTAGTAATAATGAGGATCTTAAAAAGCATAAATTTACTGGTTATACAGAACCTATGGACATCCAGAAAGGGAGTCTGGTTCAATAGGCAGCTTGACTTATGAAAGGATAGCCATGACCAAGTAAGTAGATTTATGTCAATCCATAATCAAAGTTACTGACCATGAGAATAATCTTCGTTTATTCCCAAGGATATGGGAGGCCATGAGCAATTAAACACACATCTTTTAGAACTTTGAGTTAAGAGCTAACAGAATCTTTACATTCTCCACTGCACTTGGAAGGAGAGTCCAACATGGGTAATTCTCTAGTCCTATTGGTAGAGACTGAGTTTAAATTTACATAATGAGTAGGCACCGCCCCTTGCCTGCCCCCTTGAGCTCAGTTTAAAAAAACTCAGTCTGAAGTGTAGAGGCTTTGAGTTTTTCTCTAAGGAAAATAAATGTAAATTTAAACTCAGTCTCTACCAATAGGACTAGAGAATTACCCATGTTAGACTCTTCTTCCAGTGCATCGAGAAGACCGTTCAGGTAGGTACAACGGTTCTTTTCCTTGGCCAAGAAAGGGGTGTGCATAAGTGCACCAGTGTGCTTTCCGTCCCCTGTCCTACTGTCTCTCCTATATCTCTTTATATATCCTTCTTCTATTCCTATATCTTTTCTTCTATTCTTTCATTGATTTATTGTATTCCTAAATCTTTTTTCTAGTCTTTCATTGATTTAACTTACGATAAGTTATCCTCTGTAACCTTCATCGTGTTTTGGAAAAAATAAATAAAATAAAATAAATAAAAGATTATCCTGCTTCTCACTCATTGGATAAAGAAGGAGAATCTTAGAAAGAATTGGCACTGCATATTCTGTTACCTTATCATCAGTTTGTAAACTTTTGATCTGTTTAATTTCTTTATGCATGAATTAAGCATGGAATTTATATGGTTTGGAGTGCAGTAGCAGCCCCCAGGGTGCCACATATAACACTGCTATTGTTCAAGCTATATGGATTACCAATTTGCTTCCAAGCCCAATTCAAGGTGTTAGTTATTACCTTCAAAGCTCTATATAGCAAAGCAATAAGTAATCTTTTATTTGCTGTGGCATTAGGAATCACTTTTGTTTTTGCCACATAGAAGCTAACAGTGTAAAGACTATCTCCTTGCTAGTGAAACTAATCTGATTTTATTTATATCTATGCAGGACTACTGCAAGGACTTTGTATTTTATTAATTTTTAAAAGAGACTTGCTGCTTTTTTTTTAATATTTATTTTTGGTCACTTTTCCCCCCTAAAGAGATGGGAAATCTATATATTTTTTCCTGTTTATTCTCTATCATGGGAAATACTATCTTAACTTGTCTCGTGGACATTTTGTTACCCATCTTCTTTTGCCCTTGAAAGGACAAAATTCACATTTTCTTGTGAAGGTCTAGCTTTAAAAGAATTTTGAAAGAAATTTAAAAGAACTTTAAAAGAATTTTGGACTAAATTAAAAATGGAAACAAAAATAAATGTTTCATGCAAAGGTTGACTTGAACGTGGGCCTTCCAATTTCTAGACAATACAAGCTACTACACGCTTCTATGAGTGTATCCAGTTGAATTCTTCCCTAATAACCTATGCTAGCAATGAATTCAGGGATATATTTAGGGATCAGCATCTCTGGGTATTTGTTAAGGCCCATGTTAATTTTGGCATGTAGGGCTGCATCAGAGGAAATATAATTTTGAATCCTCGTCCATAAAACCAAATACATAATGCACGTAAAAAAAGACCAATTTTCTGATTGCTAAAGATTCTTGTACTTGAGAAAATCATTCACCATGTATTTTTCACACACTAATTCCTATTACCTCAACAGGCAAAGCAAATCAGAGGTATTGTCATAATTAACTTTGCTGAAAAAGAAAAGGACAGTTCCATAAAGAAACAACACCAAAGAACCATAACATGACAACATAATTAATGCAGAAGAAGAAAAAAATTAAAGAAAAAAGGTCAATTCAAGAATGCTCAATTTTCTTGTCACAGAAGCTCATTATACCACAAGGCCAAATCCTGCCCCCCTCCCCAAAAGCTGGAAAAATACCTTCCATCAAGAAAATGATGATAGAATTTTTTAGAAAACCAGTGATAATAAAGTCTGATATTGCTTCATGACTTGTTTTCTACTAGGCTGGGCATTAGATTAATTGCTTAACTCCTAAACACTTAGGAGTTTTCAATTAAATTAAGTTTAATTGCTAGCAGTGTTGGAATGAAATTCAAAAGTAAAATAAGGACTTGTACACTAATAGGTTCAGGAAAGTTGGAATAATGACTAAATCTTTATAATTTTACGGAATTGTGAACTTCATTCAGACATCAACACTATCAAAAACGTCCAAATATATTTCACCAGAAGAGCCCTTCACTCCTCCACTCGAAACAGAATACCTTACGAAAACAGACTAACTATCCTAGGTCTTGAAAGCTTAGAATTGCGGCGCCTAAAACACGATTTAAGTATTGCCCACAAGATCATATGCTGCAATGTCCTTCCGGTCAACGACTACTTCACCTTCAACTGCAACAACACAAGAGCACGCAACAGGTTCAAACTTAATATTAACTGCTCCAAACTTGACTGTAAAAAATATGACTTTAACAATCGAGTCGTCGACGTGTGGAACTCATTACCGGACTCTGTAGTGTCTACTCCCAACCCCCAACATTTCTCCCTTAGGTTCTCCACGATTGACCTCTCCAGGTTCCTAAGAGGCCAGTAAGGGGCGTACATAAGTGCACTGATGTGCCTAACGTCCCCTGTCCAATTACCTTTCCTTTTCTCATATATCCTATATATTCTCTCCCTCTCATCCACTCCTCTTCTTTTTTACTTACTATCATAGTTCCCTCTAAGCTGAGCAGTGAGCAATCGCTCACTTAAAAATCATCATCAACTCAGAGTTTTCCAAACCTGCCCAGAAGCCAAGAGGGAAAGAGTGAGAGGGAAGGAGAGAGAGAGGAAGAGAGGAAGAGAGAGAAACAGATAGAAAAAAGAGAGGAAGGAAAAGAGAAAGAAAAAGAATGGGAGTAAGGAAGAGAGAAAGAAAATCAAAATCTAGTTTGAAACTAGCTCATCTATTTAAGTGGCATTTTGATATTGATAGAGTTGCCCTATTATGAGCTCACTGTTATAGACACACAGTACAGTATTTTATTTTGAAATTCTCTGAGGCAAAACAGGGTGGGTTTTTTTTAATTTGTTTGTTTGTTTGTTTGTTTGTTTATTATTTCTGTGCCGCCCAGTCCCAAAGGGACTGCCGCTCAGACACTATACTTTTCCGCCCACCCCCTCAAAAAATTAGAGGGAACACTGCTTACTATCCCTATATATACTACTTAATGTCTATTTCATTCCATATGTATTGTATATTGGACAAAGAATAAATAAATAAATAAATAAATAAATAAATAGAAATCTAAAAGTGCAAGATATTCAAGAAAATGCTTCATTCTTTTGAGATATTTTGTTGAGTTTAAAATACTTCTGTAATAAAAGATACAGCTAAATATGTGTGGTTGCTAAATTATTACCCCCATATAGGCAATATATATTGTTTTCCTGATTATTGGTAGAATTTGGTGGTATTGCTTAGATCAGTGTTTCCCAACCTTGACAACTTGAAGATATCTGGACTTCAACTCCCAGAATTCCCCAGCCAGCATTCGCTGGCTGGGGAATTCTGGGAGTTGAAGTCCAAATATCTTCAAGTTGCCAAGGTTGGGAAACACTGGCTTAGATCACCATATTAAGAAGTAACACTGTTGGGTGGGAAATTGTGCTAAGAGCCTCCACTTTTATCTATTCTGCCCTATCTGCATCATTCAAAGATAACTCACCTACAGAAGTTGAGTTAGAGAAGGTGTAACCTGGAGAAGTTGAGGTAGAGAAGGTGTAACTGTCACTAGAAACCTTTGTAAAGTCTGTTGAGGTTACAGTTTCAGACTCTGCAAAATAAAAAGGGCAAGTAAGAAAAACAAGACTATTTAAATACCTATTGCAAAAGAAATAAAATAAAGCTAACGTCTAGATGAAATCCAAACATGGCCAATAGTCCCTCATGAGAAGACTCTCATAATTGTTTGTTCATCAATATTTTTAAAAAATTACAGGTATAGAATCTAGTATGGAATGTGGTGATCTAGTATGGAAAGGAATCTAGTATGGAAAGTATGGAAAGGTGATCTAGTAAGGAAACATACTAGTGATAAACAACAATTTAAAAGAAATACCAGTATCTTGTAAACATTTGTAAAATTCTGTCAGTAGCCCATCTGGTCTGGTGTTTTATTGTTCTTTCGTCCCTTAATTGCTTTTGACAATTCCATAACTGATATTCGTTCATTTAACATAGCTTTCACTGTTTCTGGTACTTTAGATAATTTTACTTTTTCCAAATATTCTTAAATTTTCTCTTCTGAAACTTTCTTTTGCTCATACAGTTTTTCATAATAGTCTTGAATTATTATTTTTTTTATCCTCATTTTGGTAGTATGAAGTTTCTTTCTCATCTACAAGCCTACGTATCAATTTCTTCTCTTTTTCTATTTTAAAGTTAAATGTCAACTATCTTCTTGGTTTATTTGCACTTTCAAAAAAATTCTGGTTAGCATTTTTTTTAAAAGGCAATTCTTTATCTAGTAAATTCATTTTATGTTTTATAAGTTCCATTTAATTTTTAAAAATCTTTTTGTTTGCTTCTTTATGTAATTCCAAATTCCAGTTTTTTGAGTTCTTCTGCTAACATATTTTGATTTTGTTTCTTTTTCTTACCAACCACCCACTCCATTAAAGCTAGTTCCCAAAGATATGCCTTAGTGGTGTCCCATACATTTTTTAATGAGGTTTCTTCTTTTTTATTATCTTTGGGAAAAAAGTCAATTACTTCCTTGTCTTTTAGCATTGATTCATTCAATGTCCATCTCTATTTTCTCTTTTGTCCTTTCACTTAACTCCAAATTTCTCTTTCTTGACATTTGATTTTAACTCCGGTGACATCCATATCATATCTATCCTTGACCAAGACATATGTCTATTTGAATAAAATGAATATTGATTTCTTTTAGGATTTATTTCTCTACATACATCTTGAATATCTTTCTGCCATTTTAAAGGAAGCTTTTAGAAGCATTTTTCTAACTTTTTTATTTAGTTTACTATCGTTTTTTAATATTTATGGGTTTTAAATTGCTTTTAACTTATATTGGATTTGTACTTTATATATTGTATTGCTTTTGTTGTGAGCTGCCCCAAGTCTTGGAGAGGGGCGGCATACAAATCTAATAAAACTTAAACTTAAACTTAACTTTATAGTCCAATTCTGTGTCTCCAGTCTTGTTGAAATCTGCTACCATATCAATATTTTCATATTCTAATTTTGTAATTTTCTTATGCACTTTTTTTATGCAAAAAAATCTTGTTTATAATTTTGTGCATATTTTGATACGAAAAGTACCATATTTTGGAGTATAAGATGCACCCTTTCCCTCCCTAAAAGAGGCTGATAATTTGGGTGTGTCTTATACTCTGAATGTAACTTTTTCCCCCCCAGCCCTAACTTGCTGCTAACGATCTTCCCAGCTCTTCCTAGCTCTTACCTTGCAGGCTCTTTCATTGTTTCTCTCTGTGAAGTATGTTTTCCAAGCTCTAAGTCTTTGCAGGGGTTTTTTCATTGCTGTAACTTGCTCTAAGTAAGTTTCTTCCCAGCCCTAACCAGGTGCTAATGATGTTCCCAGCTCTTACCTGCTTGCAAGCTCTTTCATTGTTACTCTCTGTGATGAATGTTTTTGTAGATTTTCACAAGTATAGGTATGAAATTCTTGGCATATTCAGCTTTCTTCCTATGTAGGATTTAGAGATTTCTGGCGACGTTTTGATGAGGTCTCACTCATCATCTTCAGGCTGGTGCTTCTGTCCTTGTTCACCCTAGAACAAGTACAGAAGCACCAGCCTGATGTTGACAAGTGGGACCTCTTCGAAACATTGCCAGAAATCGCTAAATCCTACATGGGAAAAAACCTGAATATGCTAACAACTTCATATATATATATATGTGTGTAACCCTTCCCTGGTACAAAGCTGAAGGGATTGGATACGATAGCCTAGAGGTTAATTCTCTGCCTTACAAGGCCAAGGTTGCAGGTTTAAGTCCCAGTGAGGGTATGGCTAGCTGATGAGGCCAAAAAAAGGCCGAAATAGATCTATCCTAGTCTCCCTTAATTTTCAAATTCAGCCAAAACATCTCTCTCTCTCTCTCTTACACACACACACACATAAATAAAATTTATTTACATTTATATTCTATGCTCTCTCTCTCTCTCTCTCTCGAGCATAAAATATAAATGTAAATAAATAATAAATAATGTAAATAAATAACATTTTTTTAAAGATGAAGTTTTTAAAATGGTAATTACATTGTCTAATAAGTTCATAACAACAAGATATTTTTACTATTAAATTATCTTCAACATACCCTGTCCTCCTTCTGGGGTTAAGAAGATGTCTGAAGTTTCCAAGGTACCATTCGAGGTGCTAACATCCTCTAATTCTTCTTTTGGTTAAAAACAAAGTAATTAGTATTAATTTTTCCAGAAATAATATACTAATTTAGAAACAATTCCAGTAGCTGTTCATTTAACATAGCAATAATTTTTATCATAACTGATGTAGCAACAATGCAGGAAACTGGGCAGTAAGGTTATATTGAGCTACAATTTTGACCAAAGCCTCTCTCTGCCTAACTATATCTAGTCAAAACCAGATAAATCACAAAATAGAAATATGGTCTGATGTCATTAGAGAAAATAAGAAAAATCAAGGAAAATATAAGTCATTATCAAGGGGGGGAAAAGACAAACCACTTCAGTATTTGTGCTTACATGGAAATGTTCATGAAGATTCATTCAAGGGAATCTCCGCCCCTCCCCTTTTCCCTTTTTCTTTACTATCAACAGTAAATCTTGTATCTGCTAAGTCAGCAGCTCAGAAGCCTAGTCCCTAGCACAGTGTTTTTCAACCAGTGTACCGTGGCACACTAGTGTGCCGCGAGACATGGTCAGGTGTGCCGCGAAGAAGGAAGCTCAGGTTCCGGTCTCGCAACTTTTTGCTGAGAGAGAGAGTGAGAGTGAGAGAGAGAAAGAAAGAGAGAGAAAGAGAGTGAGATAAATCAAGAGAGAGAAAGAAAAGAGAGAAAGAGAGAGAAAGAAAAGAGAGAAAGAGAGAGAAAGCAAGAGTGAGAGAGAAAGAAAGAAAGAGACAGAGAAAGAAAGAAAGCAAGAGAGAGAGAGAGAAAAGGAGAGGAACGGAGAGAGAGAGAGGGAGAGAGAAATGAGCAAAAAAAGGGGAGGAAAAAAGAGAAATGAGAAAATGATTGAGACAGAGAATGAGAGGAAAGAGAGAGAAACAAAAGAGGGAAGTGACTCTTGATTTAAAGCATATGATAAAAAGCACCCAAAGAATAAGAGAAAAAACCCAGCCCTCACCTGTTTTTGGAAATGGTTCAAGAGTGTGTATATATACACACACAAGGGTGGGGAGGAGACAGGGATGGAAAAAGAGAGGAGAGTGTCTTAGGGTGTCATTTTGTGTCATTTGCTTGGTGGTGTGCCCCAGGATTTTGTTAATGTAAAAAATGTGCCGCGGCTCAAAAAAGGTTGAAAATCACTGCCCTAGCATGTCTGCATTAAATCTTGTCTGTTTTGTGTGTGTGTGTATGATCTGACTCACTTTTGGCTATCTTAAGATACCTGCAGTCCACAGGTTGTTTTTTCATGTCCATTTCTATAGTTGGCTCTTCTATCGCAATCAAACAAGCTTTAGACCAGAAGCATCTGTTTGACTTACAACTCCAAACTTCTTTTCAGTATTTATCTGTCCCTTTCCCATTATTTTCAGAAAGATTTAAAACTTACCTTGACTACTGAGGAGGTCATCCACAGCCCATATGAAATCCTTCAAATTCACAGTCATATCATCTATTAATGGAAAAAACCCATGTAGTAAAAATGCTCCAATGAAGATGCTTTTATCTTAATCATTTCAAAATTAATCTCATTTTGTTTACAGCACCATTCTTGTCTGGAAACATTAATTCTATCAATATGTCAGCAGCATAAAATAGTAGGTATGCTACCTTTCAGTATAGATCACCATCTAAAGGGTCACCATAAGTTAGCTATTGGTCTATTGTGTAGATGTTTTGGTGGTTCAGGGTGGGGAATTTTTGGTGGGTGGGACATTAAAAAATTTTTTTGGGATTGTTATGTGTGTTGGGACTGTGTATACACATGCAATTATAATAAAGTATTTGTTTGTTTGTTTGTTTGTTTGTTTAGATAGTTGAGCAGGATTAAGAGTGTCTGCAGGGTTTAGTAAAATAACTCAAGATGGCAGCCACAATATTCTAATAGAAATTCCACCTGTTTTTTAAAATGTGCATTGATTCCCTGAGCTGGTTGCTGGCGAGTGAAGCTTTTTGACAGTTTAACTAATAGAAATAACCCAGAAAAACTCCAGAAAGCTAGTATACAAATACAACATTAAGATTCAAATTATGTATCAAATAAAACCCAACATATCCCCCCTTGCATTTATAACATTTCAGAATAACTCTGACTAGAGTACATCAGAGATATGAAAACAGTAGGCTAAAAGTTCTTTTTCTGAATTTCTTAAAGGTTTATTGATTGATTTATATTGATTTTATTTGTTAAACATGCATGGATAGTAGTTTGTATAAACATAACATAAGTAAAAAGTAATGATAAGAGAGGATAATAAGACAGTAGGACAGGGATGGTGGCACAATGGTGCACTTATGCACGCCTCTTACAGAAATGGGAAGAGGTCAACTGTAGGTAACCTAAGGTTAAAGTTTTGGGGGCTTGGGGAAGAAACTACAAAGTCAGGTAGTGCATTCCAGATTCAAGATAATTGTTTGCATGCTGCTTTTCTACATGGAAGAAAAGAATTCTTGATTCTCTTGAAGTCTAGATAGGGATTTCTCTATATGTCTGCCACTCACCGTTAGAGGTTGTCCTTTTCAGAGCCTCCTTAATCTCATGTTCTGATAGGTAAAGGCCTATATCGGCTAGGACGGCGTGCAATGTATTGACATCTACTTGTTTGTCTGTTAGAAAAGAAATATTTAGTGGACATGTAATGAATCTCAAATAATGTCATTAATTTAATCAAATATATTCCCATAAATTTTGCTATTGATTCTTGTGCCATTTCAATGCAATTTCCTGTCTGTCTGTCTGTCTGTCTGTCTGTCTGTCTGTCTTGTCTGTCTGTCTGTCTGTCTGTCTGTCTGTCTCTATCTATCTATCTATCTATCTATCTATCTATCTATCTATCTATCTATCTATCTATCTATCTATTCATTCTATCTCAATTTAGATCAGTCTTCTCAATTATTTTCTGTTTTGTCCCCCCTAGAAAGAAGAAAACACTTCACACGCCCTCCCCTCCACTCTCCACCGAGACAATTGTTTGCAATATTTGGTACATTTTCACTGAAAAAACTCCAGCGATTGGGGTGTAATGTGTTTAAGTGACACCTTAATTCATTTGGCTACATGCTGTCCACTGCCAACATTTTTAGACACAATAAACATACCGGTCTTTCCTTGTCTCCCACCACAGTCATAGTGAAACCAAGTGGTACACACATTTCATCCTATTTCTTCATCTTAGCTTTCAGGAGACTTATGTTTGTCTCATTATCTCTGTTTCTCTCCTCCATTCTTTTCAGCCCTGCTAAATATTTTTTCATGGTGTCTCTCTTAAGGGTTTGTTAACTACACTTCATACTTCCTGCTCTGTGCTGTGCGCTATTGTTCAGTGCAATATACCCTTACTCCTTGCGGCAAAAAAAAGGCACGCTCCCCAGGATCACGCACCCCCCCCCCCCCCGGATTGCTCCCTGGCCCCCTAGGGGCTGCCTTACTATTTGAGAAGCACTGATTTAGATGCCTCCCAACTCCAAATCAGCTCTGGGCAGCTTTTAATATGGCAAACAAAATAAAGGCAGGGCAAACAAAACACAACAGAAACAGACAAAAGGAGATCTAGCAGCTCAGTATAGAAACATAAACAAAAAAATCAGTTCCAAGATATTCCATTCACTGTGCTCCAATATGTTTGACAAAATCTGGGAGAAAAGCCATGTCTTCAAGACTTTCCTGAACATCAATAGGGTGCATTCATTCCAGAGATCGTATATCACAACACAGAAAGCAGATTTTCTGGTTCCTGATAAATGATGCTGTTTAATCAATAGGATACAGTGCATATCTATTCTCCCTGTTTGTACTGGTTGAGTAGAAACCATGAGAGATAGATCTCTCAAATAATTTTGTCCTGTATAGATAACATTGTGCCTCAGGGCTCAGATTCTGACAAAGCTGCTCCAGCTGAACCAATGGAAGGTCAATTTCAAAAGACCCCCCACCCCACAAGCCAGAAACCAGGTAGATCAATTACAAGGATCATGTGCTGGAGCAGTCCTTTGGTGTAATATGTATAGTTTCCAAGCCCTTGGACTCAGTGAACTAAGCACAGAGCAGAACAATGATGATGATTATTATTATTATTATTTATTAGATTTGTATGCTGCCCCTCTCCGAAGACTCGGAGCGGCTCACAACAAGAATCCAAAATACAAATCCAATGATTAAAACAGGAAAACAGTTAAAAACCCTTGATTTAAAAACTCTCATATAACTCAAACAAATCATACATAAAACAGAGTGGCCAAGGGGAATCAATTTCCCCATGCCTGGCATAAAAGGTGGATTTTTAGGAGTTTACAAAAGGCAAGGAGGGTGGAGGCAGTCCTAATCTCCATGGGGAGTTGATTCCAGAGGGTCGGGGCCGCCACAGAGAAGGCTCTTCACCTGGGTCCTGCCAGACGACATTGTTTTGTCGACGGGACCTGGAGAAGGCACTCTGTGGGACCTAATCGGTCGCTGGAATTCGTGCAGCAGAAGGCGGTCCCAAAGGTATTCTGGTCCGATGCCAGATACAATAGCAAGAAGATAGGATAGCAAGGAAGTAGTTCCCTTAATTTAAGAGGCAGGCCTGATCTATGCTTTTCTGTTGGAAACCTGTCTTATCTCTTGCTCTGGTATGTTTCCTGTGCATTCTGTGCATGAATCTTGAAATGCAAACCTTTGGACTGGTTGACAAACCTGAATTGGCTGAATTTTGGATTAGATTTTGACTTAATTTCCACATGTTCCTGTTGAAAGCAAAACTACCCAGGCAAGCTGCCATTCCCAGACGCTGTGCTTTGATCTATGTTCCTTTCCTAGTCTGCCAGTGACGTCCTGCCTGTCGGTGACTACTTCAGCTTCAACCACAACAACACAAGAGCACACAACAGATTTAAACTTAATATTAACCGCTCCAAACTTGACAGTAAAAAATATGACTTCAGTAACCGAGTTGTCGAAGCGTGGAACTCATTACCGGACTCCATAGTGTCATCCCCAAACCCCCAACACTTTACCCTTAGATTATCTACAGTTGACCTATCCAGATTCCTAAGAGGTCAGTAAGGGGCGAGTACAAGTGCACTAGAGTGCCTTCCGTCCCCTGTCCTATTGCTCTCCTATATCTCCTATATACCTTTCCTCTATTCCTATATCTCTTCTTCTATTCTTTCATTGATATATTCTATTCCTATATCTTCTTTTCTATTATTTCTTAGATATATTTTACTATGAGTATCTCCTCTATAACCTTCATCATGTATTTTACTATGTGTATATTGATATATACCCACTAAAACCCTCATTGTGTATTGGACTTTTATATCCTTTCTTTATATATAATAACTCATGTCTATCCTCTTCAATATGTATTGTGCATTGGACAAAATAAATAAATAAATAAATAAATAAATAAATAAATACTCAGCCTTGAATAAATTCTATTTCCACTCAGCAACTGTTTCAGAGGTGAGTTCCTCCTGGTTTGGATCGGTTCTAGGGAACCTGTAGTAACTTGGTGGCCTGGGTTGCTGGAACCAGCAGCAACATAGACTTGCCATGTCCCCAAACTGGCTCTCTCATTTTTTTACCACTGTACATGCATGCGCCCGGGAAGCGCGGTGCATCAAGGTGCGAACCGGCAGCAAAGAAAACCAGAACCCACCTCTGAACTGTTTGCTTATGAATTTGAAACCTGAAACAGGACAGGTAATAGCCAGCACCTTGAATCACATGTAGAAATCTGCTGATCACCAGCCATTAGCCAAGTCCATACATTCTGATCTAGTTGAAGCTTTCTAGTCAAATGTAGGCCACATTGCAATAGTGGAACTGGGCAGTGACAAGGCAGGAATGAAGCAATTCAGTCAAATCTTTGGCTTTCTGGATTGAGTTGAATTGTATACCTCCAAATTGATCTGGGTAATTTTGATGCTTCTCCGTGTGTAAAGAAATGGCTTCCTAATTGATTTACAAACACAAATCAAACTAATCTATTTCAAAAGTGAGCTTGACTGCCCAAATTGTATCAGATTTATTTTCTAAATCAGACCTGGACTGTTTTTCTAAATCAAATCAATTGCCGAAATGAATTCTGCATTATTTGCCCAGGTCTAGATTGATTCCCACAAGTGTAATATTCTTTCTCCTCTAGGAAAAGCATCAGGAATTTCCTCTTTATCTGAGCCATTTCAATTAGTTGCAATTGCAGCAAGATAGACACTGGAGAGACTATGATAAAATATAAGGAGGACCTGTGTTTGGTGTTTCCTAGCTCCTTTCCCCAAAATGTATTTATTTATTGGATTTATATGCCACCCCTCTCCAAGGACTTGGGTCAGCTTCCAACATATAAAAGACAATACAAAATGTCCTGAATCCAATTAAATTTAAAAAACTAGCTAATCTGAAAACCCAAATGTCATTAAAAATCAATCATTCCCATTCCAAACGAATAAACATGTTTCATTCATCGGCCAGGGGGCCCAAGCCTGGCAGTACAAGTGAGTCTTCAAACTCTTGTGGAAGGCAAGGAGGGTGGGGGCAGTGCGGATCTCTATGGGGAGTTGATTCCAGAGGGCTGGAGCCAACACAGAGAAGGCTCTTTCCCTAGGCGCCATCAAACAACATTGTCTAGTTGACAGGACCTGGAGAAGGCTGACTCTGTGGGACCTGACCATTTGCTGGGGCTCATGCCTCTTATATGGTGGAGTTAACCTTTTATTTTTTGACCTGGAGAGTTATACATTCTAAAAAACATACTTTGATTTAGGAGACTTGTTTGGAATGTGTTAAATCAGTGCTCGGAGACTGCTTTAGTTCAATAGGCGGGAACAACAGTTTAATTTTGGCGGTTCTTTTAATTCAAGCCGCGTCTTAACCAATCAGCGATTTTACTGATTATTTCTTTTAAGACATAACAGGATGTAATTTAAGAAGCATAGATGAATTATTGCAATATATTCTTCAAAGTACTGCCTTTGCAGGAAATCCAGAAGCTATAGCTGGTACAAAGCAAAGGGACTAGAGTACTGCTGAATTGGCAGCAACAATGTGATAACATTCATTTTATTGTTTACAGCAGGCTCTTGAGACCAGTTCAAAGTGCTGATCTTTAATTTTAAAACATATACGTATAGCACCAGACAATCGCATGCCAGAATAGAATCTGGCCACCTGATTCAATAAATGCAAGAGATCTGTTATGAGTCCATTTTATAAATCTCTGCCCCACAGAAGTAAATGCAGCTTCATCTCCCTGGCTCTTCACAAGCAGATTTGAAGATTTTTCTTATCTCAGAGCACCATGATAGGCTTTAAAAGAAAATTGCAGTTTGTTCTAACTGTATTGGTTTGCTTGCAATGTTCTTTGCCCAGAGTTGTCTGGAAGAGGGCTGATTTAGAAATGTTAACAAACACAGTATTTCTGCATAGTCAACGCCAACAACTTAAAGCACCTTTGTATTTATTGTGGGTTTTGCAGAGCTTATGAGCAAAATTTGATGCCTCTATTGCTTCTCTGAACCATAAAACAATAATGAAACTGAAAGTTAGCTATTTTGCCAGGGCTATCATGGTTGTGAGTATTTGTGGCCTGGGAGAGTTGTCTGATTCTTGCCAATTTCGTGTTGCCTATAGTACTGGAATGTTCATAGTACAGAAGCATTTTAGACACAAAGTAAACCAGCATGGCAATAAAACTATTCCCCCACCCAACTTGATTCCAATTTCAACTATATGTGGGTTCTTTAAAACTCCCGCACAGGGAAAAGAGAAAGTGAAATACTGTATAGTTCTTACATAGATAACTTGTCTTCAGTCTTCAACATGATTCCTGAAATTTTATATCCATGTTATCATATTATATGTATTATAATATTTATTTTAATTGAAATGGTCACATAAATGTGAAAAGTTTCCACAAAAATCTTAATATATCTGTACTGTTATGATTATTCAGTTTAATGTTTCAGCTTACCTTTTGGCTGGTTTTTCAGAATGTCTTTTACACTTGTCATAAATGCTTTCTTGTCCACCATTCCATCATCTGCAAGAAAGAAACCGAAAGAAGGGATAAAGCGAAACCATCTTGGATTGACTTCTAAGATCAAAGCATCAAAAGGCAAGACAAGAAACAATGGTTGAAAAGTAATCCAGGAGATAAGCAACCTAGAACTAAGGAAAACTTTCCTAAAGGTGAGAACAATTAACCAAGAGAATGAGTTGCCTTCACAAGTCGTGGACGTTTCATCGCTAGTGTTGGGCGAACCAAACTTGCAAAGTTTGGGTTCGTACCGAACTTTGCGGTGTTCGGCATGCTGAACCCAAACCTGAACTTTTTTAAAAAATTGGGTTCGTCGTTCGCTCGAACACCACAAAATGCTGCTTCCCAGCTGCCATCTTCTGAGAAGTGGAGGAGGAGCCGGGCGCCAGGGGCTGGGAGCGAGGCGCAAAAGGAGGCGGGGAATTCCACTATGGGATTCCAGAGGCAGAGCTTTGACATCACGGAGACTCCTTCCTGGCCGGCCAAAATGGGGAGTTGAGGAGGAAATAAAGCCACGGGCCAGGAAGGAGTCTCCGTGATGTCAAAGCCCTGCCCCCGGAATTCCATTGTGGGATTCCCCACCTCCTTTTGCTTGCAGCGCCATTCCCAAGGCGAAGAAATTTTGGAGCTCGGAAGCTGCGCGGCTCTCCCTCCCTGTTGCGCCCATTGTTCTGGGCAGCCCGCAGCCGCCTGTCTCATTTTATTTTTACGAAAAAGGATCGGACGCCACAGCCCTGCCTCGGGAATGGTGCTGCAAGCAAAAGGAGGTGGGGAATCCCACAATGGGATTCCGGGGGTGGGGCTTTGATGTCACGGAGAACGGTTCGGGTTCGGCGAACTTACCCGAACTCCGCCGCCAAGTTCGGGTAAGTTCGCTGAACCCGAACTTCGTTGGGTTCGCCCAACACTATTCATCACTGAAGATTTTCAAAAGGAGACTGGACAACCATTTGTCTGAAATGATATAAGATCTCTTGCTTGAGCAGGGGATGGGACTAGAAGATTTCCAAGAATTCTTTCAACTCTATTATTCTATGTTCTATCAACTGAGTTATCTGCAGTTTCAGGTGAGAACAATAACATGAAAAAGAGGAGAGAGGTGAAAATAGACCAGTGTGTTTGAGATGAGAGAGAATTAAATTTAGTTCGGCTTTAGTACAAATTGCTGAGAGTCTAAGAAGGGGATAGGCAGAAATAGAAACAGCTCCTTGTAGAAAAGGATCTGTGCTACTTTAGTACATAGTAAACTCTAGAGCCGAATTCAACAATATGGTAATGTAAATTGCATTAACTGTTCCCAAATGGAAATGAACAGTTGGAGATAAGTGTAGCACAATGAATGTCTCTGGAGATTCTCAGTCATCCAGGTCATGGTTGTCCCAAAGGTGCTTTTTCAAGCTTAGGAAACTGAAGAAGCTTCTTGGATAAGAAGCAAAACATCTTCAAAAAGCAAAACAAAACCAGTTTCCTCATCAAAATGGTAAGGCAATAAGTTAAAAAAAGGAAACAATAATAGATACTATACCAAAAAGATCAATAATAGATAAACAATTCCTCAACTGAATTAATGACTCCCCTTTATTCATCTACCCATAAATAAAATTCAAATTTAGTCTGTAGGAATATTTTCATAAATCTTCACGGTTCTCATGCAAATAAATGTAAAATGGTCTTCCATTGTGATCCCTCCCCCCCCCGCCCCTTCACAATGGACTATGGATTGATATTTTCATTTTGTGAGTTTCCATACTTCACAAGACTGCATTTGGCCCCTAAGGATACTGGCTAAATTATATACATGACAAATTCATTTTCTTGCAAGGATTTGGTTGTTTACCTGAGTGAGTTACAGCACAAATACTTTAGCTATCCTCTAAAGCAGTGATGGTGAGCCTATGGCATGGGTGCCACAGGTAGCACATGGAGTCATATCTGCTGGCATGCAAGCCGTTGCCCTAGCTCAGCTCCAATGTGCATGGGTGTGCCAGCCAGTTGATTTTTGGCTCGCACAAAGGCTCTGGGCGGGCATTTTTGCCCTCTCCCAGCTCCAGGGAAGCCTTTGGAGCTTG
Organism: Erythrolamprus reginae; assembly: GCF_031021105.1. Taxonomy (NCBI): domain Eukaryota; kingdom Metazoa; phylum Chordata; class Lepidosauria; order Squamata; family Dipsadidae; genus Erythrolamprus; species Erythrolamprus reginae. The sequence goes on along the minus strand of NC_091963.1, from coordinate 101,659,538 downwards.
GGGAGGGTGAAACACGAGCGCACTGGGCCCATCAGAAGTTGGGAAACAGGCCGTTTCTCGCCTCCAGAGGGCCTCCCGGGGGAGGAGGTGTTTTCTTCCTCTCCAGGCATTGAATTATGGGTGTGGGCAGTCACGCACATGCAGTAGTGTCTCTGAGTCTACGGAGAGGGGCGGCATACAAATTTAATTAATAAATAGCACGTGTGCACAGTCTTTTGGCACCCACTGCTCTAAAGTCTTCTCTTTTTGTAAAACCACAATAATTATTTTGTGGAATAAAAACCAAAGGCTAGGTAGATACCATCTACTCTGTTTAAATGAACTAAGAAACCAACCATCTACTGAAACGTGTTTAAATGCCTCGTAGAGTTGTCTGTCGGTTAAACGGACTCCCATTTCTGCCAAGACTTCATCTAACTTGTCAAGATCAACTTTATTTTCTGCAAAAGAAAAAAAGAAGGTAATAAAAAAACCTTTTAAATAATTTTTAATTTTTGATACTTCTGGCCATACTTCTGTAAATGAGGATGCTTTCCTTTCTAGAATGCCTACTGTAAACAAAACACTTGAGAAGCACTGTATATGTATCTACATCTGAGTAGCTTCCATTAAGGGTAGCAGAGCTCATTGTGATTTTAGTTGTGATTCTGACACCAGGTTAAATTGTAGCTGCTCATAAAATAGAATCCCTGTTCCTTAAAAGAAAAATAAACATAGCATTTCCAGATAATTACAGAAGTGAAAATGGGTGAGATTCTGAAAATTTTGAATGCAATTGTTTATGGGAAAGGGATGAGAATGGGAAAAATTGGAAATGAAGGTTATTTGTTTGTATGTGCATGTATTTGTGTGCAGGAACAAATACAATCAGTACATTATTTTAAAAGCATCATTTACTACAGAAAAAGAAAATCCAAGTTTGTGTTTTATTTTCAAATTCTCTTGGCGTAGATCATCTCCACAAAGCTCCCCCCCCCCCCAGAATGACGCATTGTTGACAGAAAGAATGATATACCTGAGTTTTGGTCATTTGAATGAGTGACAATCTTCAAGAGCAGCCCTATGTAGTGTACATTATAGTAGTCTGTTCAGGAAATGATCAGATATGAGTAACTGGGAGCAGAGCCTCAAGTTCCCGATATGGGCTCAACTGGCACACAGCATGAAGAGAATATCATGGATAAATAGGGGGGGAAACCCAATTATAGCAACAGATCAGTCAAGTCAGAATCCCCTCAGAAATCTGTGTGGCTCCCACCTTGATTAAAGACTTAAAATGTCTTTGAAAATCTAGCTTTCTCCTCAGTCATGGATTAGCGTAGAATTCTTGTTCTTCCTTTATTATTTATGTATTATTCTGGTTAAGGAAATGTTACTGTATTGTGTGTTTCACTTTTTGACTGAGATTTACCACAAATAATAATGATGGTTGATATGGGTCTGAATATGTGCATGAATATAAAGACTCAGTTTCCTCTCTGAACTTATTCCTTTTTCATCAGCCTCATTTTTACCATCTTTTGTCCATCTATTTAGTATTATTTGGGAAATCATTGGAATTATTTTTTCTCTCTTTAACTTATGTATGTTAAACCATGGAAAGTCTAAGGGAAAAATGTTGGGGGTTGGAGGTTGACACCGCGGAATTTGGTAATGAGTTCCACACTTCAACAACTCGATTGCTAAAGTCATATTTTTTACAGTCAAGTTTGGAGCGGTTGATATTAAGTTTGAACCTGTTGCGTGTTCTTGTGTTATTGCGGTTGAAACTGAAGTAGTTATTGACAGGCAGGATGTTGCAGCATATGATCTTGTGAGCAATACTTAAGATCATGTTTAAGGCGTCGTAGTTCTAAGCTTTCTAGACCCAGGATTGTAAGTCTAGTTTCGTAGGGTATTTTGTTTCAAGTGGTGGAGTGAAGGGCTCTTCTGGTGAAGTATTGTTGGACCTTTTCTAGGGTGTTGATGTCTGAAATTCGGTGTGGGTTCCAGACAGGTGAGCTGTATTCGAGGATGGGTCTGGTTAAAGTTTTGTAAGCTCTGGTGAGTAGTATGAGATTGCCGGAGAGAAGCTACGTAGGATCAGGGTGACAATTTTAGAAGCCTTTTTGGTGATATTGTAGCAGTGGGCTTTGGCACTTAGGTCATTTGATATTAGTATTCCAAGGTCTTTTACTGCGTGGGAGTTGTATGTATGTATGGATTTTTTGTTTGTCAAACAAGTACGAGATAACAGATATAAGTATAAACATGGACATGAATACAGGAAATGAATACAAATAAATGGGACAGTAGGACTGGGATGGAAGGCACACTGGTGCACTTATACATGCCCCCTTACAGACCTCCTAGGAATAGGGTGAGGTCCACGGTAGACAGTTTAAGGTTAAAGTTATGAGGGTTTGAGGATGTAACTACAGAGTCAGGTAATGCATTCCAAGCATTGACCACTCTGTTCTTCTAAGCCCTCATCCTTTTTATGCTACTATAAGAAAAAGCAAAACATGAGAACAAGAAGATTCAGGTCACAGAAATAGCAGGGGAGATACCAAGAGAGAGATAGAGGGAGGAAAGGAGAGAGGGAGTGAATGATTCAATGGAATGGGGATCCAGAACATTTTGAAGCTTTTAGAAGACTAGGCAAGTTTCAGAAGAAAGTTAATCACCTAGAATATATATTACAGTATATTGGAAGATTAGAAAATCACATTTGTTTATACATTTATGCATGGAAAAAAATTAAACTTTTTCATAGCAAAAGAGTCTACAGCAAAGAGGGATAAACTCTTTCCATTTTACCTCTTTCAGTTTTAATCCCAATTCCAACTAGAAGTTATGGAGTTAGATTGAAGAACCCCAGAAATGTGCAGTGAAGTATGATATGAAAGGAAAGGAAAGATCTTCCCACTTAGATGTCATGTTAGAAGTCAAAATAGTCACAAATCCTATACAACATGGCATGCACATCTATTATTATTGTCTATTATATAATAGATATCAATCTATTATTGTTGTTTTGGTTCACTGTTTCATATTCATAAAATGGCTCACATTTTATCATGCAAGTGCACATTTGGGACCAGTTTACATATGCCTGTAGATGTGTTCCTTACATGAATTGATTTAACTGAAAATGTGTCTGCCTGCAATGGCTCGCCTATTTAAGCAAGTGTCACTGCAGTCATCAACCCATGAAATATTCTAAGAAGGAAAGCAATATTTGGAATAAAAAGTTTACAGGCAGTGTAAATTCCTTTGCTCTTTGGATCAAAGACAGCATAAAAATGTGAAACAAGTTTGTGTCTAGGGGAAAAAAGCAGGTAGTATATTTTATGTTGTTTTACCACTCAGCTTACCTTGAATCTCTTGAATTGCCTTGAGAAGGTTAGAGAGGTTCACTGTCCCATCATCTGTAAGGGAGGGGGGAGAAAGAAAAGTAACAGCGGCAAAATGTTATTTTCAGAATTCTTACAGTGATTTATAATGGCCAACAATGTAAAGAGTTTAGGAACATTGTCTTCTTTTCCTTTTGCAAAATAAAGCAATTTAGAGGATGTTCGGAGTGACTTCATGCTACATTGGGCATTAGTGAGCTTCCCTCAAATTAGACGGTTGCCAGGCTACATCTCCAAATTGCTTATGATTTAATTCCTGGGGTCTCCTTTGCCCCCATAATCTAATATCAGTTTTCTCCATATTACTTGTTGTTTTTTCAAAATATATTGATGTTTAACAATTTTGTCTTTTGAAATCTACTTCCTTCTTAAGCACATTTTTTTCAGGCTGAGTTGTAATTAGAAGTCACACTTTGATTATATTCATATCCACCACAATGTGAATAACTTTCAGCAATTAACGATATAGAAAAGTAATTTAAAACAGAATTGGTAAATTTAAACATAATCAACATAAAATCACAATACAACTAGAGGTGAGCATTACATAACGTAATGCAATGTAAGTGTGATTCTTCCTCTTCTTGGGCAGCAGCTTCCTCTCTCATTGGAAATCTTCTCTTCCTCAGCGGCACCAGTTCTCCCAGAATTGAAAATGTGAGCATGTGTGTGTGTGTCTTCCGGGGTGGGTGGGCAGACCCAATCACTTCTTGGAACTACCAGTTCACTCAAACTGATCAAATCGGCAATAGTCCACCTCTGAGTTGAAGTAAAGTGATACCTCTACTTAAGAATGCCTCTACTTAAGAACTGAGTGTTCAAGATTTTTTTGCCTCTTCTTAAGAACCATTTTCTACTTAAGAACATGAGCCCAGAAAAATTTCCCAGAAAATTTGAGAGCAGCATGAAGGCCGGGCTAGTTTCTTGCCATTCCTTCTGGGTTTCTCTCTCTGGCGCAGTGTATTGGAGTCAGCCTTGCACTGGGTGTATGGGAGGCGCGTGCTCCTCCTCGCCATCTCAGAGTCCCTCTTTTTTTTTTTAAGCCTTAAAGTTTTGGATTTTTTAAAATTCCCCTCACCTCACCTTCTTCCTTCAGCAGCGACTGTCCTCCTCCTCTTCTTCCTCCTCCTCCCACCCAAATTCCGAGCTTTTATTTCTTTCCTAATGGGTTTGCACACATTATTTGCTTTTACATCGATTCCTATGGGAAAAATTGGTTCCTCTTAAGAATGTTTCTACCTAAGAACCTGGTCACGGAACAAATTAAGTTCTTAAGTAGAGGTACCACTGTAATAATAAAATGAACAACTCAGAAAACAAAATCACTCATAAATACAACTATTTACACATTATCCAAACTAGTTAAAATATCTTCTGAAACAGTTTTGTCTGAATGTAATTAGGAGGAGGCAAAACTGATTTTCATATGAGATTCTTTCAGAGATCCAGTACTGCTTAATTTCAACTCCCTTTTCTGCCTGAAATAGTTTCTACCTAGGTAATCTGATGAGAGAGGCTGATTTTTAGGAGAAGAAACCAGTCCTGTATATATTTGTGTGTATATATGTGGGTATGCAGACAAACATGCATAGCTATTTTATGATATTTCTATGGCACCTGAGCTTCACAAGTGACATGACACTGATAGTCTGATCTAATTGGAGTATAACATTTCAGCTGTTTTCTTTTTATTGTTTTGGGTTTTTTTAAATATGAAAGCATAAAAAATAATAGTGATACCTCGTCTTACAAACGCCTCATCATACAAACTTTTCGACATACAAACCCGGGATTTAAGATTTTTTTGCCTCTTCTTACAAACTATTTTCACCTTACAAACCCACCGCCGCCGCTGGGATGCCCTGCCTTTGGACTTCTGTTGCCAGCAAAGTAGCCATTTTTATGCTGCTGGGATTCCCCTGAGGCTCCCCTCCATGGGAAACCCCACCTCCGGACTTCCATGTTTTTGTGATGCTGCAGGGGAATCCCAGCAGCGCAAAAACGGGTGCTTCGCTGGCAACAGAAGTCTGGAGGTGGGGTTTCCCAGTGAGGGGAGCCTCAGTGAAATTGCAGCATTGCAAAAACACAGAGGTCCGGAGGTGGGGTTTCGAGGACTTCAGTGTTTTTGCAATGCTGCGATTTCACTGATGCTCCCTTCGCTGGGAAATCCCACCTCTGGACTTCCGTTGCCAGCGAAGCGCTTGTTTTTGCGATACTGGGATTCCCCTGCTGGGATTCTCCTGCAGCATCACAAAAACACAGAAGTCTGGAGGTGGGGTTTCCCATGGAGGGGAGCCTCAGGGGAATCCCAGCAATGCAAAAATGGGTGCTTCGGCTGGCAAAAGAGGTGAACTTTGGGCTTGCACGCATTAATCGCTTTTCCATTGATTCCTATGGGAAACATTGTTTCATCTTACAAACTTTTCACCTTAAGAACCTCGTCCCCGAACCAATTAAGTTTGTAAGACAAGGTATCACTGTATTACTGAAAATCAGAAATTTGCTTTCAAATTGCAATAAAGATAACTTTGGGAGTGCTAGGGTTACAAAACAGTTGGGAAGAACTGTTTCTATATTTAAAGTACCCTTCCCCATCACTGAGATGATGGGAGCCATAATCCAACACATTTTGGAAATTGTAAGATTGCTTTACAATTTATCTTGCTAGCCATTTGAGTATCTCTGAACCAAAAGTCAGAATATAAATACCAACCATTTACTTTTGCCTTTTTCAAGGCCTCTTCCAGCTCTTTGTCCTTTACAGAAATGCCCTTATTGGCTAAAATGGCACCCAGTCCTTCAACAGCAACCATCTCTTCCTGTTCAGCAATTTTCTCTTTATCTTCCTCTTCCTGAGGAGAAGCATTTTCCTCTTCTTTAATAGACGTCTTCTCTTCCTCTTCTTGGGCAGCAGTTTCCTCTTTCTCATCAGAAATCTTCTCTTCCTCAGTGACAGCAACGTTATCTTCCGTAACAGGAGTCTCTTCTTCCTCTTCCTTAACATCAGCAACTTTCTCTTCTTTAACAGGAATCTCCTCTTCCTCTTTCTCAGCGGCAGCACCTTTCTCTTCTTGAATAGGAATCTCCCCTTCTTCAGCGGCAGCAACTTCCTCTTCTGTAGCAGCAACTTCCTCTTCTGTAGCAGGAACTTCCTGTTCCTGTTCCTGAGCAACTGTCTCGTCCTTAACAGGAATCGCTTCCCCCTCTTCCTCAGCGGCAGCAACTTTCTCTTCTTGAATAGGAATTTCCTCTTCCTCAGCGGCAGCAACTTTCTCTTCCTCAACAAGAGTCTCCTCTTCTACAGAGGCAGACATTTTCTTTTCCTCATCAATAATCCCCTCTTCCTCTTCCTCAGCAGCAGCAACTTTCTCTTCCTTAACAGGAATCTCTTCTTCCTCTTCTTCAATAATAACCTCCTCTTCTAGAACAGTAATGGTTTCTTCTTCTAAAGGCCAACAGGAAAAATAGAGATGAAATAAAAAACTAACAAATACAGCATTTTAATAACTGTGCTTTCATTTAATAGGGGAGACCCAGAATGGACAGAATACTAGAAAGGGATGGAAAGCTAACTTTGAAACTGCTAAATTCCCATTTTACTGGCATAACATCCATAAGTACAAAAACTCTGAATTGTATTTTCTTTTTTAAAATCTACATCTATACCTTTCATCTATGTTTAAGCTTATTGGACAAGCCCGGCATTCTATTTCCACACATGAATCGATGGAGGGCCTTCTGCAGCACATTGTTTCATACAGGAATCAAAGTCAATTGGTTGTATAATTCATAAGATTTAATTTGATTTGTATGCCGTCCCTCTCCAAGGACTTGGGGCGGCTCACAGTATGTACAAAAAAACAGAAAAATAGTAATAACTAGTGATGGGCGAACCCAACGATGTTCGGGTTCGGCAAGTTCGGACGAACTTTATGCAAAATTCGTCTGAACCCGAACCGAACCCGAACTCGAACCCGAACGGGGAATCCCTCCCACGAAAAGATTCCAGGGGCAGAGCTTTGACGTCACCAGCAGGTAGCTAAGAGCGCCAAGGCGATCACTTCCTGGATTCCATGCCGCTGCAGTGCCCTTTTTTGTAAAAATAACAATGTTTATTTTTACGTGAAGACCTCCCTTTGAAGGAGCTGGGGAATCCCTCCCACAAAGAGATTCCAGGGGCGGAGCTTTGATGTCACCGGCAGGTTGCTAAGGATGCCCATGTGATCACTTCCTGGATTCCATGGAATCCAGGAAGTGATCACCTTGGCATCCTTAGCAACCTGCTGGTGACGTCAAAGCTCCGAACGCCGAACACGACGCCGAACTTTGCCCGAAGTTTGAAAAAAATTTCGGGTTCGTGTTCGGCATACCGAACACCGCAAAATTCGGTACAGACACGAATTGTGCGGGTTAGGTTCGCCCATCACTAGTAATAACAATACAATTAATATTACATTAAAACAATCTTTAAAATTATATTTAAAAAACTACCACATGTAGCACAATAGCAACAACAATATACAATTATTTTTGTGTTCTTTTACCTCAGTATAATATTAATCAGTTTATTAACTTACCAGGCTGAAGATATGGCTGGACTATCCTCACCGACTTGATAAATTCTCCTAAGTTTACTTTCCCTTCAACTAAGAGGAAACAAAAAATCAAAAGAGATGTTGCTAAGACAGTCCATGAGGATTTATAGCAATACACAGTTTGGGTCCTATTTTTATGAGATAGTAGCTTAAAAAATAAATAAAAAATAGAAATATAGAAATATCTTATATTTTAATATTTTAATGAACTTTCAAAAGCACAAAGAATACTACTTCTCAAGAGGTTTAAATAGGCATTAGAAATTAAAAGACACATAAAGCTTTTTTCTAGTCATGAATGTTCCATGTAGTGCTGCCTTCTTCATAGTATGGCCCATGAGATTCTGATATTTCAAATTAAATCAAATCAAATCTTTATTACAGTCAAAAACCACAATAGATCTTAATAGTTTGAAATACCCCAGCCAACTTATCCTTGGAATGCTAATTGCTATGAGTAATGGGGCTCAAGGGCCATGTATCCAAAGAAAGTATATCCTGTGGAAGACTGCTATGCGGTAGCATATGGTACATAGGCACTAGATATATAACTTCTCAAACTAAACATGTCTTTTTAAAAGAAATATTATGAACATCTGAAAATTGTATATTAAAAAAACTGATTTGAAGAATAATTTTATACCACATTTAGAAAAAGCATTCTGGAATTACAGGCATTTTTTAAGGTTGCTGGAACTGGACATGGATAATCTATTGAAAAGAAGGGCCAGGGGGAAGATGATAGCAGTATACAGGTACTTGAGGGGTTGCCACAGAAAGGAGGGAGTCACACTATTTTCCAGGGTGCCAGTGGGCCAGACAAGGAACAATGGATGGAAGCTGACCAAGGAGAGATTCAACCTGGAAATAAGAAAGAACTTCCAGATGGTCAGAGTGATCAACCAGTGGAACGGCCTGCCAGTGGTGTTTGTGAATGCCCCAACTCTGGACATTTTCAAGAGGAGAGTGGACTGCCATTTGGCTGGGGAGGTGCAGTGTTTCCTGCTTGAGTAGGGGGTTGGACTTGATGTCTTGCAAGGTCCCTTTCAACTCAACTCAACTCAACAAACAATAGCATGCAGTACTTGTGCAATAACAAATTTGAAGACAATCTGCATATTATGTTTACCTTTGCATCACTAGCAAGAGAAAAGGCCCCAAATGGCAAAAGATAAAAATATTTTTCCGCCAACCAATTTTCCCTTTACTCCCAGTTCCTGTTATCTGCCTTGAAATGTAGCTATCGTCTTCTAACCCAGTTCATATATAACAAGGATCAGTTGCTAATGCAGATATAGCCACTGTCATTCAGTCCAAATAGTGCATGAAAAAATGTACAAACAATAAGTTTCACATAAAAGCCTACATGTCTTGACGTATTCTGGGGAAAGGACCTCATTTAATTTTCATTCTGTCTGTCTTGTCCCATTCCCCTTATTCATTACTTATACAAGGAATACCGTTTCTGTTTTTTCCATCCCTGCTCCTCTTCCTGCTGTCATCATCAACTATGACCATGTGACAAAAGGAAATAGTTTTCTGCTGGTCAGGTGAAATTTGCAGCTGTGCATCAATTTCAAGCAAAGTATTTTTACATTCTTTCAGTGAGCTAACCAATCAGACCCTTGCCTTGGTGTCTATTGCCAAATGATTCATTGTCAGTGTCCCCAAATGATAGTATCTTATAGTATCTTGATAGTGTCGGATGGGTTCAGTTGGCCTCAAGTGAAACATAGCTGCTGATCTATCTCTGCTAGTATTAAGGTAAGACTTAGTAACTTCTTTCTAGCTAAGAAATATCCTTAAAATTCAGTGGTATAGTATTTATTTGTTTGAATCAGATGGAACTATAATTTTTGCATGTTCCTTTTTACATAGGGTATGTGTGGCAGATAATTAAAATTACTTTGTTAAGTCAAGCAGGAATGTAAATACCCATTTGCTTCTTTCATTTAAAAAAGCTTAGGCTGCAAAAATTTTATTTTTATTTTTTTTGCTATCATATTACAGTGGTATAATCAGAGGTGGGTTCCTGGCGATTTGGACTGGTTCTACAGAACCAGTAGCAGGAATTTCCTCCTGTTCGCTGAACCAGCAATGATGGCTGGCTGGTCATGCCCCTAAACTGGCTCTCTCAGCGACATGGGAGGAAGCAAACTGGCAGCAAGGTAAGTTAGAACTGACCCCTGGATATTTTTATTTATTTTTATTTATTTTGTCCAATTCAAATTGAAAGTTAAAGAGAATAAAAACATTTAGTAGTAAATATCAGGGAAAGGATAGAAGAAAAGTTATGAGAATAGAATACGTCAATGAAAAGAAGAGGAAATGATATATGAATGGGAGAAAAGATATATAAAATATAGGAGAGACAATTGGATGGGATGGAAGACACCCTAGTGCACTTATGCTCACCCCTAAATGACCTCTAAGGAACCTGGTGAGGTCAGTCGTGGATAGTCTAAGGGAAACATGTTGGGGGTTGACACTACGGAGTCCGGTAATGAGTTCCACGCTTCAACAACTCGGTTGCTAAAGTCATATTTTTTACAGTCAAGTTTGGAGCAGTTGATATTAAGTTTGAACCTGCTGCGTGCTCTTGTGTTATTGCGGTTGAAGCTGAAGTAGTCGTTGACAGGCAGGATATTGCAGCATATGATCTCGTGGGCAATACTTAGATCATGTTTAAGGTGTCGTAGTTCTAGGCTTTCTAGACCCAGGATTGCAAGTCTAGTTTCGTAGGGTATTATGTTTGGAGTGGTGGAGTGAAGGGCTCTTCTGGTGAAGTATCGTTGGACATTTTCGAGGGGGTTGATGTCCGAAATGCGGTGTGGGTTCCAGACAGATGAGTTGTATTCGAGGATGGGTCTGGTGAAAGTTTTGTAAGCTCTGGTGAGTAGTGTGAGATTGCCGGAGCAGAAACTACGTAGGATCAGGTTGACAATTCTAGAAGCCTTTTTGGTGATATTGTTGCAGTGGGCTTTGGCACTTAGGTCATTTGATATTAGTATTCCAAGGTCTTTTACTGAGTGGGGATTGTTTGTGAGATTTTGTTTATTTAGTCGGTATACGAGGTTTGGATTCTGTTTGCCGATGTGGAGATATAACACACAACAGATACAAACTTAATGTAAACTGCAGGAAATATGACTTTAGTAACCAAGTATTTGATGCATGAATCTCACTACCAGATTCTGTAGTATCTTCACCTAACCCCCCAAATTTTAACTATTTACTGTTGACCTCTCCCGATTCCTAAGAGGTCATTAAGGGGCATGCATAGGTGCACCAGCATGCCTTCCGTCCTCTGTCCCAATGTTTCTTTTTTTACTAGTATCATGTATATTAATATTATTACATATCTTTACATACCTCCAATATGTACTTGACAAAACAAATTAATTAAAAAAAAAGTTACCTGAACTAATGTTTCTGAGCTTGCAAATTGTGGTACATGTCTCATAGGAGTTGAAAATAGATGCTTTAATCTCAAAGAGAATGTTTTCCCCAGTAGCCTACCTATACCATCTATTTCAACTTTGTGGTTCTATGATTTTGTAAGCTTTTCAGAAAAGGAAGCGTCAAAGTAAATACTAACTATCTATTGGGGTAGTTGCCAAGGCTTCCTGGAATTCTGCTTCGGTGAGTTGAACGCCTGCAGAGGTCAGAATCCCGTTCAGATCTTGAATATCAATCTTGTCTTCTTCATGTGCAGGAAAAGGAGACCAAAGATAGGTTCAGCTCATATTATTTGAATAGCCACAAAAAGGCAAATGATAGACAGCATTATTTGTTGAGGAGCACAGTTATATTTTAAGGTTTTAAATTGAACCCACAAGGTTCCGTATGATAACAGATTAGGCAAGTAGCTCAATTTTTAAAATTTCTATAAAAGTTCAGTTCTAGATAATAATTAAAATGATTAAAGAGTTTACGGGTAAAAACATACTATTTAATTATTTCCTATTTTAAAAGTAATTAAGGATCATACTAAGGAAGGGCAATAAAAAAACTATTAAGTATTCAATAAATACTGCATAAACTTACTACTCCCACTGTGTTCCCCCCTCCCATGGGGACAACAGTCCATTACTGCATTTACTTCATTTGCTTATTTTCTTATTCTCAAAAGCAAAACAGAAAAAAGAGGAGGAAGAAATAGGTTTGCAGCTAAGCATAGGATTTATTTCCATAACCTGAACAAAAATTTGTTTAAAAAAATTAGGTGATACATAGCATTGGGGGTTAACTCCAGAATTTTTTTTACTAGGCATTACTGATATTAAATATAAAAAAGAAGTATATTATTTAATAATTCATATATTAGTAGCTGCAAGAATAGTATTCGCACAAAAAATGGAAAGAAAAGGAAACTCCAGAAGACGAAGAGATTTTTAGGAAGATTATGGAATGTGCAGAATTGGATATGATGACGAGAAGGTTAGATAACCAACTGGAATCTGAATTTTATAAAACTTGGGGAAAAGTGTATAAATGTTGGAATTCAAAACAAAAAACAAAAAATAAAGATTACTAAAGATAATAAAATAAAGTATGGAATAGCAAATGTATAATGTTGAATATAACACATTTGATGAATAACTTCAACTTTATTAATTGAGTTTAATTATTCTAACCATAATTACATAATTAATAGAAAATATTTGAAATTGCATATTTTTTTACATTAGTATTGAATACAAATAGATATTTTATTGATAAGTTAACTTTTCTGTATTGATCTAAATAGAATTAGCTTTTTCATTTTTGTATTAAGAAGACTTCTATAATAAGAGGAGCAATGGTAGCTCCTATATATGTTAAATGTTGTTTGTTTTGTTTGTCTTATACAGTATTTTAAAAAATCAATAAAAATTATTCAAAAAAAAAAAGCACTGGGGGCTAACTCCTAAAACAGCAATGTATAATCTTTATTGGGAGGGAGGCTGTCAATTGACATTCAGTTTCCATACAGGGGCCATGCTACAAAAAAAATATTTATTTTTATTTATTTATTTGATTTTTATGCCGCCCTTCTCCTTAGACTCAGGGCGGCTTACAACATGTTAGCAATAGCACTTTTTAACAGAGCCAGCCTATTGCCCCCACAATCCGGGTCCTCATTTTACCCACCTCGGAAGGATGGAAGGCTGAGTCAACCTTGAGCCGGTGATGAGATTTGAACCGCTGACCTTCAGATCTACAGTCAGCTTCAGTGGCCTGCAGTACAGCACTCTACCTGCTGCGCCACCCCGGCTCATTATGTACAAAAATGTACAATGTCAGGACCAAAGTACTACCTCATTTAGGAGAAAAAATAAATTCCTTTTAATATTATTATTCATCAATATTTGTTTCCTTGCCCATCTTTTTAGAGAGTGATTTTTCACCAATTACTAATTTTTCAAGGTAAAAATCTAAATTTAAAATTAATTACAGTGTTTTGCATTAAGTATATGTTATGATGTTCAAGTTTTCAAAAGTTAGATGAATTATCTTTTCTGCTCCAAGTTAAAACACTTAAAAAAAAATTAAATAGTATCTTAGATTTTGAATTTCAAAAGCTTCACATGCTTTGTCTCTGCTAAGAATTGTTTTGATGCTTTTAACTTTTGCATTTTTTATACTAGCGTTATTGTTTTATTAAATGAAGTATTTCATGAGGCATCCCAAACACTGGTTTGATAGTGAGACTAAATATTTGGAAAGGAGCAAGGGATGGGAAGAATTATTAAGTGATGGAATGCTTCTCCATAGTTTAAAAAGATAAAATTTATTTTTTAAAAAGGAAATAAGGAAACGTAAAATACAGGGAGACCAGATAGATAAACCCTACATTCAAAATCCCCCCCCCCATTTAACTTACTTTCCAGTTTAAAAGGCCGTTTCATAAACATAATGTTCTGCAATAAATTCTTCATATCCACTTTGTCATTACCTGCACACAAAATATAAATAGCATGAGGAACATCAAGGAAATTGGAATAGGGGAAGAGGAAAGAAGAAAAAATGAAAAAAAAATGGGAATTTTTCTTCTGCCCAGTTTCTTTAAAGGCAGCCAAGCAGTTCTTCAGTTCAGAATTTACTTCAAATTTATAAGCTATTGGTTTGTTGACAGAAAATACCAGCTAAAAAGAAATGATGCCACTAGCTGCTCCTATATGATAGTAGTACATTGAAATATCAGATTAAAAAAGGGATGTTTTCATTAATCACAGATGTGGAAATTGATAGAAAAGTATTAATCAGTTCCAGATATTCATGAAGTATAAATCCCAGTAGCCCACAACACAAGTTGACTGTGGCTCAGGGTAAAGTGTTCCTGGTTTACTCGTGCCTGTCAGTCGTCAGAGAGCTGGTTGCAAAGGAAGCGTGAGGCTCTGTCCACCTGCCTGGATGGCGCCATTTCTGTTCTTTTATCCTCTGTGCATGCACAAAGCACTCTGTGCATGCGCAGAGGGTAAATGAACCCAAAAGGCAGTGTCTGGGTGAATGGGTGGAGACTCACGCTCCCTTCGTGACCGGCTCTCCAACAACTGATAGGCAAGAATGAACCAGGAGCATGTCACACCTGTTGTGGCTGCTAAAAGCTGATGTTTAGCAAGCTACAGCTTGCCTTTCCTTTAGAATGAGGGCAGTGCAGGGAGGCAAAAGAAGTTCTCAGCAAAGAAATATGCCTTGACTTCTGGTTTCCACCTTTCACTGAGTAAGGTGGAGAAAGTTTAGCGTAGGAAGCCAAGACAGAACTGAAAAGATTGTGTCCTCCCAAGAAACTACTTATTGTGTATTGTGCACGATTTGTGTATTGTGTATTTTTGTGAATCGTGCACGAATTCCTGTGCCAAATGAGTGCCTTCTGTCTCCTGTCCTATTGCTCTCCTATATCTCCTATACCTTTCTTCTATCCCTATATCTCTTCTTCTACTCTTTCATTGATATGTTCTATTACTATATCTTCTCTTCTATTATTTCTTAGATATATTTTACTATGAGTATCTCCTCTATAACTTCATCATGTATTTTACTATGTGTATATAGATATATACCCACTAAAACCCTCATTCTGTATTGGACAAAATTAATAAATAAAATAAATAAAATAAGAGGCAGGAGCTGTTGAAACCTCTTTATTGCATTGATTATGCCAATAAAGAGATTTCAGATTTTCTTTATTGCATTGATTATGCCAATAAAGACATTTCAGAGATTTCTTTCTATTTTTGGGTTTGTATATTGCCTCTATAATAAGCCTGGAAGCTAGTATAGAAACCTGCCGCTCATTAATCAAATAGGTGCATGTGGAGGGAAACATCTCTCCAGATCTTATCTGTCTGTTCAAATGGATTCTTCCCAGAACTAAATAAGGTCAAATCCTAGAGCCACTCATGTTTTATTTTAGCTATGTTTTTTCAAGTAAATCCCAAGAATACAAAGCATTTACTCTGGGTATTCTTTCTATTTGTTACAAGACTGTGAGGTGCTTGTTAGCAAAGTGCCAAATTATTTCCCAATCTCTGCATCTGATTTCTTTCTTCAGATACCAAGAAGTACAGGGGGGTGTTGGAAACAAACTGCAGAGCAGATGTCATGTTAGTAAGATGATGGAAGCTTGGAAGCTGCATAGTTTCCTGGCTCATCATTAATTCTGGGCCAGCCATTTTGTTTCTGGTTTTGAAATACTTTAAGAGTTTGGAATAGATCTACAAAGAGATAGTTTGAAAGGATCAGATCATTTTTCTCGATATGGGAATTCCTGTTAATAAATTAACTAAATAAATTATTCATTAACTGAATAACACAATAATTTTGCTTAGAATTTTGTTTAAAAAACTAGGCTTCTGAATTTGGGATTTTTTGGGGGGATTTCTAGGGCAAGTGTCTGGCAGGTGCATTCAACCTTCAAAGTGTTCATCCTTGCTTTTTTTGTTTAACTTACCATCAAGAGTAAGGGGCTTCAAAGCCTCTTGAATTTCTTCTTCTGTTATATTGAGGCCCATTCCTGTCAGGTTGGTACTCAATTCATCAGTTTCAACCACTTGCCCTGATATCAATTTACAAAAAAATATCTAATGTCACAATCCAAGATTCATATTTCCGAGACCAAGCTATAAGAAAAAAGTTGGAATCACTCTATAATATGTAAAGAAACATTTCACTCTTGGGTTTAAATGATTTATACAAGAAATACCCCCAACTGGTGGTGGGGTATGATTGATTGTTTGGTGGTGGGATCACTGAGCACATGTATATGTTATATGTTGTGTGTGTGTTTTATATTATAAAAATCAATAAAAATATTAATTAAAAAAAGATTCATATTACATAAATATCAGTACATTATTACCAACTGGCCTGATGGTTTCTGCCACTCTTCAGCTCCCCAAAACTACCACTTTGGAATGAGAAAATAACAATTTCTCTAAATGGTTCCTCAACTTTAGCCAAGGATTATAATTAGTAGACGTAGATAGATGGGCAAGTATTCTTCTGCATGGACTTCTTTTCAAAGTTGTGTTGCAGCTTGTAATATTGTACCAGACATGATATCCTAACTGATGTCCAGTTAATTATGTGTCATATATATTACAATGTCATCAGAATAAACCATGCTATTAATCTCTACTTAATAGGTTAATATAGGATCATTAATAATCTCATCATAATCAGAAGTATATAGCTTATCCTTCCTTCCTAAAACTAAGTTTTAGGAGGGAATGGTAAGTTTCTACCTATTTCTGTATTCAAATTCATCTCTAAAGCGTCTTGATTTCTGTTCCTGCTACTGATTGGAATCAGAAATTTAACATTTAGCACCACTATTTTAAAATCCGGGAGATAAAGCCTGGTTTATTTTGTTTCTAATATGCACCTGTTAAGAATTATTTTCTACATTAAAAAGAATCCAGCAGCAACATTTTGAATAAAATCCAGAAAAAAGGAAAGCAACAAGACATGACATATTACAAAGATTGCAAAGAGAAGCTCAGCAAGAGGTCTAAATTGAGCAACAGGTACCCAACGACATGAACTGCAGGCAGTTTATCTTAACCACAACTGCTCATACACAAAAGAAGAAGATAATTACTGCCACCTGTATGTCTTTGCGAGCTTCCCAAATATACCAGACTGGACATAATAGAATGCTGGATTCTATGGGCTGCAGCCAAAAATCTCTGAAAGTCACTTTAGTAAAAGCAGAGACTATTTTTATTATGATTATTTATATTTTTACTTGTATTTTGTATTATATTATGATTATAATTAGGATGTTTCCATGGAAAATATGCTGCATAAGAAGATTTTTTTAAATGTTACCTCTCCAGTAATTTATACCTTACACCTATTCTACAAAACCAGCATTCCCTAGTAGAAGTATGAACCACTGATCATTTAACAGGAGCAGGAATAGACAACATCTTTATGTGGTCAGCCCACTGGGAAATAACCATTTCCTGCCTTTTGGGGCTACTTTGGAGCAGGGTGACCTGGAGCAAAGGGAAGTGTGGTTTGCCTAATGACTCCAGAGTGGAACTTTGACAAATATCCAATTCTTGCCAAAAATCTGTCCCCTTAGCCACAATTATAATACTTTAATTTCAGTTATAAACCAGAAAATAAAATAAAAGTATAAAATGTATACCAGTTGCTACATCGATCAAAGGTGTAAAAATATTTTACTCATTAGCTGATGAATGTAAGAATGGACTATCTTTCAGTTTATTCTAATTTGAATTATAATTTCAAATTGTCTGGAGACTTACCTCCTGCACTTAATATGAGCTTTACATTCTTCACTCTTTCCATCAAGTCATTCAGATTAACTTTTCCATCCTCTGCAAGACAGAGGAGGAAGTAATTAACCCAGCTGAATAGGCTAACTAAGGCTACTGTTACTTACATTTCAAGAAATATGCATAAAAATAACAGAACTATTCCTGAACCTGGAATTCTTCAGGTATTTATTTATTTATTAGATTTCTATGCCGCCCTTCTTGAGGCGACTCAGGGCAGAGTACATTATATTATGTAAGAAGATATGTTACAAATGCACATTTATAACAAATGTTAGGAATTATACCTATAACACATCCCGGAAAAGTGAGAATGTGTGTGGTAATGTGCAGAAAACTGAATAAATAACATTTTTATTTTTGTTTTCATTTGTATGCTCCTTTCAGTTTATTATTTACTTATATCCTGTCATTATTATTTTTTTATGAATAACTCAAAGCAATGAATATATCCAATACAGTGTTCCCTCGATTTTCGCGGGAGATGTGTTCCGAGACCGCCCGCGAAAGTCGAATTTTGTTTGCGAAGTAGAGATGCGGAAGTAAATACACTATTTTTGGCTATGAACAGTATCACAAGCCTTCCCTTAACACTTTAAACCCCTAAACTGCAATTTCTCATTCCCTTAGCAACAATTTAGATTATTACTCACCATGTTTATTTATTAAAGTTTATTAAAAAATATATTTATTAAAGGTGGATGAAAGTTTGGCGATGACGTATGATGTCATTGGGCGGGAAAAACCATGGTATAGGGAAAAAACCCGCAAAGTATTTTTTTAATTAATATTTTTGAAAAACCATGGTATAGCTGTTACGCGAAGTTCGAACCCGCGAAAATCGAGGGACCACTGTATATTTTTTCCTCTTATTTTTCCCAGTTCACATATCTCCTTAGAATCTATATCTGGTTTTGTTTATTTTCCCAATCATTGAACTTTCTCAGTTGGAAACTGATTTTTATTCCAAGTTCCATGCCAGTATTCTAACGACTTCTTAAGAATGATTCTAAATTCTAAACCTGCTGCTGACTGATATTCTTTGACAGTCTACTTTTCCCTGAAGTTGGAATGTCCACAGGTAGGTAAGGGCAAAAATGATGCCAGCTGCACTCCTTTAGCGTTCCAGCTCGTAGCCCACCGCTGCCCTACCCTATCTATTCTCTGCCTTCTGAGTCTCAGCGGATCTGGAGGAAATGGCGATTTTGCCATAACCTTCCCCTGTCATGCCACACCCACCACTACACTCACAGAAATGGTATTAAAAACATTTGACTCTCACCACTGTACAGTAATGGGCTGCAGGTGGTATGGCTGGGATTGGGGCTCTGGTAGCGGAAATTGAGATGTGCATGCGTGCGCATGCCTGTGTGAGATTTGGATTCTGTGCATGTGCGGCAGAGATTCCATCGATTTTCAGCAATTTTTTTTTTGCTTTTGCACATGCGTGGAAGCAAAGAAATAGCCAAAAATAGGCGAAACCTCATGCGTGAGAGTGTCCTGGCATGGGATTTAGCTTGATGCACATATACAGAAGCCAAATCTTGCACCGCTGGGGGTGCATTCATCTGCGACTATCCCGGAGAGCGTACCGGGAGAGCCTGGTATGTGCAACCTCTGCCTGCTTAACAACAATGGAAAATCTGTTCCCGCTTATCAGATATTGAGGACTGCCGCATATAGATTATATGGTTAGTGTCTCTGTGCTCATCAGAGAGGTCCATTGGCTTTCCTTTCCAAGCTCCTATTATTATTTGAATTCTTCTTTCAGAGTTTGTACTCAGCTATTCAGCAAAACGAGCCTGTACTTACAGCACCAAGAGAAGATAGGCACCATATTGTTTTCCCCCTAGCTATTAGGCCCTTAACTCTTTCAACTTCATACTTGACCAGTCAAAAAAATTTTATCTGCCCAAAATTGGAAAAATCAAGACACTCCATCAGAAAGGCAAATAATAGAAAAAATATACAGGTGTGCGATTTCTTTCTTTTTTATTGTATTTGAAGAACTAAATAAACCTTTAAAAAAATTAATCTGCCATTGTAATCTTTAGTCTGCACTGTTAAAACAGAAGAGTTTTCTTTGGCATGCTGAGTGACTAAAGTTTAAAAATTTGATATATTTATACAAATGTATATCGCTGTCCAGCTCACTTTCAGTAACTCCAACAACAATCTGTCAATCAAAAAACCCACTTGATGGGCTCTACCTCACTCTGGGCTCCCCAGGTCCATTGGCAAAACCAGGTCTGCATAGCTCTGTGAAAGATTGTCAAAGTGGGGGAGCCAGTCTTATTTATTATTTATTTTATTTATTTATTTGGACTTATCTACTGCTCAACTCCCAAAGGACCTTGGGTGACTCACAACCAAAATGTGACATAAAACCCCCTAAAAACCATTCAAAACAATTTAAAATCAGCAATTAAAACAATTAAAAAACCATGTATGTCTTTAACAGACGGATCCCAATGGTATGGGAATGATATTTCATAGGCAAGATTTATTTCCATGGGGATGATGTTTCATAGGGAAGATTTGGATAATTTAATGCAATCCAATAATAAATGACTCTTAGTAAAACTAAAACAGAGTATCTAAAAGACTCACCATCTGGAGCTGTAGAATTCAGAATTTCCTTGAGTTCATCATCTGTTAGGTAAATGCCCATACCGATTAGGGCATTATCCAGATCAATGACATGAATCCAATCCACTGAGAAAAAACAATAATAATCAGCAAATATTTCCAAAATTTTGGCATTCCATATATAGATAGCAAAACTCACAAGATAACAACTCTTCCATACCAAAACAAGCAACTTTAAAAGTGGAAATCTAGATTCTATATACGTTTGATAAATATGCATACTTTTTCTTCATTTGACATTATTGGTGAATTTTTACTATTTTGCACCAAATGAGCAAACATTTATTTATTTATTATTTAGATTTGTATGCCGCCCCTCTCCGCAGACTCGGGGCGGCTCACAACAGAATAAAACAATTCTCACTCAATAAAACAATTCTCAACAATAAAACATGTCTCACTCTTTCGCCTTATAGTTTTATATTCAGTCCTAACCTTGATTTTTGAAAAACTAGCAAAGACTAATGAATTGCTACTGCCAATATCATCATTGTAATATCTAAATGTTTAAAAAAACACCCTCTCAAGAAGCTAAATTCTGTTTCCATTACAATATTTTGTAGTCCCAAAAATCAAAACACAGCCCCTAGTTTCAATCAGACTTTTGCTGAGACCACTAATTCATGTGTTACTGTAGTTTTATCCAATTGCTGCCTCCTTTTTCAACCCCATCAAGCCCAGCTGTTTTTCCCTCCCAACTATTGTCAATATCCTTGAAGAATTTTAATCCAGCCATGGAAATTCACTTACTCTCTGCTTGGGATTGTATCTGGGTCTTAAGCACACTTTCCATCAGTTCACTCATCTTCACCTTTTCATTTTCTGCACAGGCATTTTAAAGTGAATTTACCATGTAGGCAAAAAATGCAGGAGTAAAACTTGAGTGCAATATTTTACAATTCATCTTAATTGTATTTAAATTATTAAATCTATATTAATAATTAAATTTCACTAAAGTGACAGGTATTAATATTTTACCAGTCAAAGTAGCTATCAAAAGTAATTGAAATACAATGCACATTTAAAATCTCAATTAAAAAAGCATAACATTCTGATTTAGCTCAATCAGGAGGCTAAAGGCTTATTAGCAAGAGTCTGGAGAAAAGACTTTCTCCCCTTATTCTGAAAATTGTACTACAGCTAGACAAAACTCAATCAGAAAGGAATTACACAAAATAGGAACTTTTGAAAATACTAACCTGGCTTGAAAAGAAGAAGACTCAGAGGAAAATCTCTACAGCATGTTACAAGCTAAGCAGATTCATGCAAGACAAGATGATGTTTTGTTTTGTTTTATTATTTTATTCTATTTATCTCTTTTCCCACTCACCATCCACAGTCACATTCTTCAATGCTTCTTGGAGCTGCTCTTTGGTTAATGGGATTTCCATGTTGGACAAAAGAGATTCTATATCTTCTACAGCAACTTTTTCTTCTATGTCACCTAAAGAGCAAAGTAAATTGGCTGAAGGATGCATTTTTAAGAAAGTTGATAAGCCAATGTTCCCTCCCTTATTTTTCTTTCTGGACAGAGTAGCACTTTCCCAGGCAAAACCAATGAGCAATTGGGTTATTCGCAGCTTCTGTTTGAAGAACAGGTGGCAGATGGCAGTTGTGGCCCAGAGGTTCTTGCTCAGATGTGTCGGATTGCTTGTTGTGGAATTTGGAGGCTGCTTTATTAGATTAGATATTATTAGAGTTGGAAGGGACCTTATAGGTCATCTAGTCCAACCCCCCACTCAAGCAGGAGTTCCTACACCATTTTGGACAAATGGCAGTCCAATCTCTCTTTGAAAGTCTCAAGTGTTGGAGCTCTCACAACTTGTTCTGCCGGCGTGTCCCAACCGCCCTTAATTACAGGGTAATTAGTCCAAAAAGACACACACCCCATGATAGAAGGAAAACCAAAAGTCTTTATCAACAGAAAAGCAGAAAAAACTCCCTTTTTAAATGTCAAAGGGATTTTCTGGTACACACAAGTCACAGGTTAAATGCAATCCAATTTCTCACCCAGTAACTGGGAAATTGAGTCCAATTCTAAAAGTCCAGAAATTCCACACACAGTCTTGAACAGGGAAATATCAAACCACCATCTTGACGAACTCTGAATCAGATAAACTTCCACGAGGCTAAACCAGCATGCTGCTCTTTTTATCTGTAGCACTAATTACAGCAGCCCCACCCAACCACAGGTGGCCTCACTTATCTCCTGTAATAATCCTTCAGTTGTTCTCTCCTATGCATCACTCTACGCATGTGTGGGTCCGTCATAAGTTCTTGTTCAGAATTCAGGGATGATAAGGATGATTGATCTTCTCCTGGGCTGCCAAACTCCCCTCTGCCCTGGCACTCATGCTTCCTTTGTCAGAGGAGACTTCATCGGCAGATTCTATCGGGAGCAAAACAGGCCTGTGGCATGTGGATGTTTCCCCCACCTCCACCTCCACATTCCTTGGGGCAGGAGCTGGGCCAGAGCTAACCACAACACAACTTCTGCAGGCAAGCTGTTCCACTGGTTGATCTCTCTCACTGTCAGAAAGTTCCTTTTTATTTTCATGTTGAATCTCTCTTGATCAGCTTTAATCCATTATTCCTTGTCTGAACTTCTGGTGCTTTGGAAAAGAGCTTGATCCCTTCCTCTCTGTGGTAGCCCCTCAAGTATTGAAACACTGTTAGCATGTTCTCTTCTGCACTTTCTCTAGCGTTTCAATGTCTTTATTTTCTTTTTTTATAAACTGCACTGTTTGTCAAATCACCTCAGCTGATACTTCAAGGTGTAGCAAGATGTAATTACTCCCTATAAAATCCTAATTGGAACCATGAGTATGTTTATGAGCTTACTCAGGCATTCATTTGCTTTACAGACTGGGTAGGTCATAAATATGAGGATTGGTTGCAAAGTTTCTTTTTCATCACTGTTGTAATTGTAAAAGGTTGCTGTATAAGACAATCACCAAACAAAGACTCCTATCATAAACAGCTGAGAACAAGGAATGAAAATCACTGCACTAGGTTCAGTTCTCTCACCCTCATAATATGCAAAGAGGAGGGAAGAATAGTCAGTTTCAGGGTACTTTGCCAGTCTGTTCTTTTGAAGATGAACAAAAAATTGACAGAATGCTTCTCAATTTCTATTACTGTATGTTTTTTAGTTTAGGCCAGGAGTAGGCAAAGTTGGCTTTCCTATGACACGTGGACTTCAACTCCCAGAGTTCCTGAGCTAGCATGATTGGCTCAGGAATTCTGGGAGCTGAAGTCCACAAGTCATAGAAGAGCCAACTTTGCCTACCCCTGGTCTAGGCAAATGATGGCGAACCTATGGTACACATGCTATGTAACGCTGATTGATCAGATAACATCATCCTCCTCACCATAATCAGATTGGAACCTGCCTGTATTCATAACTGAAAATGTTACTAATTTTGTAATCTTTGTAATGTTTGTAATCTTTTTCAATCAACAATTAATGAGAACTAAAATTGTAACCAGATTTACAGCTTGTTTGAAACTTACTATCAGCTTTACAAAATCTTCGATCGTTGGTTAATGCAAACACAAAATCTTTCATACTCAATGTCCCATCAGCTGCAAAAAAGTAAACAAATGAATAAAAATTATTGGTATTTATTGATCCAGTAATATTGTATATCAATTAATAACTGGTTTAATAATTTAAGTATGTTGCAAATAAGATCATCAGTTCATTGTCAGAAAATGTTACAGAAAGTGGTACTACTTGGCTCATATTCTAAGTAAAAAAGCTAAGCAAGATTGAACCTGGATGGAGATGAGCATTCTAATTGTCAAAGAAATAAACAAAGGACTAGAAAAAAAGTAACTGCTTCCATCTTCAGATCGTACAGAATGCAGCTGCGAGAGCAATCATGGACTTCCCAAAGTATGCCCATGTTTTTTTTTTAAATAAATTTTATTGATTTTATAGGTTTACAAAAAACAAACATATAACAGTGCACAGTGCATGTGCCCATCACCAAACAACACACACACACCGTCACCCCCACCACCCCTATAGGAGGATTCAAAGACTTTTAAGTTATTTGTCTATCTATTGATCCTTGGCTCTATCTTGAACGCTTTTTTACTAAAAGAGTGATTGTAGTTTATTTTTCGTATTTACATCACAGATTCTACTTAACATATAATCTTTTACCTTGTTCCATCGCACCATCAGCTTCTCTAGTTTATTCTCATCAAAATTATTTAATCTTATTTCCATAATTTCAAAATGTATGTAATCCACCATGTACCAGTACCAATTCTGTAGTGTCCATTTTGTAGAGTCTTTCCATCCTAATACTATCACCGCTTGAGCACTTTCCAATGCTACAGTTTTAATTTCTTTAGATTCTCCTAGTTCCCTATATTTAATTAAGATTGCTGTTTCTTTTGTAATTATCCAATTAATGTTTAACATTTTATTAATTTCATTCTGGACTACCTTCCAGAATTTCTGTATTTCTGTACATTCCCAGATCATATGCATAAAGATTCCTTTTTTCTGGCATCCATGCCAGCATTTACCCTTCTCTTTCCCCTGGAAGTATGCAAGTTGTGCAGGTGTATAGTACCACTTATGTAAGATTTTTCTTCTCATCTCTTTAACTCTCGTGTTTTTAATCTTATATATATATACTATTATTTCTTCCATTTCTCTTTCGTCTATTTGTAAGTCATCCTGCCAACATCTTGTTAAACTTTTAACTACTTCTTCTTGCCTCTGCAATAGCATTCTATATATGTTACTGGCTTGTCCTTTACTTTCATTTATCTTTACCCTTATTATTTTTTCCAAGCTATTTTCTTCTCGTAAGAAGGCTTCTTTATTCTCACTTTTATTTAAATATGTACATATTGCATTAATCTGCAACCATTGCTGTTTACCGGTCAACCATTCCAATCTAGTTCTACTAACTCTTCCATCTTTCTCATATAACTGTTCCATTCTCATTACCCCTTTACTATTTAATATTTTAATAATTCTAGTTAAATTAGCCTCATCCCCTATATTCAGTGCATGTAACGTTGATAGCTTGGATATCTTTATTCCACTTGTCCTCTGCCATTTAAGCCATATTTCTAAACATGCTTTAAAAGAATCACTTAGGGTACTGGTTTCAATTCTATTCCAACTTTTAAATAATAATTCTTTATTATTTATATTATTAATTTCTCTTTCTAATTCTACCCATTTCTTTTCCCCCCATAACTGTAGCTCGATTAACCTTTCGATTTGAAATGCATTTCTATATAATACTAGGGATGGGCTTCCCCATCCTCCTTCTTTTTCTTGTGCATACTGCCAATGCTTCCTTATTCTAGATTTTTTCTCTCCTTCAATCCAAAAGTTTAGTCTATTATCCCATTCTCTTAATTTTGCCTCAGGAAAACTGCCCGGTAAAACTTGAAACAAATACATCATCTTTGGTATTATCATCATCTTAAGGGCCCTTATCTTAGCCAGTCTTCCTAAATTTTTACCCTTCCAATTTTTGATCTACTTCTGGATTTTTTTCCATATTAAGTTATAATTGGCCGTTGTTATTTTTGATGGATTTTTAAATAACCAAATTCCCAAATATTTCATTTTTTTACAACCTAATTTCAATCCTGAGATTTTTTGAATTTCAATTTGCTCTTTGGGGCCAGTATTTAAGCATATTATCTCTGATTTTTCTATATTAACCTTAAGCCCTGATTGATCTTTAAATTCTTGAAGTAATATCATTATTTTTTTCATCATTTCAATTGGGGTTTCAGACATTACTATAGCATCATCTGCAAATAAGTTTAATTTCAATTCAAGTTCCCCTATTTGATAGCCTCTCCATTCCTTATCATTTCTAATTTTATTTGCTAAGGTCTCGATTGCTAATGCAAATAGCATTGGGGATAATGGGCAACCCTGTTTAGTTCCATTTTGAATTTTAATCATTTCTGTTCTATTGCCATTTACTCTAATTTGAGCTACATTATCCTTATATATTGTTTCTATAACTTTACAAAATTTATTTCCCATATTTAAATCTTTACATAGTTGAAATAGGTATTCATGATTAACTTTATCAAAGGTCTTATAAACATCTAATTTTAAAATGCTTAATTTCCTTTTGGTACTGGTAGCATGATGTAGAACATTAATCACGTTTCTTATTGGTTCAAAGATTTTCCTTCCTTTCACAAATCCATATTGATCTTCTCCAATTATTTTTGGTAATATATTCTCCACCCTATTTGCCAATATTTTCATAAATATCTTGTAGTCCTGATTTAACAAGCTAATGGGGCGATAGGAACTAGGATCCGTTAAATCACGATCTGGTTTTGGGACCGTTATAATTTCTGACATTTTCCACGTCTGTGGAGTTTCAAAAGTTTCCATTACATTATTAAACAATTTCTCCATATACGGTAATAATTCATTCATATACACTTTATAATATTCAGCTGTAAAACCATCTGGACCAGGAGCTTTAGCAGGTTTCAATCCCTTAATAACTCTAGATATCTCCTCACTTGTAATTTTTGCATTTAACATTTGACTGTCCTCTTTCTTTAATTGCTTTTTAACCTCTGAAGTTTGTGAAACAACATACTCTTTTTTATATAATTCCCCATAAAAGTCTCTCATTATTTTTTCCATTTCTACAGTATTACATTTTATTAGACCATCCTTATCTTTTAAAGCAGAGATAAAAGATTTCTCTTTCCTTTTTTTTAAATAATGTACCATTTGCTTCATAGATTTATTGTTCCAGCTTCTAATTCTATGTTTCATAATCATCTTCATTTTATTCCAATTTTCCTCATCAAGTAATTGTAATTGCTTTTTCTTAAATGATAATAATAAATTCCATTCTCTGTTTCTTGTAATTTTTAAGGTTTCTTGGATTAATTCTATCTCTTTTAATAGATTATTCCTCTTAACATTCCAGGATTTCCTAAGGAAAGCTTCCGTACTAATGCAGTTACCCCTCATCACTGCTTTATGTGTATCCCAGACTATTGTTTCTTTAATCTCGCCTGTTGCATTAATACTAAAAAATCCATTGAGTTCCTTTTGTAATTTAGTTCTACTCTCCTCATTTGCAGAGACAATGGGGTTATACCTCCAAATTCTTTGTTTGTTACAAACCCCTATTTCTAACACAGCTAACATAGGAGCATGATCTGATAGCCAGATGGCTTTCACTTCTGCTTTCTTCAACTTAACCTTATCTGTTTTATTAATTAACATGTAATCTATACAGCTATATTTATTATGTCTTGCAGAATAGAAAGTATCTCTTTTAACTACATTTTGATGAAGGTCCATCATATTAATTTTATTTAAATGTAACTTTTTCTTATCCCCCTTCCCTGTTGTTAATTCCAAATTAAAATCACCTGCTAAAACCACTATACCTTCCGCAAAGTTATCTAATTTCCGTTTTACATTTATTATAAATTGTTTTGCATTTACGTATGCCCATGTTACACCAACACTCCGCAGTCTGCACTGATTGCCAATCCATTTCCGGTCACAATTCAAAGTGTTGGTCTTGACCTATAAAGCCCTTCAGGGCATCGGACCAGAATATCTCCGGGACCGCCTTCTGCCGCACGAATCCCAGTGACCGATTAGGTCCCACAGAGTCTCCGGGTCCCGTCGACGAAACAATGTCATTTGGCAGATCCCAGGGGAAGAGCCTTCTCTCTGGTGCCCCCGACCCTATGGAACCAGCTCCCCCCTGAGATTAGAACTGCCCCCACCCTCCTTGCCTTCCGCAAACTCCTTAAAATCCACCTCTGCCGTCAGGCATGGAGGAACTGAAATATCTTCCCCAGGCCTATACTGTTTATGTATGGTATGTTGTGTGCATGTTTTTTTTTAACTATGGGTTTTTAGCTTTCTAATTATTGAATTTGTATTATATATTGTTTTCTGTTACTGTTGTGAGCCGCCCCGAGTCTGCGGAGAGGGGCGGCATACCAATTTAATAAATAAATAAATCTTGTTGCAAACTACATGGACATTTTCAGTAACATTAAAGAGAATCTTTGTTTGTTTGAGAGTTTGTGTGTGTGTTTGTTTGTTTGAATTTCTATGCCGCCCTTCTCCTTAGACTCAGGGCAGCTTGCAAAGCAAGAACACAAAATATAGCATATAAAAACTCCACAACATAAAATCTGATTATCAAAACCCTAAGATTATTAAAAACAGAAACCCACATTCACCCTATCACAATCATGGACAAATCATTGGCTGGAGCATGATACCAGCACTCAATGACCCCAGGCCTGCCAGCAAAGGCAAGTTTTTAAAACTTTACAAAAGGCCGGGAGAGTGAGGGGGCTACAAACCTCTGGAGGGATCATGTTCTTCTAGTGCTTTGAAAGTAAAATAGATTAAAACAGGCGCAAGAATGTTAGATATTATTTAATATGCCACAGATTTAGTTCTTGAATCTATTACTAAATTAAAGCTTGTAGTATGTGTGTGTGTATGTGCGTGTGCGTGCGTGCTTTACACACACATTCTGAAAACCAATTCTAGACAGGTCTTACCATTTAGAGTAACATAGTTCAGTGCTTTCTGGATTTCATCTTGAGATAACTGAAGGCCCAGAACCTGTAGGGTGGAATCCAGTTCTTCATATTTTACTTTATCTTCTCTGACGTTCTTGAGTGTTTTCACTGCTTTTTCCATGTCTAAGATAAGAAGTACCACAATGAGGCATCCAAAGGCAACTATCTACAACGAAACATGTAAGATTGATGAAAAAGGATGTTCTTGCCTACAGCTGAAGAGTATCGCTGTGTGAGAGATAACATCTTCAAAAATTCTTTCACATTCACCATCCCATCACCTGCAAGAGAGAGCAAATCTTATCAGAGAAAAGAGAAATGAAAAGTAATGTATGGACATTTATACATGCACTCAATTTTATATCAGTCACTGACCAACAAAAATATTAACAACTTCTAGCTGTCAAGATGAATCTAGATAAAGTTCAGAAAGGGATGGGACAAAAGAGTTAACAGTATGGTTACTTAGCTGATACCTAATTACCATTAGAACAATATTTTATTTTATATGCTTTTTTCCCATCATAAATATACAACCCATGATTCATGCAAAGCTTTGTGTCCTATTTGATTCATGTGTAGGAAAGGTACAGATGACCTAGAAAATTAAATTTTAAGTTGCCCTGACATTTCAGTTACTCAGAGAAGAATGGTTGGTTTATATTTTGAACACATAATTACTCATAGAAAACACAGCTTGACTTGTATTATGTTTGAGCACTGGAAATGTTCAGTACTCAAAACAACTGACACAACACAAATAGAAAAACTTATATGGAACCGAAATTGTGCAAATAACATAATTCGGTTCCCAAGAACCTAGTTTAAATAATGGCAAAAAATATCAAACATTGTTCCACATTTTGTGGAGTGTTGTGTTCAGGATTCTTGAGAATATGTTGGGTAAAATTATCCAAAATTTTATTACCGTGTTTTTTGGAGTATAAAACGCACCTTTTCCCTCCCTAAAAGAGGCTGAAAGTTTGGGTGGGTCATATACTCTAAATGTAGCTTTTTTGAAGCTTTCCCCCCCAGCCCTAACTAGATGCTAAAGATCTTCCCAGCTCTTACCTTGCAGGTTCTTTCATTGTTACTCTCTGCGAAGAATGTTTTCCAAGCCCTGAGTCTTCGCAGGGTTTTTTTCATTGTTCTAATTTGCTCCAAATAAGTTTCTTTCCAGCCCTAACCAGGTGCTAACGATCTTCCCAGCTCTTATCAATCGTCTTCACTGTAGACCGCGTCGAAAAAGCAATCCGTAACCTCAAACCTTCCCTATCTGCCGGACCATACTTCCTAAGGAAACTTTCTTCTGCTCTAGCTGAACCCCTAAGCATTATCTTCCAAAAATCCTTCAGGACCAGCACACTCCCCAAGCTGTGGTCAAAAGCAGTAGTCATCCCCATTTTCAAAAAAGGAGACCTTTTACTAGTGGACAACTACAGACCAATATCTCTTTGTTGCGTCCCTTGTAAAATCATGGAATCAATTATAAATCGATCAATCACCCTTTACTTAGAATCTAATAACCTACTCTCAAACAAACAATTTGGATTCAGAAAGAAATTATCCTGCAACCTGCAACTACTTCACTGCAAAAACATTTGGACTACCCACCTAGATCAAGGAAAATCCATTGATGCAATTTATATTGACTTTTGCAAAGCCTTCGACTCAGTGGTCCACAACAAACTACTCCTAAAACTCAAATCCTATGGCATCTCAGGACTCCTCCACAACTGGATTACTGCATTCCTGTCAAACAGGCAACAAATTGTCAAAATTGGAAGCGCCATTTCCACCCCCGTCCCTGTCATAAGCGGCGTTCCCCAGGGAAGCGTACTAGGTCCTACTCTCTTCATTCTCTACATCAATGACCTCTGTGACCATATCGAAAGCAACTGTGTACTTTTTGCCGACGATGTAAAACTTTTCAACACCACTGACAACACACTCACTCTTCAAAAAGACCTGGACTTTGTCTCAGACTGGTCTAACACCTGGCAACTTCAAATATCAACCAACATAGAAACATAGAAACATAGAAGTCTGACGGCAGAAAAAGACCTCATGGTCCATCTAGTCTGCCCTTATACTGTTTTCTGTATTTTATCTTAGGATGGATATATGTTTATCCCAGGCATGTTTAAATTCAGTTACTGTGGATTTATCTACCACGTCTGCTGGAAGTTTGTTCCAAGGATCTACTACTCTTTCAGTAAAATAATATTTTCTCATGTTGCTTTTGATCTTTCCCCCAACTAACTTCAGATTGTGTCCCCTTGTTCTTGTGTTCACTTTCCTATTAAAAACACTTCCCTCCTGAACCTTATTTAACCCTTTAATATATTTAAATGTTTCGATCATGTCCCCCCTTTTCCTTCTGTCCTCCAGCCTATACAGATTGAGTTCATTAAGTCTTTCCTGATACGTTTTATGCTTAAGACCTTCCACCATTCTTGTAGCCCGTCTTTGGACCCGTTCAATTTTGTCAATATCTTTTTGTAGGTGAGGTCTCCAGAACTGAACACAGTATTCCAAATGTGGTCTCACCAGCATTCTATATAGTGGGATCATAATCTCCCTCTTCCTGCTTGTTATACCTCTAGCTATGCAGCCAAGCATCCTACTTGCTTTCCCTACCGCCTGACTGCACTGTTCACCCATTTTGAGACCGTCAGAAATCATTACCCCTAAATCCTTTTCTTTTGAAGTATTTGCTAACACAGAACTGCCAATACAATACTCAGATTGAGGATTCCTTTTCCCCAAGTGCATTATTTTACATTTGGAAACATTAAACTGCAGTTTCCATTGCTTTGACCATTTATCTAGTAAAGCTAAATCATTTACCATATTACAGACCCCTCCAGGAATATCAACCCTATTGCACACTTTAGAGTCATCGGCAAATAGACAAACTTTCCCTACCAAACCTTCCCCTATGTCACTCACAAACATATTAAAAAGAATAGGACCCAGAACAGACCCTTCTGGCACACCGCTTGTAACCTGACTCTGCTCAGAATACTCGCCATTAACAATAACTCTCTGATGTCTATTTATTTATTTATTTATTTATTTATTTATTATTTGGATTTGTATGCCGCCCCTCTCCGAAGACTCGGGGCGGCTCACAACAAGTGTAAAACAAATCATAAATAATTCAATTAATTAAAATATTTAAAGATTTAAAAACCCCATATACTAACAGACACACACACAGGCATACCATGTATAAATTAAATGTGCCCAGGGGGAGATGTTTAGTTCCCCCATGCCTGACGGCAAAGGTGGGTTTTGAGGAATTTACGGAAGGCAGGAAGAGTAGGGGCAGTTCTGATCTCCGGGGGGAGTTGGTTCCAGAGAGTCGGTGCCGCCACAGAGAAGGCTCTCCCCCTGGGGCCCGCCAACCGACATTGTTTAGTTGACGGGACCCGGAGGAGGCCCACTCTGTGGGACCTAATCGGTCGCTGGGATTCGTGCGGCAGAAGGCGGTCTCGGAGGTATTCTGGTCCGATGCCATGAAGGGCTTTAAAGGTCATAACCAACAGTGCTTCTATGCTTCAGCCAGCTGCAAATCCATTGAACTATCCAGGGATTAAGTGCAATCTTCACTAATTTATCTATCAGCTCTTTATGTGGAACCATATCAAAGGCTTTGCTGAAGTCCAGGTAGGCAATATCCACGGCACCACCATCCAACACCTTTGTGACATAGTCGAAGAAATCAATGAGATTAGTCTGACATGATTTGCCTTCAGTAAAGCCATGCTGATTTGGATCCAATAAGTTATTGTTTTTTAGGTGCTGAACCTAAATGCTCTACCCTCCACATCCGCAACAAGAATCCAAACCGCATATACGAACTAAATAAAAAATCTCTCACTGCCAAACCACACTCAGTAAAAGACCTTGGAATACTAATATCGAATGACCTAAGTGCTCACAAAGCCCACTGCAACAATATCGTCAAAAAAGCTTCTAGAGTTGTTAACCTGATCCTATGCAGCTTCTGCTCCGGCAATCTCACACTACTCACAAGAGCCTACAAAACTTTTGCCAGACCCATCCTAGACTACTGCCCATCTGTCTGGAACCCATACCACATCTCAGACATTAACACCTTTGAAAATGTCCAAAGATATTTCACCAGAAGAGCCCTTCACTCCTCCACTTGAAACAGAATATCCTACGAAAATAGACTAACAATCCTGGGCCTAGAAAGCCTAGAACTATGGTGCCTAAAACACGATTTAAGTATTGCCCACAAGATCATATGCTGCAACGTCCTACCGGTGAATGACTACTTCAGCTTCAACCGCAACAACACAAGAGCACGCAACAGATTCAAACTTAATACGAACCGCTCCAAACTTGACTGTAAAAAATATGACTTTAACAATCGAGTTGTAGAAGCGTGGAACTCATTACCGGACTCAATAGTGTCAACCCCTAACCCCCAACATTTCTCCCTTAGACTATCCACGATTGGCCTCTTCAGGTTCCTAAGAGGCCAGTAAGGGTGCACTAGTGTGCCTTTCGTCCCCTGTCCAATTGTCTTTCCTTTCTCTCACATATCATATATATTTTCTTCCTCTCATATATCTTCTCCTCTAAGTTCACTTTTACTACATGTCTATTTTTCTTCCTATGTATTTGTGTATTGGACAAATGAATAAAATAAATAAATAAATAAATAAATAAATAAATAAATAAATATCAACTTGCAAGCTCTCATTATTACTCTTTGCAAAGAATGTTTTCCAAGCCCTAAGTTTTTGCAGGGTTTTTTTTTTCATTGCTCTACTTGCTCTGAAAGTTTCTTTCCAGTCCTCACCAGGTGCTAACGATGTTCCTAGCTCTTACTGGCTTGCAAGTTCTTTCATTGTTACTCTCTGAATAATTTTTTAAGCCCTAACCAAGGGATAAAATAACGTGCTGAAGCTGACCAGACTAAGACCGCTAACCAGATGAATATCTGGTAAGCAGATTCTTTTCCCTATTTTCCTCCCCAAAACTAAGTGCTCCGAAAAATACGGTATTTTAAAATCTGTGTTCATAGAAATTCAAAGAGAATTATTCTAATACTTTATGGGAGAAAAAAAATCAAATATGTAGATTGCAAACATTTGAGTAGAGTAAGTTCTTACTATCCACTGTCATGTTCTTCAGTGCCTCCATCATTTGCTCCTTGGTTAAAGAGATGCCAATAGCAGCCAGTACATCTTTCATCTGTAAAATCTCCACTTTATCTTTGTCCATTCTGCAGAGAATGCTATAGATGCCATGAACTGTTGGGAATAGAAAAGTTATTTAATTAATTTCAGAAATAGGTAAAAACTTTGTTTGCTGCTCACATGATTTGTGCATCAATGCATTGTTGCTAGTGGATGTTTTGCTCTCTGTTTGCGTCATGTTTGTGTTGAAAGCACTGAGGCACTTTCAGATTGAAAGGATTAGATTGTGGCATCACCATTGTCTGGGGGAGAGCCTGGTTGGGGCTTCTTTCAACCATTATGCCTATCATAATGGTATCTATCTACTTGTGATTGCACATTTTTGAACTTTAGGTCAGGAGCTGGTATGAATGGTAGGAGCACATCCCATCATACAGCAGCCCTCGGGTCTTGAACACAGACTTGCAAATTGTCAACCCAGCTTTCTAACTACATGAGCCATCATGCTCCTTATTTTTGGAATAATCTGCCCTTCTCTGCCTGCAGCACCATCTATAAAATGGCCAGCATGAAAAGATATACCACAGAGGAGATCTGAAAAGTCAATAGAGTTTTATTGTATATTGGAGGTCATTAATGTTACTATATTCAACAAGATTACATACAGGATGATTGCATATTTGTTGAGCCTGTTATTTGAGACTGTATTTCCTCCTATTACCAAATAATCTACTTAATTTAACCTTAACTTAATAAATGATTTGAATTAACATAACATAAGGCTTGCCTATATAAGAATCTTCTATATTTCACAAACAAGGAATCTATTTTTTTTTCAGACAAGGTGGATTTTGAATTTTAGTAGCAGAATTTAGGTTTTCAGAAAGTGGGAAAATAAAACTATTTGTTCTTCTTCCTAACAAACTTTGAAACATCACTAGTGTAGTCTAATATCACTTCTTATATCA
Organism: Erythrolamprus reginae; assembly: GCF_031021105.1. NCBI lineage: Eukaryota > Metazoa > Chordata > Lepidosauria > Squamata > Dipsadidae > Erythrolamprus > Erythrolamprus reginae. Next base: position 101,624,377 of record NC_091963.1, on the reverse strand, counting down.
TTTGAGCAATTCAATGATGAGAGATTCTCACTACATCTAAACAAGTGAACTGGTATACCTGATTCAAAGCAAGGGTTTCTATCCTTATTAACTTATACATCTTCCTGATCTTCATCCAACCTGTCTGATAAGGAGTTCTGAGAACACTGAGAATAGGTTGGAACTATTACAAAATTTTAATATTCTTTTATGCATGTATGTATGCAGCCCAAGTTCAAGGCAAGCAGCCCAAGTTCAAATCCCAGAAGAGTATGGGTAGCTGATGAGAGCTAAATAGCTTGAAATAGAACTATACTAGTCTCCCTTTATTTATTTGTTTTTTTGTTTGTTTGTTTATTTATCTACCTACCTACCTACCTACCTACTCACCTATCTATCTATCTATCTATCTATCTATCTATCTATCTACCTACCTACCTACCTATCTATCTATCTATCTATCCATCCATCCATCCATCCATCCATTCATTTATTAGATTTGTATGCCGCCCCTCTCCATAGATTCGTTTCTTTATCAGTAAAAATGTTTCTTTATCAGTAAAAATGTTTTAACACACACACAGGATTTTTTATTTCCACCCTTCACACTAACATAATTGATTTTTGTTGTTGTAATAGACAAACACAGTAGTTGCTGTATATTATATTTTTATATGGTGGAGTCAACTAGCTAATATATATATAAAGGGCCATGTGATTTTTTGACAGCTTCTTTTATTGTTTGCTTGCCTGCTTTTGGCTATGTGTGTACATTTGACTCTTCTCACTAATTACTTGCAGAGCCCATAGTGGCTTCCACTTACGTGAGTTTTCAGAAAAGCGTTCGTTCATTGACACATTGACTAAGAAGTCCTTGAAATCAAACTTTCCAGTTCCTGAAAAAAACAAGTTTTTCTATGCTTGAAAGAATCCAACAATGCTAACCTTCTGTTGCAGTCTATAATATAATCACTGGATAATTTCTCAAACTTTTAAGACGTTACTAATCATAATACAGAATACAGAAGAGGCCACATATTCCTTGAGATTAACAAGCAAGAGCTCAAATGGAGGATCCAAGGGGCTGGGTTTACATGTCAAATATGAACAAGAACCAGCCAATCATGTTTTAGCCAACATGGCATGCAAACGTAGCTCGAGTGATACATTTATAAGTCGGTGTTTATATGATCCTAAAAAATTGGGTTAAATGAATAAATATGATGGGCATTTATTTATTTTTATTTATTTATTTTGTCCAATACACAATGAGGGTTTTAGTGGGCATATATATATATATATATACACACATAGTAAAATACATGATGAAGGTTATAGAGGAGATACTCATAGTAAAATATATCTAAGAAATAATAGAAAAGAAGGTATAGTAATAGAACATATCAATGAAAGAATAGAAGAAGAGATATAGGAATAGAAGGTATAGGAGATATAGGGGAGCAATAGGACAGGGGACGGAAGGCACTCTAGTGCACTTGTACTCACCCCTTACTGACCTCTTAGGAATCTGGATAGGTCAACCGTAGATAATCTAAGGGTAAAGTGTTGGGGGTTTGGGGATGACACTATGAAGTCCGGTAATGAATTCCACGCTTCGACAACTCGGTTACTGAAGTCATATTTTTACAGTCTAGTTTGGAGCGATTAATATTAAGTTTAAATCTGTTGTGTGCTCTTGTGTTGTTGTGGTTGAAGCTGAAGTGGTTTGGAAACTCTAAATAGGTATGTTTAGAAACACAAGCTAGTGAAAAGGATCCCTTTAAACTACTGGGTGATTTATCAGAATAATACTTGGCCACCGTCTTCCAAAATGGATATTCTCCAAAAATTCTGCGTGGGGACTTAAATTCCCCAAATTCTCAGCAATGGGTATGAAGGCTGGAATTTTCTGGAGTTGATTCTGACATCTGTAGGGTGCCCAGGGATCTATTTTTGGACATTTGAAATGGAACAGTCACAACAATTAACATTCAATAAGGATGTCTTTTAACATTTGGAAAACTTGGCTATGTAAGGTTTTCTATGAACTTTATTCTGGAAAATTTATTCTGGGACATTTTGTGCCACGTGGTGTAACCTTAATTGGTGGAACTTTGTTATTGCCTATTTTCTTCAGAATTTTTGCTACAGGCAGACTTTATTCAGCATTTCACAGCATTGCTGAAACTGAATGCTACAGAATTTTAAAGTGAGTTTATTTCTTTGTCCATTTGGGATGGATGTAGGGTATACAATGAATGAGCATTCTAGAAGTGCAGACTCACCTGGTATGGAAGTACCCTTTAATGCATTTTGGAACTCTGTAGGGTCCAACTTAATTTCCAGAAAGTCTAAAATGGAATTCAATTTTCCAGGGTCAACAGTCCCATCCTTTATCTTGCTGAAGGCCACAACAGCAGAGTAAAATGCTATCATAAGAAAGATCAAGTACAAGTTTTGAAGAAAACCCAAGTATTTTGAATGATGAGTGAAATGGAAATTGCACAAGGTCACAAGGACCTCTGAGTCAAACATATTTATGAATGGCAACATTCTAGTTCTACAATTCAAATTCATTACAAAATTTGCATTTCTAAACAAACAAAACACAACAGGCCCCTGTGTGTCATAACTGCCCACTTAATTACAAAATGTACTGAACTTTAGGAGAAAGAGTAATGAAACAAAAAGAATAAAGACAAGAAAGTAATAAAATACCTTTTCAGCTGAATTATTTTCTATATGAAATGTTGTTTCTGATACTTGGCCATATCTCTCCTTGCCTTTGCAAGGAGATAAAAATTATGGTTTATAATATGCTAAATACCTGAATTTCCTCCCCTGTGGATATTCCATTACTCTTAGCTGTGATTTCCACATTTTTAAATCCTGAAGAAATTACATTGCTTTGGAACATAGAAATAAATTCATAAATAAATACGAAATAAATATGGTTATTTATTCATTTAGAAATAAATATGGTTAAGGAGCAAAAATATAAAGTAGTAAAATTGAAAAGCACCCTATATTTTTTGAAAGTGAGAAGATTCATAACAAGAATTTATATCAGATAATCTACAAGATGCAGATAATCTGCCTTTCAGATTGAGATTATACTTTGGAAACTATTAAATCATTTTCCAGATGTAAATTTATTCTGCCCATTTTTTAATTAACCACCTTGTTTTCTTCTGATATGCTTTTAATTTTTCTGTTCAATTTTTCATAGCCCAATGTTATATTTTTAGTAGATTCTGTTCAATGGTGCGAAAGATTCTATTTGGATGATACACACTTTCGAAGACCTTGACAGTAGATTTTTTTTTAACATCCTGAGAGACAAATGTTCATCTCCTACCAAAAGTAATGGCTGTTTTTAAGAACCTCACCTAAAGAGCCGTTGAAGTAATGCAACTTAGGAAGAGTCATCAGAAAGTCTTTTATATTTACAGTCCCATCAGCTGGTAGGAAAAGAAAGTACAGGAAGAAACCATTAAATCACAAAACTGTCTGGTCATAAAAAAAATTCCTAGATAAGGTTGGATTGTTAAAGAACAATTGAGGCCTGGGGCAAATTTACCTGCCCAGTTCTTCAAACTCATAAAGGACTTTTTATGTAATTAGTGTCTTAAAGTTTTGTGATAAACATTAAAAATAATGGTTTTATCACATTTGTGGCTATACAGTTTCCTCTATGAGTTTATTTTTAAATAAACAATACTCATGGTCAAAAGTTAACATGCTCAAATTCCTGAAGAATACTGTATTTATGAATATAAATCTCTACTGATTTTCTGAAAAAGAATTTCAAAATACATAGTGTGATATTCTTAACTATCACTACAGCTTGCTATAATATTTTTCCTAATGAACCCAGATATTGTATTTACCAAATTAAAACATGGGCTTTTTTTTCACCTTGTTAAAAACAAAACAACTTACCATCCACATCAATAACATATAAAATTTCTTGGATTTTTTCCTCTGGCAAATGAAGATCCAACCTATCTAGAGTGTCCTCCAGTTCATTTATATGTAGCCGGTCACCATGCATTTTATCAACAATGATAATGGCACGCTGTAAAGCTAGAGAAAGATAAGGAAAAGAACAATGTTTCAAGGAAATATATCATAAAGAAGTCCCAAAAGTGCTTTTTCAAGAGGCAACTGAACGTTCTGGCTTTTCTTTGAAAGTATTTCAGTTCTCATCTAAGAAGCTTCTTGGGGGAGAAGGAAAATGTCTTCAAAGAAAAACCAGAAAGTCCAGTTGTCTCTTGAAAAAGCAGTTTTGGGACAACTGTGACCTGGATGACCAAGAATCTCCATTGATATCATAAAGAAGAGCCCAAAATACCCTAAAGGAATTTCACCCATATTATATCTATTCTCTTATCCCAAGATAAAAGTAGAGAAATGATTAATTCTAGAGGAATGTAGTAAAATGAAGATAAAATCTGATGCCATCTTAGATCTACAGTATTTTATAGGCCTGAGTTTACTTGGTCAGACATGAAGAAATGGCATCAAGTAGATCCTTCCCTAAAGGGAGGAGTGATTCCAGGATCATAGGGCTAGATCCCTAAAGCCCAAGAACCTGAATACTACTGAATCCAGAGTGAGGAGCCAAGAGTAAGACCCAACTCAAAAGAATGCAATGAACTAATAGAATTTTAATGAGAAATTAGGGCATACAAATAAGGGCGTGTTGTGGAGTTAGTAACTGAAGGACTCTAAACCTAAACCCTAATACTTTAACTGGGTTCTGATTTAAATAAAAAGCCCACTAAAACAAGAATTTATTGCACATACCTTCTAAACTAAAAAACTCAGATTTATTTGAACTTACCTTCCATTTCAGTAAAATCTTCTGCTTCACCCAGTGCTAGCAAAAACTCTTTGAAATCTACATCATTTTCTGAAAAACATTTTGTTTTTGTTTTTTTTAATTTAACACATAATACATTTCTGGGACAGAGGAAAACATGCACAAGAAAGCACTCCTTATTCTTTGGTGGGAATTGCATATACAGTGATACCTCGTCTTACAAACCCCTCATCATACAAGCTTTTCGAGATACAAACCCGGGGTTTAAGATTTTTTTGCCTCTTCTTCCAAACTATTTTCACATTACAAACCCAAGCCGCCACCACTGGGATGCCCCGCCTCCGGACTTCCGTGTTTTTGCGATGCTGCAGGGGAATCCTAGCAGCACAAAAATGGGCACTTTGCTGGCAACGGAAGTCTGGAGGTAGGGTTTCCCAGCGAGGGGAGCCTCAGCGAAATCACAGCATCACAAAAACATGGAAGTCTGGAGGTGGTGTTTCAAGGATTTCTGTTTTTTTGTGATGCTGCATTTTTGCTGAGGCTCCCCTCGCTGGGAAACCCCACCTCTGGACTTCCGTTGCCAGCGAAGCACTTATTTTTGCGCTGCTGGGATAAATGTGGAATGAATGAGAAAGTATGTGACTGTCAACAAAGAAGTACGTCAAAGTGATTAGGTGACAGAAAAAGAATGAATGAGGATCAAATGATAAGACATTAAGCAAATGGGTCATGAACAAGAAGACTGAGAAATTTGTTTTTGGAAGTGGTTGATGATATCTTTATCACAAAGATAAAGCTGACCTTTAAAAAGGCAAATATGAAATAGCATGATTTTCCAGGACAGGGAGATATGGAAGGAATAATATTGTGAACAGTATAGATTCGTGATGGCGAACCTATGGCACAGGTGCCACAGGTGGTACGCGGAGCCATATCTGAAGGCATGCGAGGTGTTGCCATATGTCAGCTCCAACACATATGTTCGCACTGGCCAGCTGATTTTCAGCTTCTGGAGGGCAGGGGGAAGTCAGTCTTGCTTTCCCCAGGCTTTAGGAAAGTTTCCTGAAGCCTGGGGAAGGTGAAAAATGGCACAACAAGCTTATTGAAAGTTCAGAAACAAATTTCCAGCAGGCCTGTTGAGCCCATTTTTCACCATCCATAGGCTTCTGTGAGGTCTACATACATGCATGGGGGGAGAGCGCAGGGGAGGTTGAGATGGCATTACATTATGCGTGTGGGTGTGCTATTGCGGGCATGCGGGCCCTTTTGGCACCCAAGCAAAAAAAAGGTTTGCCATCACTGGTATAAATAGTCCTTGCTTAGTGACCACATCTGAGCAACTTCACTGCTAAGCACTGTAATTGTTAAGCAGAAAATCACATGAGGGCAATAGATTTATGATGTCACTTTCCATACTGTCCTTAATCAAGACATTACATGACTACATCTTGTGATTTTTTAATTCCATGTTCTCTATTAATCATGCTTGTTGGAAGCCAGTTGAAAAGCATGCAAATAGTGATCATATGACCATAGACACTTCAATGTTTGTATGGCATTTATAATATGCCCAAATGACAATTAAGTGATTGTGTACTGTGACAATTGAAAATGTGAGCATAAGTTGCAAAACTAGGTGGTTCTTTTTTTACACTGTTGCGAATTAGAATGGTCACTAAATAAGGCAGTTAATAGGTGAGATATATCTGTATTCATATCTGTGAGATTTCATTACCTTTCTTGTTCTTTGTCTGACTTAATGGTTTAATTTCTTTGGTTTATTTTTTCCTTGTTCTTTTTCATCACTTTCCACAATACTCTTTTCCCCAACATATGCTGGCTATGTGTTATACACACATGTGTAACCTAATTTCAGTTTGTGATTTGAATAACATTACAACTGAGGACATCTGAAAAATTCACATTCCTTAGTGATGATACGATGTGTCATTTTTCATGTCTTATATGAAAAAGAAGATTGCTTTCATTGACTGCCCATGGAAGCAACCTTCTCCCCCCGCTCCCCGGGCAGATGTGGATAGTAAAGAAGATGCAAGGAATATCAAAAATACAATGTTTTTGTTATTACATATGTTGATAGCAGCAAGATTATGGTACGCACAAAAATGGAAGGACACTTCAATTCCTACTATGGACGAATGGTTGCGGAAGTTGATGGGTTGGCCAAAATGACAAAATTGACCACTTTGATAAAAGAAAAGAACATAAATACTTTTGTTTCCATATGGAGACCACTTCTGATCTTTGTGCTTGATGTGGAGAAGAATGAAAGTCTGACTTTGGGTTTTACCAATTAGACTGACAGATCTTTATAGAAATGGCTTGTTCATGTTATTATGAAAAAGCAACAGACTTGATCTGGTTAATGTCTTATTTTACTGTAATGGAGACAGTTGGAAGTCAATTCTTTTTCTTATCTTTCATGTCTACTCCCCCTTTTCCTCCCCACTGTTTTCCTATTTACTTGTACCTTCTATTTTACATTACTTTATAACTCAATAAAAGTGTTAATGCAAAAAAGTGTTACATTTATCTATTTTCTATTTATTGTTAAGCTAAAGCTATTCACTGAATTATGTCTTCCTTCCTTCCTTCCTTCCTTCTTTCCTTCCTTCCTTAATTCCTTCCTTTCTTCCTTCCTTAATTCCTTCCTTCCTTCCTTTCTTAATTCCTTCCTTCCTTAATTCCTTCCTTCCTTCCTTAATTCCTTCCTTCCTTAATTCCTTCCTTCCTTCCTTAATTCCTTCCTTCCTTCCTTTCTTAATTCCTTCCTTCCTTATTAATGAGGAATTAATAATCATTAATTAATTAATTAATTCTGCAACTCAATGTTCAATTCTATAAAGATTTTGACTTTTTAATTTTAGCATAGCCCAGAAATAGAGAGATAAAGAGTAAGGTTTTGCCTTACCGTCCGTTTTGACAGTTTGAATTATCTGACTGAAAGTTGAACAGGACAAGTCTATTCCCATATTCTTTAGAGTATCTTCCAGCTGTTTAGTAGTCATCTTCTCTTCTTTGAGGTTTTCAACAATCATTGTGGCACTCTGCAATGCTGGAGAACATGATTTGTTAGAGGAAAGAGGAGGCTGCTGTAATTCTCAGATCTCCCTCTTCTTCGCGGAGAGAAGAGTTTGCAAAGCAGTGGGCCTGACAAGCTAAGACATGACTGATGAGTAGCCAATGAGGGGAAGAGAGAAAAGAAAAGTTTGCCCTGGGAACTCTCCTCTTTTTTCCCCATTTCATTTGGTATATGGAGAACTTCTGTCCTCTGCCTTCCATGCACAATTTCAGTTTTCTTCACTCACACATCAATTACTTACCTCTGACATCAGAAAAGCTGATGGTACTGGACAAAATCTTGAGAAGTTCCATCCCATTCACTTTCCCTGATTTTTCAATGGTTTGAAGCAAAAAAAGAGAGAAATAAACAAATAGATCAGCAACTGGACAAAAGCTGTTGAACCATGGAGTTGAAGAAGGGGCACACCACTGCCTTCCTAAAAACCAGCTGAACCACTCCCTGTCTTCAAGGGGAATTAACCACTGACCAAAATGAATAATATATTCCATCCTTTCCTGCTTTCGCTAGCCAGGAGGGACATGGATCTAAAAGTCAAGTGGCTGAATTAAAACATCCAAGAGCTCTGTCTGCATTCTTAGCTTCAAAGACTCAAACTTATGTCATAATTAATAATAATTTAATATATTTGTATGGCGCCCCTCTCCGTGGACTTGGAGCAGCTCACAACAAAATAACACATATTAAAAAACATTTTAAACCCCAACATTAAAACCATGCAATATAATCATTCCATGCATAAACTATATATGCCTGGGGGTATCTTAATTCTCCCATGCCTGGCGACATAGGTGGGTCTTTAGCAATTTACGAAAGACAAGAGGGTGGGGGCAGTTCTAATCTCTAGGGGGAGTTGATTACAAAGGGTCTGGGCTGCCACAGAGAAGGCTCTCCCCCTGGGGCCAGGCAACCGACATTGTTTAGTTGACGGGACCCAGAGAAGGCCAACTCTGTCGGACCTAATTGGTCGCTGGGATTCATGCGGCAGAAGATGGTATTCTGGTCCAATGCCATGTAGGGCTTTATAGCTCATTACCAACACTTCAGATTGTGACTGGAAACTGATTGGAAGCCAATGCAGGCCGTGGAGTGTTGGAGAGATGTGGGCAAATCTAGGTAGCCCTACGATAGCTCTCGTGGCTGCACTATACATACATACATACATACATACATACATACATACATACATACATACATACATACATACATATTAGACTTAGCCCCCACAATTCCACAGATTTTGCCTGAAAACCAGAATCCAATATTGAATCCTGGTATTACTTCCTCCGAGGAAGAACAAGTCACCTGGAATAGGGCTGTTGAGTGACTATCCATAAATACAATAAGGGCAGAGAATTAATTATATTTCACTGCCTTTATCGTCATAAAGTAGGCTCTAATAGCTTAGCTTGTCTTTGTTTCTCATCTTAGCTCTTTTCTAAACTCTATTGCACAGCACAAAGAATGTCTGGAACTATGCACACAGAAGGAGTACTCAGGCCTAAGCTAGCTAAAACTTCCGGTGCTCTCAGTGATGGGCTACCAAAATGTTTCCTACCACACTGTGGGTGTGGCTTATGCATTTTGTTTCAACATCTTTCAGTGGGTGCTCTGGGTTGGAGTTCCAAATTTTGCTGACCGTTCCCGTAGGAGCCCATCACTGGGTGCTCTATTATTCCAAGTGGCCACCAAGGAGTGAAGGGCTACCAAATGTTTTACTACCGCACTGTGGGCTTGGCTTATGCACGACACCCTGCATAAGCTTATCCAAGTGGCCACCAAGGAGTGAAGGGCTACCAAATGTTTTACTACCGCACTGTGGGCTTGGCTTATGCACAACATCTTTCAGTGCAAATTGGGTGCTCTGGAGTAGAGCTCCATTTTTGCTACCCCACTGCATCCCCCCCCCAATCCGGGCAGCAGCCCACCCCTGCCACCAAGGCTTTGGTCAGGCCAACTATCAGGCTTCCTGGAACAGTCTCAAACTCCATCTGGAACCCAATTTGGTCTGTTAGTCAGCGGGGTGGCCATTGTAATATCTCTCTGAGGAAAAAAGTGGTGCCAGAGAATTGGAGGCTTACACTGGAGTGATTCTACCAAGACAAAAGGGAAACCACTGTCTTCCCCAAATCCAGGACACTCTGACAGAAAAATATTAGATCAGTTGTATTATCACTTTTATGTGTAGTCCCTGGTTGACTTGGGACAGGCCCATAGCTGCCATGGTGGACCTAAACTCTTGAGCTTTCTCTGAATCCATAAGTCTCTTTTTTAATCTTCAGTCCTTTTATTTCCCTATCTGCTCTTATTTTTATCAACAATGCTTCCAGAGTTAAAATAAATAATAATGGTGATATTGGGCAACCTTGTCTTATTCCTCATTGTATTGCTACTTTTTCGGTCTGCTCACTGTTTATTATGATTTTGGCTGATTGTTCAGAATATATGGCATCTATTATATTAAAAAACTTTGTTCCGACCTCCATCTTATTTAATTGTATTTTCATGAAATTCCAATCTACGTTATCAAATGCTTTTTTCGCATCTAAAAATATAAGTGACATTTGTTTTTCTGGATGCTGTTCATAATATTCTAATGTATTTACTATTATTCTTAGATTATTTTTAATTTGTCTTCCTGGTAAAAATCCATTTTGGTCACTATGTATCATATCATTTATAATACTTTTAAACCTATTAGCAAAAATTGATATAAAAATTTTATAATCTACGTTTAACAATGAAATTGGTCTATAATTCTCAATTTTTTCTTTTTCTGTTTCCACTTTATGTATTAAAGTTATTAAGACTTTTAAAATGTATTATTGTTATTTTAGATTCTAACTATTAGATTTGTCATTATATATTGTTTTTGTCATTGCTGTAAGCCGCCCCGAGTCTACGGAGAGGGGAGGCATACAAATCTAATAAATAATAATAAAATAATAATAATAATATATCTGGTATCCAATACATGCTTGACAAAACAAATAAACAAGAGAATATAATAGCCAGAGAAACTAAGTTGCCTGTAGGTAAGGGAGTAAATAAACTCCTCAGGAATGCCACTGTGATCAAGTAAAGAAATCCCTCCCCTCTTTTAGGCACATAAAAAAAGGAGGTTCCAATTTCATGGATGTGGCTGATATCTTGCATGTAGATGTCCTTACAAAAAACCCACACCTTTCAAGTTTCAAGTTTAATTGGATTTGTATGCTGCACCTCTCTGAGGACTCGGGGCTGCTCACAACATATACAAAAAGACAATGGTAGGACAATTCAATTAATATCCATAAAAAAACAATCCTTAAAATTCTGATTTTTTAAAAAAAATTCCACTAACATTCAGTCAACAAGCATACTAAAAACATTCGTTAGAAACCACAGGCCTGGTGGCAAAGATGAGTTTTTAAACTCTTACAGAAGGCAAGGAGGGTGGGGGCAGTGTGAATCTCCAGAGGGAGCTGATTCCAGAGGGCCGCGGCCCCCCACAGAGAAGGCTCTTCCTCTAGGTCCCGCCAGCCGACATTGTTTGGTCGACGGGACCCTAAGAAGACCGACTCTGTGGGACCTCACTGGTCGCTGGGATTTGTGCGGCAGGAGGCAGTCCCGGAGGTAGTCTTTGTCAGTTTTGTCTTCAGAAATATTTAATGGAGGCTGTTAACACCCTTTGAACAGCGGCCAGTTAGGTCCCACAGAGTGGGTCTTGTCCGGGTCCCATCAACTAAACAATGCCGCTTGGCGGGACCCAGGGGAAGAGCCTTCTCTGTGGCGGCCCCGGCCCTCTGGAACCAACTCCCCCCAGAGATTAGAATTGCCCCCACCCTCCTTGCCTTTCGTAAGCTGCTTAAAAACCCACCCCTGCCACCAGGAATGGGGGAATTGAGATAATCTTTCCCCCTAAATGTATTAGATTTGTTATGAATTGTTTTATTGTATGCTGTGAGCCGCCCCGAGTCTACGGAGAGGGGCAGCATACAAATCAAATAAATAAATAAATAAATAAATAAATAAATAAATAAATAAATAATAGATAAATAGATAAATAGATAAATAGATAAATAGATAAATAGATAATAGATAGATAGATAGATAGATAAATAGATAAATAGATAAACAAACAAAGAAACAAACAAAGAAACAAACAAACAAAGAAACAGAAAAACAATTCCCCCCCCAATAACCCACCGATTTATTAAAGACTCACCATCAATGGAAGCAAATGCCAGAATGTCTTGCAAATCCTCAGGTGCCAGGTGGCTGCCTACGTTTTCTAGGGTATCCAGCAAGTCTTCCTTTTTAATGTCCTCTTTTACAATCTTGTGGATATTACCAAAAGCATTCTGTAAAGCTTCAGGAGACAAATTTCAAAACAAGCTCAGCCTTGCTTATTCTTAGACATTCCTAAATAAGATTTGAAGCAAAGTAACCTTGTGAAAGTCATATTTAATGTTGATAGAATGGGCCTTTTCAATGAAAACATGGAAACATATTGCACCAATTGAACAAATCAAAGATGGCAATTACTACTGGAGGTGAAGTAATTTTTGAAATGTAGGGAAGTTTTGTCTGATGGGGTAGTTGATGATAGTAGCATTTCAAAGAGATACTTCTCATGGATAATTTAGAATGTGAGAACCAATTTCAGCTTTTCAACATATGTCAAATCATAATGTATGTCCTGATTTCCAGAAATTGTGGCCAACTCATTACTTTTGCACATTAACTCTTGAGCTAAATGTGCACTTTTCAGAGTGAATTAAGATTATAATTAATGGAATTATGACAGATCCCTGAGTAAACACATGGACCACAGAGCTGGGATTTATGGGTCACTTTATTTATTAAATCTAGACCTGGAGAGGTGAATGAAATGGGGCGGAACTCACGTTCAACATTCCTGGGCAACTATGGGCGAAGCTCCTTGCTGAGCAAAGGAATGATGCCCTTGACCTTTGCCTTGACCATGGCCATGGTCTTGACCTTCCTTGCTTTTAGCCATGCCCAAGGCATGTAGGAAGGCTCCACCTGGCTTGTCGCCTGTAGGTTTGCGGCAGGTGAGCCCCAAGGACACCCCCTCTCCAATCACTTGGACCCATGTAGACCTTGGGCTCGTGGTGAGGGGCAGCCCATCACCTTCCAAAAGGTGCTCCAAAGGAGATCATGCAGTTGGTTAGCCCCTTGTTCTGCCCCATACCACCTTCTGCAGTGACCAAAGGGATTTAATCCAATTGACCTAGTCCTCGCGAAATGACCCTGCTAGGCACTCCCTAACCACTCCGCTCCTCATCCACCCCCAGTGTGGAGTAGGGAGAAAAAACGGCTGAAACTTAAATATGTTGCGGCCACAAAAAATCCTTCTTGCACCACTAGTCACACTGAGATAAGGGGAGGCTGGGCAGGTGCCTGTGATCGTGCCGACGAGCTGAAGGAAAAAAGGGCAAAGAGCAGAAAGTCTGACTTTTTATACTGTGGATTTGAGTGAAAACTAAAAAAGATGGAAGGAATATATTGAAGAAACTTTTGAGGATACTAGGGATGATATTGATATGGTAAGTATAACTATTGGATCAAACACCACTATGGGGTGGGGGTTTGAACCTGCAATAAAAATAGTGAAAACAGGAAAAGTCAAAGACCTGATGATATCCCAGTAGAAATTTTAAAATTGCTGGAAGACAATAAATTTTTACTGCCACTCTTCAATTGAATATAGAGTATGACACAGGAAAAATACCAAATGATTGGCTGGTGATAAGTCATGCCCTGAAAATATTCCTGAGAATAATACACACAAGAATACACAACAAAATTGAGCAATGCCTAAGTAACAAACAAGCTATCTCCAGAAACAATCTTAGTACACAAGATGACTTATTCAGCATTAAAATTGGAGAAGAAGAAGAAGAAGAGGAAGAGGAAGAAGATTGAGCAGATAAGATTAAGCAGATAAGGGGAGAAGTAATGAATAGTTATTAAGAAGGAGTTGTAGCAAAGCTCACATGGTGCTGAGAAAGAAATTTAAAATACAATCTTCCTGCCTTGTGATATAAAACAGGTCAGTCTGACTTTTTCTGTTCAATCTGTGTTCAATTCTTGGAGCAGCCTGGATCCCTGCAATTTTCTTGGCAAAGTTTTTCAGAAGTTATTTGCATTGCCTGCTTTTCAAAGTTAAGAAAAAGATTGACTGGCCCTAAACTGACTTCATGACTAAGCTGGACTAGAGCTTATGGTTTCCTGGTTTCTAGTACAGTGGTACCTCTACTTACGAACTTAATTCATCCCGTGACCAGGTTCTTAAGTAGAAAAGTTTGTAAGAAGAAGCAATTTTCCCCATAGGAATCAATGCAAAAGCAAATAATGCGTGCGACTGGGGAAACCACAGGGAGGGTGGAGGCCCTGTTTCCTCCCAGAAGATTCCTAGAGAGACCCCATGGAGGTTTCTCCCACCTTTTCCTGCTCTGTTTCCTCCCATTCCTTTTCTGGTTACAGTTTCGGATGCTCGGGTTTGTAAGTGGAAAATGGTTCTTGAGAACAGGCAAAAAAATCTTGAACATCCGGTTCTTATCTAGAAAAGTTTGTAAGTAGCGGCGTTCTTAGGTAGAGGTACCACTGTATTTTGTTATTCTACATCAGGGGTGTCAAACTTGCGTTGTCACAGCAATATCATGAGATGTATTGCAACTCCCCCCACTTTGCTAAACCAAGTGTGGGCGTGGCCAGTGTGCGACACATACTGGCTGGAGGCCACAAGTTTGACAGCCCTACTCTATGTTATTACAATAAAGAACACTTCTGAAACCCATCATATGCTTCTTTTTTAACCCAGCTGACCTCAAAAGGTTGACATTCTAATGGCAGAATTCTTCTGTATTTCATTCTGTTCAGTAGCTAAGCTTAGTACAGACTGGGACGCATCTAAAGCCAATATGAAGTCCGTTTTTTCTCTTTTGTTAATATCACTGTATTTATTAATTTTACATGCTACATTTTCTTCAAGTGATCAAATCACTATACATGGCCATTATTTCACTTTATTCCTACAATAACCTTTTGAGATAGGATGGACAAAGATAATCATCCAGTGAGATTGCACAGTGAAGGATGACATGGATCTGGGTTTTCCCAATTCTATCCCAATAACGTATTCACAACATCATTAGGTTTTGATATACCAGAAAAATAATGTTTGGTCAAATAGACTATAGGATTATATATGCTTTGGGAATAACTTGTAAGAGGGGCTTTGGATTTCATATAACCATAGACTTTGAGATTCCAAGCTTGTATGAGGTCCAAACAGTGATGGGCTCCTATGGGAACGGACAGGAATGCAGTTCCGGTAGCAAAATTTGGAGCTCCACCCCAGAGCACCCAATATGCATTGAAAGATATTGAAACAAAATGCATAAGCAAAAATTTTGGTAGTGCATCACTGAGTCCAAAGCACTTTGAACCTTACTTTGAATCTATTCTGATTTGAACTCTGAATGGAGTTTACATTTAAGGTGAGAGACATGTGACAATTTGGTGGGTAATTAGTACAAACATATGTTGAGTTTCTATTTTAGGGCAAGTATATCTAATGTTGTACTTTTGAACTATTTTGAAATAGTTTTCTGAATTTTGCAATTCAATTACCCAATTAACTGATTAAACAAACTTAGTGTGTTAAGGGAAAGTTATGCAAAATAAAGATATAGAAGAGGAAATAATTTAAAGTATATGGTACCTTGGGGGAAATTGACTTCCAATATTATATATGAATCTTAGGAAATATTATTCCAATGTATATTAATTTTCATGTGTGATTAAACAGATTAAATTTTAAGTTTACCAATTTATTAGTATCTATGCAAATGCTATCATATTTTCTAGTCTTACCATTAAATTCTTCAAAGGATTCGGTACCGATTATTTCTTTCATAATATCATTAAAATTCACGGTCCCGTCTTCTATAAGGAACAGAATAGCAAATTGATTGAATGGGAGAAATAATAATATATTCATGACAAATCTAGATTCTGAAATATTTCTAAAATATTATTTTTTTCTCCAAGATTCCTCATCTTTGTTTGTTTGTTGATTTGTTTGTTTATTTATTGGGTTTATATGCAGCCCCTCTCCGAGGACTTGGGGCGGCTTACAACATATAAAAAAGAACAATAAAATACAACATGTTAAATCCAATTAATTAAAACTAAATAAACTACTCTAAAGCCATTAACTATATTAAAAATCAATCATACCCATTCAAACAACCATACAAACATTCATCGGCCAGCGGGCTAGGGTGTTATCACCCTAAGCCTGGTGGCATAAATGACTCTTAAGATTCTTACAGAAGGTGGAGCCCACACAGGGAAGGCTCTTCCCCTAGTCTAGTTGATGGACCTGGAGAAGGTCAACTCCTAACTGGATGCTGGGATTCATGTAGCAGAAGGCAGTCCCACATGTAATCTGGTTCTATGCCATGTAGGGCTTTATAGGTCATAACCAATACTTTGAATCAAGTCCGGAAACCAATTGGCAGCCAGTGCAGTCCGCGGAGTGCTGGAGAAACATGGGCATACCTTGGCAGTCCCAAGACAGCTCACACGGCTGCATTCTGCACAATTTGTAGTTTCTGAACACTTTTTAAAAAAAATATTTTTATTATTTTCAAAAAAGGACAGACAAAGACATACAACATTAAACATTTAAGGAGCTGCCATTGCTCCGCTTGTCGTAGAAGTCTAACTAATACAGAATATAAAAAGCCCTAACTGTTACCAGATCTATGCAGAAATACCACACGTGTGAATTACATTCTTATTGAATTTAATTCTATATTTTTAATATTAAACTTATTAATTGAATTTCTTTATATTTTAAAATGTTATATACCTATATAAAAAGAAAAAAGATAAACAAAGTATTAGTAATACAGAAAAAAGAGAAGGTAAACACTTCTAAGTTAGTTATAATATAAATTTCATTCTATCTTATAATTCTTCAAATAATCATTTATTATTATATATTTAATTTTTAATTCTATTTTTAAAATTCCACCAATCATATACTTTGTCCCATATTTTATAAAATTCTGTTTCAGTTTGATTATTCAGACGTTTAGTCATCATGTCTAGTTCTGCACATTTTATTATTTTTTTAAATACCTCAGTGTCTTTTGGTATTGTCTTTTCTTTCCATTTCTGTGCGAATACTATTCGTTCCGCAACCAATATATGTATTATTAAATAATAGATTTCCTTTTTATAGTTTATATTTGAAATACCCAATAAGAAAAATTCAGGAGATTTTTTTATCTTCTCCTTTGTTATTTCATTTATCCAATTCTCTACTTTATTCCAAAATATTTTAGTCTCAGGACATGTCCACCATGTATGATAATATGTACCAACTTCTTTTTTACATTTCCAACAGATAGGCGATACAGATGGAAACATTTTAGAAATTCTGTATGGTGGAAAGTGCCACCTATAAAACATCTTAATTTGGTTTTCTTTAAAGGAAATTGATTTTGTTATTTTCAGTTTCTGAACACTTTTCAAAGGTAGCCCCATGTAGATAGCATTGCAGTAGTCAAACCTCAAGGTGATAAGGACATGAGCGACTGTGACCAGAGACTCCCAGTCCAAATAGGACTGCAACTGATGTACCAAGTGAACCTGCCCTTGGAGCCCCCACTTGGCCAAAGGAGCGCCTACTGAGCCCCGGGGAGGGGGTTGGATTCATGGGGGGGGGCATTATGGAGAAAGAGGAGAGAGGAAGGAAGAGTGAGGAAGAAACAGCGAGAGGAAGGAAAGGAGGGAGAGAGAGAGAAAAAAAGAGAAAGAGAGAGAAAAAGAGAGAGGGAGAGAAAGAAAGAAAGAAAGAGAGGGGGGGAGAGAAATAGACAGAAAGGGAGGGAGAAAGAGAGAGAAAAAAGTGGAAGAGAGAAAGAGAAAGAAAGAAAGAAAGAAAAGAAAGGGAGAGAGAGACAAAACTAAATATAAAGGGAGGGTGGAAGAAAGAAAGAGAGAGGGGGAAGGAAGGAGGGAGAGAGAGAGAAAGAGAGAAAGAGAGAGCAAAAAGGAGAGGAAGGAAGAGAGAAAGTAAGAGGGACAGAGAGAGAGGGAGCGAAAAACAAAAAGGAAGAAAGAGAGAGAAGGAGGGAGGGAAGGAAATAGATTTTTTTTGCAATGTTTTTTGCTAACCCCTTCCCCCTCTCAATGTTGTCCCTCTTTACCAATGTTAAAATCTGGTCACTTTATCCTTGTAGGGAGCCAGAAAGGACCCCTCCCTCAAAGAAGAAATTATCATATTCTTTGATATTACAAGAATTAGTGGTTAGCAATCTGATGGAAAATATTTCAGCTTTATACAATGCTTGTGTATAACCTTAAACAAAAGACCACCAATGAATACAGTTTATTTTCTCTAAATAAACAGGACAACATTTATATTTATATTTAATACAATTAATGTATGTACAGTATATAAGATAAATCAGGTAGTAAGAAAACTTGGCAAAATCATCTTTAAGAATTGTGATTAAACTGAGAACTAAAAGCCTGTTAGTAAACTTTGAGGCTACTAAAATGCCAGCTTTCTCGTTTGACCTTTTTTAGTTGTGTTGCCGTTTCCAGAATTTACAGCCTGGTGTAAGTAGTATTGAGACTAATAGCCATTGTGTTAACAGTATCAAAGTGCAGATTAGCCCTTATTCTAAGAAAAAAAAAAAGGCTTTTCCCTCTCTCCCATTGAAAGCATAGGAAAGATAAAGTAAGGAAATGTTTTGTGTTTTCTTTGTGAAGTTCCAATTGTTAAAATTCTCATGCTAATCTTTTCTTGTAATAAATGTTGTTAATTAGAAGCTAGGGAGAACTATGTTCCTAAACATGATGAAATGTATATCAAAATGACACAACATGAGCTTTGCACTTGCATTGCAACATTGCATATAAATAGGTAAGGAGCAGAGTTTGTGCCAGGATGTTGCAATACACTGAACAGTGTTGTCAATTTACCAAATCCCACTTATCCTATCTTGATTGCTGCAGCAGGGTTTGAATTGTATTTCTGGGGGATCTTAAATTAATGAAGCTGATATATGAGGGTTGATATATGGTCTCCCGATGTACAGCATATCTGATGCTACTATGAGTGTGTTTCCTCATAATCATCTTTCACAACTCTCTAAAGAGGAAAAAAAGAAAAAGAAAGGGGTGGGAGAGGGGAAACAGTCTTTAAACATGTTTTCATTTTATTTGCTGCCATCTAGTGGCCATCTGCACTTGTGCAGTCCATAAGACTAGAATTGTATTACGCTTTTTCTCTCAGTAATAGGAATGTGTTTTATCATTTAAGTAATTATAAAATTTAGGCATGCTGGACTATTGAAATAAGTATTAATCTCACCAGTGACTGTTACTGAGTTGCATAGTGATTGCAATTCATCAGGAGACAGGTTGATACCCATTGTAGTCATGGTTTTTGCCAGATCGTTGACATTAATATCATGGTCTATGCTATTACACATTGCATCAAGAGTATCTATCAGCACTGCCAAAGAAATATTTGCATTAATATGATATTCAGTTGCACATTTATTTTCATCAATTGAAATAGCAATGGTATTCCTCTTAAATCAGCATTTCAAGTGCTATATTGAACAAACTCAAATGAGGATGGGGTTAAGTTGTCCTTATCCTATCTTTACTTATCCTCATCTTCAGCTACAGTTGCTTTGCATTTATAATAAACAAAATAAAAAAATCAAGAGAAAGTCTTATCCATTAGCTTGTTTGCAACTCCTTAAACAGCAATGCCTTTTCTCAGGATTGTGCCAGGAAAAGAACCAGCTACTTTAAAGAATTAAAAAAGGATGTTATATCTCTCTCCCTGCAGACAACAAAGTACTTTTTTTTGTATATAAGTTTTTTGTTTTTGGATATACATAGGTATTAAATACATGAACAGTGTGGCAGCTGGGTATCATTAGTTTTGATATTATTATTATTATTATTATTATTATTATTATTATTATTATTATTGTTGTTGTTGTTGTTGTTTTGTCATTGTTGTTTTGTTATTGTTATTGTTATAATAATAATAATAATAATAATAATAATAATAATAATAATAAAGTCTCTGAAGCCCGTGGAAATGGGCCCACTTCCAGCCTCCAAGGTTCGGCAAAGGTTCGGGTTTGGGTTCGGGAGAATGCCAAAAAGCGCTGCCACCCGGCTGTCACCTTCCTAGTGGCCGGTCGGGAGGTACAAACGGAGGTGGGGAATCCCAATAGGGAATTCCAGGGGTGGAGCTTTAACGTCATGGAGATGTCCTTCCTGGCCGGCCAAAACAGGGACTCCAGGAAGGACGTCTCTGTGACATCAAAGCTCCGCCCCTGGAATCCCCTATTGGGATTCCCCACCTCTGTTTGTGCCTCTCGACCAGCCAACAGCTCCCCAGCTCTTCTGGGAAAGTGACAGCCTGGCGGCAGCGCTTCTTAGTGTTCTCCCAAACCCAAACCTGAACTTTTCCCGAACTTCCAGGTTCGGCATTCAGGAGAATGCCGAGAAGCACCCTGGCTGTTTCGGAAGGTGACAGCCAGGCGGCGGCGCTTCTCGGTGTTCTCCCGAACCCGAACTTTTGCTGAACTTTTGGAAAAATTCAGGTTCGGGTTCAGCATACCAAACTTCACAAAGTTTGGTACAAACCCGAACTTTGCGAGTTCAGTTCGCCCAACACTATGTATAAACCTTTCTACTTAAGAACCTGGTCATGGTACCACTGTACTTCGAAAATATATTACAATGTCCTAGTCCTCTGGGTGGGGCTTGATAGTAAATAATGCCAAATCTGGCAAAACAACTGGTCGCTGTGATACAACTGTAGATAATAATAATAGTTACATTTATCATACTCACAAAATTATAATAATATTGTAACTATTAAAATTAAAATTGTTAACCTGTTTGCTTCACCCCTGATATTAGCGGTGAAATCCAATGTTTTTTACTACCAGTTCTGTGGGTGTGGCTTGGTTGCATGGTGTGGCATGGTGGGTGGCATGGTGGATGTGACAGGGGAAGGATACTGCAAAATCCCCATTCCTACCCCACTCCAGGGGCTAGCCAGAGGTAGTATTTGCTGGTTCTCCAAACTACTCAAAATTTCTGCTACCGGTTCTCCAGCACCTGTCAGAATCTGCTGGATTTCGCTCCTGCTTTATATATTCCTTATATATATATATATTCCTCTTAGGTTTCATTTTCTTTCGGTTCTGTAATTTTTCTCTATGTGATTGTTTGCCACTTTCACACCACCTTAGAGAGTCTTTCTTTTGGAATTTCTTGTCTTTGGGGTTAATCTGTAGTCAAGAAGTTGAAAAACACTTCATCCAGTTCCAGTCCACTGTTCATGAACAGCTCCAGCACATTTCTTTCTTTGGTTGTCCCAGCTTCAGGGCAGCCAGAATAGCCATCTCTCCTTTTTGTTGATAGATGGGAGGGAGTCTCGCATCAAGCAAAAGAGCTGCCACTCTCTGAGACCTGCAAGACTCTCTACTTTCTTCATCACCCTTTCAGGGTGACTTTAGTCCCTTAGGGCTCTGCAACGAGGAGGATTTAGCTTAGGTTTGGGGAGCCCTGCTACCTATGACTGCCTGCAGTAACACCAAACCAGAAGTCCACAAAATACTTTTTTAAAAGAATTAAATCTGAACAATAGAGCATAATTCTTGAGACTTGAAGCTTAAGATTACATGTAAGTTTCAAGATTCAATATTGAATATGTATGCTCTAAGGTATGAATGGTGGCTATAGACCAGGTTTCCTTTTAAGAGTGGAACTCATAACACAAGGCATGAAATTGAAGAAGTAGATTCCAGGAATATTGTAAAGAAACAACTATAGAAAAGAAATATAAAATATTAATTGGCCTTACCGGTTGCTTCTGGAATCTCTGGTATTACAGTTAAAACCCTTATGAATTCTTCTAAATTAACCTTGCCATGGCCTGCAAGGCAAAAGATGGATTATGCTGAAATACAGAAAATAACCTCTAAACAGTAATTTCAGGAAAAACTGCCTCATACTAAGAATGCTTACTGTCAACTTTGGCTATAGTCATCACTTCCTTCAATAATTCACTGGCTCTGCAAAGTTCCATAGTGTCTAGGCTACATTCAAGATTCTGGAGATCGAAGTGGTCATCTTTGAATTTGCTCAAGGCCAAGCAGATGAGCTGCAGTTCTATTAAAACATTACTCCAAGGTCAACAAAACACAATGTCATCATTATGTGCATGACTAGGATATTTAAACCATCTGCCATAGATTTGTTGGCTAGGGATGATGAGAGTTGTAACTTCAGCGTATCTGGAGCTAACTAAATTAGGGATGGTTGGCTTATACTAGGAAATATATTATGAAAGAAAACAGAAAAGAAAACATTATTCAAACAATTTCCTATATTCAGTTCACCAAGCTACAGTGTTCCCTCGATTTCCGCAGGGGATGCGTTCCGAGACCGCCCGCGAAAGTCGAATTTCCGCAAAGTAGACATGCGGAAGTAAATACACCCTTTTTGACTATGGACAGCCATCCCTTAACACTTTACCATTTCCCATTCCCTTAACTACCATTTACTCATCATTATTATTGGTACTCACCATTGAATAAGACAGTGATCCTGATATTTATAAACATAATTATTTATTAACAATAATTATTTTTTTTGTTATTTATTTGCAAAAATTATTAGTTTGGCGATGACATATGACATCATTGGGTGGGAAAAACCGTGGTATAGGAAAAAAACCCGCGAAGTATTTTAAAATTAATATTTTTTAAAAAAAACGTGGTATAGGCTATTCACGAAGTTCGAACCCGTGAAAATCAAGGGAACACTGTATTTCGAAATCTTCCTTTGGGATTGCTCAAAATTGATTAATGGCTATTATTAGTTGTATAATACTAATTTATACTATAATTAGCATTATAATAGTAATAATAATATTATCTACCTCTATATATGTATTGATGTCAAAAAGTTAATGGAAATCTATAGCAGAGAATAATGTAACTTTATAATTATGTTCTTCTTTGCTTACTCCTCTGATATTCTTTTTTCCCCACAGTCACAAAGCTTCTTTTCTAACTCAAGAATTCCTAATTTCCTGTTTATTAAGTGGTTTCTTATTCTTAGTAATTAATTGCAAAAAAAACCAAAACACCAGGATAGTTTGCACACCTAACATTTAAATAGTTTCACTCACCTGGGCTAGTAACAAACGTATCAGTATAGATCACATTCCTGATGAACTCTTTTAGATTTAATGTATTGTTATCTGAAAATGGAAGAGGAATGAAAAGAAGACACAGAAAAGTAAGTATAGAAGAATAATTGTATTAATATAATATAATAAAACAGTACGATAATAGTACATCATACATGGTATATAGAATGTAATATATGGTATATAATATATAGCAATACTATATATTTCTTGGCTGAGGAGTAAAACTTTTCAAGGAAAAACAAAGTTTAGTTGCTTTTTGGAGAAAAAACACCTTTGGGACAACCATGATATGAATGACTGACATATATCCCTAAAAGCCACAAGAAAAGCGATACATACCATCAACATTGCAAAAAGCCAGTGCCTCCGACATATCCTCTGTTGGCAAGTTGATATTGAAGCTCTGCATAAGTATCTCCAAATCTGTGAATTCAATTCTTTCGTTTTTCATTTTGGCCAGAATATTGAAACCATCTTCCAAAGCTAGAGGGGATGGAGACATAAAAGGGAAAGCGATTACTCTGCAAATCAAAAACAATGATGCTTGATATACATATTAGTTTATGGGACCCATTTACAACACATCTGAGAGTTGGGGTGGTAGTATATGATCTGAATTGTACAGGAGTAACTGCTTGCATAGAAGCAGAGGGATTTACAGTAAATCAGCAGTGTTGTTCAAACGAATTAGGACCTCCTGCATTCAGAGATTTTGAATGGCACAGGGACAACAGAGAAAAAAGTTTGAGATATCCATTTTCTGTATTCTTTCTATCTTCTGCCTCTCTCCACCTAAGTCACATTTTACGCTTAGAAAATGGGAAGAAAAGAGATAGGTTAAGTTTGTAAAAAGTGTACATAGTTTTTAAAAGTGTACATGGTTTTAAAAAGTATACATGGTTGTAAAAAGTATTCTGCTACACTAGTATTTTATCAAACAATATAATACTACACCATTTGGTTCAGAATACTTTTTCCTTGTTTTCCTCCTCTAAAATCTAGATGCATCTTATACACCGGTGTGTCTTATACACCGGAAAATATGGTAAATACAAATAAATAAATAAGCCTAGAATAAAATAAAGCTAAAATTCCACTGTTTTTATTGGACATTTGATGGGTGACTAATAGCTTGCGCAAATATATTTGCTTTCACTTTGTAATGGTAGCACGCTTGTGAAAATAGACATTAATACATGGAGCTCACAAATCCCAAGGGATCTCTTTCTCAAACCAATATCTTTCCTATCACTCATGGAAATGGAGGATTTATAACAGTAAAAATGTAAACTTCATAAAATAAATGATTAGTTCTCTCAGAGCACAATGTGCCTGTAGGGGACCTCCAGATCATACCTGCAGAAGTTTTAAGTTGTGTGTTCTTTGTCAATATCCTCAAGAAGTTACTGAATTTCACCTGTCCAGCTTCTGCAAGTTGCATTGGGAAAGAGAAATAAGCAATTATTATGAATTGTGAAATTCTTCCCTGCAATACTTTGTAATTTGTTACCAAATGTAAGAACATAAATTGAAATCAAATTGATCAAGGTCAAAACAAATCCACCTTAAACTACTTTCAAAGATGCTCAAAACAGAGCTTTTCATTTAATATACCCCTTTCCGTGAATAGCTCTTCCTTTATTCTACATATTTCCCTTAAATCTTTTCTCTCGAAACACTATGCCAAAACATGACTTCCAATTTTTTAAAAAGTGTGGTTTCTCTGTCTAATATAATTCCGGCATACCTAATATGCTAACTCTCTTTCCCATTAATCCAATTAAGTATATTGTTAGAAGAAGGATGGAATATTTATAATCTAATCTATTCTCAAACTATTAGGAATGAATTGACATTTTTGGACAGTATATTTTGACTAGAAAAAAAAATTATAAAATTTTGGAACAAAATTGCTAACACTCTTTACAGGACTTTGAACTACTAATGGTCAAAGCAAATTTGCGGTAGATAATAGTCAATGAAATTCAAAGTGGGTTGGACTGTTGGCACAAAAGGACTTAAGACTGATGATGCACTTGACTCCTCCCTTGGACTCAGCCTGTTAAATTAGTAAAATGTTAGGACAGCTACATCTCTCCTTGTAGTTTGGCCACCTACCTGTTATGTTTGTTGACCTTAGTGCTTGCTCAATCACCTGGTTAGCCATGGGCAGGTCTAAAGTTCTGAGGGTTCCCGTTTCAAATTTCAGTCGTTCTGCTTGGTGTTCTTTAATCAACTTGAGAGCCAGGATGTATTCAAGCACAGCTAAAGAGGCAAGGATCAGCAATGTTATTAGATTCTCATTTTGAATGAGCATTGCAGCCCACAGGCTTTGGTAAGTCTACAAGAAATTATGGATAATTCTGTTGGTTGAGAGGAAGAGATTCTTACTTCCCAAAGACTGAAGTAACTTCAGGGAACTCTGTCAGTGGGCTTGGCCACAGCACAAAACACATGGGTGGTGGTAGGGTGTAAGAATCAATGTTCATACTATGTCCATAACATCCATAGATCAACATTCATGAAATTTAAAGCAGTTCTCTTAGAATAATAATAATAATAATAATAACAACAACAACAACAACAACAACAACAGAGTTGGAAGGGACCTTGGAGGTCTTTTAGTCCAACCCCCCCCCCCCCCCAGGAAACCCTACACTACTTCAGACAGATGGTTATCCAACATCTGCATAAAAACTTCCAGTGTTGGGGCATTCACAACTTCTGAAGGCAAGCTGTTCCACTGATCAACAGTTCTGACTGCCAGGAAATTTCTCCTTAGTTCTAAGTTACTTCTCTCCTTGTTTAGTTTCCATCCATTGCTTCTTGTTCTATCCTCAGATGCTTTGGAGAATAGATTGACTCCTTCTTCTTTGTGGCAGCCCTTGAGTTATTGGAGATATTGGAACATTATTATGTCTCCCCATGCCCAGTTCCTGCAACCATTCTTCAACCCCCGGGCCGTTTTGTTTTATGCATAGTTTGTCTGAGCGGCATACAAATCTAAATAATAATAATAATAATAATAATAATAATAATAATAATGACTGTTTTTATATTAAGGGTTTTAAACTGTTTTTTTTAATGATTGGATTTGTACTGTGTTTTGTTGTTGTGAGCCGCCCCATGTCTCCGGAGAGGGGCGGCATACAAATCTAATTAATAATAATAATAATAATAATAATAATAATAATAATAATAATAATAATAATATGTTTTTGCCTCCAGTCCCCTAATCATCTTTGTCATTCTTCTCTGCACTTTTTCTAGAGTCTCAATATCCTTTTTGCATCACGGCGACCAAAACTGAATGCAGTATTCCAAGTGTGGTCCTTACCAAGGCCTTATAAAGTGGTATTAACACTTGACATGATCTTGATTCTATCCCTTTGTTAATGCAGCCTAGAACTGTGTTGACTTTTTTGACAGCTGCTGCACACTGCTGGTTCATATTTAAAAGTTTGTCCGCTAGGACTCCAAGATCCCTTTCACAATTACTATTGTCGAGCAATGTACCACCTATACTGTACCTGTGCATTTTGTTTTTCTTGCCTAAATGTAGAACCTTACTTTTTTCACCACTGAATTTCGTTTTGTTAGATAGCACCCATTGTTCAAGTTTGTCAATCCCTTGTAATCTCTTCAAGGTTATATTCATTAAAGCCAAACTATCTTTTGCTAACCCATGAATAGGAAGCCAAATAAGTCTGGATGGTTCTAATATTAAAATAGGTCCCCAATCAGAGTTGGTACACAGTTTGTGTGTCTCCTATGTGAAGGGTCGCCACGGCCAGAGAAGCTTTTGCAGATGTTTTGTATGGCAGTTGTGCACCATAGGGAGGTCCTATTCAAAGTGACTCCGACATTAAGTACTCCTCTTATGAATTACTATAATTACTATAATATCAGGAGAAACCAAACAAGCTTTGCCTCATTGGATCCTTGTTTCAGTGATATCTCCATACCTAACCAGAGAAACAGAATGACCATGCAAAAGAAAGGAAAAAACCCACACAGACATAAGCAGGCACTACTGAATACAAGCAGGCCATCAAAGGCCCCTGGGCAGGGACTACTCAATATGGATGGGCTGGCAGGAGCCACTATGGAGCTAGGGGAAGGAGGGGATGCTATGAAATGCAAAATCCCTGGGATTGCATAATTGCACTTCTCGGGAGAGGGGGGGGGGGAAAGGAGCGACTTACATGTTTGTGTGTATGTTTGCTTTTAATAATGGGGTTTTTAGTGTTTTTTAAATTATTAGATTTGTTTTCACATTGTCTTTATTATTGCTGTGAGCCGCCCCGAGTCTACGGAGAGGGGCAGCATACAAATCTAATAAATAATAATAAATAATAATAATAGTACTCCATATGGAGAAGCCCTTGAAGAGCATTCAAAAACAATGCCTGGTCCCAAATGCAGCTATTTTGGCGTTTCTCTTTATAACCATGTAAAATCACAACCGTCATGATATGCCAGGGTATTTGTAGGACAGGAGCACCTTAGTATATTTATTTATTTTATTTATTTGTTCAATTTTTATGCCGCCCTTCTCCTTAGACTGAGGGTGGCTTTCAACATGTTGCCAATAGCACTTTTTAACGGAGGCAGCATATTGCCCCCTCAATCCGGGTCCACATTTTACCCACCTCGGAAGGATGGAAGGCTGAGTCAACCTTGAGCTGGTGATGAGATTTGAACCGCTGACCTACAGATCTACAGTCAGCTTTCAGTGGTCTGCAGTACAGCACTCTACCTGATGTGCCACCCTGGCTCCAATTGTTTCTGCTTGTCCCACTAGACCTAGCACATGCTTCAGGTTCTTTCTATCAGTCATGTGATTTTTGGTGGCCAGGACACACCTATCCTATGGAATATTATCCCTCTGGAGATTTGTTGTAATCATAGGTTTTTAGGCACTGAAATTTGGGATGGAATATTGCTGAAGGGTGATGTTTCAGCCTAATGGGTGCTGTATAAACCTTATTCTTCCTCTATTGAAAGGAAGCAAAGTCCAGGCTGAGTAAGCAAGCTGCAGAATCCATGACCACGTGGAAAATAATTAACTTGATATACAGCATGAAGAAAACATGTAGCTAACTTCCATATAAGGAAATATATGCCTTACTCTCATTCCTTTGCTAATCACCAGTAAACACACAATCCAGGAAAAGGCAAAGAATGGAGCTTCCGTTAATTATCTATAGGGAAGTCACGAGGAGGTTGCCTTATACAGTGCATGACTGAATGGTAGTTGGGGGATGGCTTAACGTATGTGGCGTTCGCAGATTAGTTATTCTGTACCACATGTCAGGAAAAGTGAAATACAATAAAAGGAGAGATCTCAATACAATAGAGGTCGTCTCATTGAGAAAATTTTCTCCGTTGCTTCATTTTATTGTGGCAATTATGGCATCCTGTGCCTCCCTAGAGGTTGGCCTGCTGGGGGAGGGCTGCTTGCCTTCAGAGATTTGGATGGTCTGAAGCCTTTTAGACTTTTGTAAGGCATTGAAGAATTAGCTGTTTTCATGTGCATTTGGGTCAGGTTAGTTGAGTGTTGTGATGGTGGTTGTGGTGCTTTTTTCTTCCTCTGAGTGGGATTATTGTATTATATCACTGGATATCTGGGGTTATATAGTCTAAGAGTTTTGTTTTTTAAATCCTTGTATGCCATCTAGAGTCCCTTGTGCAAGATGTATGACTATATAAATAATTAAAAAAGACTGTCTGAGTACATATTATCAGCTGAGTTGGAAAAGTTGCATATAACTTTCATAGAAAAGAGCTCACATAGAACTACCCACATAACACATTCCTAAAACTTTACCAATATAGTTTTGTAACCGTCTAGTTTCCTTCATAGCTGATATCAGTTCTTCAACATCCACAGTCTCACCAGCTGGTAAAAGAAAAAAAAAGGAAACCATTAAATGTTATCAGACCGACCAAATGCCAAATGCGCTATTAATATTGTTGCAGCAAAATGAATCATAATAACATCGCATAAATTGGCAGATTGTCTACCATATGTGTTAACGTCAGGAAATCAGCTCAGAAATACAAGAAAGATAGAAGTTTAAAAATATACAATATGTGTTTTATTTTCACCAAAAATAGTTTAATAAAGGGCTAGATGATAACCCATATTCCTTGGCCAGGAATTTCTAAGAAAGTGTAAATGATCAAATAAAGTAGAGGTAAAACTAGGAAGTTACAATTTGCCACCCCCCACTCCAAACAAAAAACCCAGGGTGAGTCCTACAGTGCAGGCTTGATGGAACTACTTTCTTATTTCCATTTCTATGCCATCATTTCCTCAGTATTCAAGTTTCACGAAGGGCAGAACAAACAGAATACAAAAGCTACAGAGAGAAAATTGCTCACTGTTCCCCAGAGACTCTTAGGAACAAGAGCAACACAATTTTGAGCCACCAGACTTTTCCAAGATTATATCCTACCGGTATCTTGGGTTTTTATGCTATTTTTCTTTTGCTGGCTAGCATTGTAATAATGTTGAATTTCTTTTAGCCTGTTGAGAATTTCTTGGGGTCAGGACAAAGGCCAAAAGGTTTTTAAAGTTGCTTGAAATGTTCGCCCAATTGATGGAGAGTGCTTTGTCATTCAGAAAAAGGCCATTGTGGGAATGGGAACATGAGGAGGCTTCTTCCTACCACCAGGATCTTTAG
Organism: Erythrolamprus reginae; assembly: GCF_031021105.1. Classification (NCBI taxonomy): domain Eukaryota; kingdom Metazoa; phylum Chordata; class Lepidosauria; order Squamata; family Dipsadidae; genus Erythrolamprus; species Erythrolamprus reginae. Next base: position 101,594,492 of record NC_091963.1, on the reverse strand, counting down.
CATTGTTGGATAGGATAGGATTAATTTACACCTTAGTTAGTTTACACTGGCTTTTCCCTTAAGGAGATATACTAGGTAATTGATTTTTTTTTCTAGGCAAACTGAATCCACTATTTTTATTTTCTAAAAATGCCCATTGAACCTAAATTAAAAGTGAGGTTTTATTTATTTATTTGTATTTATTATTTTATTTTTTTATTTATTATATTAGTGATGAGTACTTTGCATTATAGTACATTGGGGAGAAACTCTGTCTCTCTGTCTCTGTCTCTGTCTGTCTGTCTATCTGTCTCTCTTTCTCTCTCTGTGTGTGTGCGTGTTTGTATGTATATGTGTAATGCATCTGGCAGATCAAGAAAATGTCTGTAAGCCATTAGTTCCTTTGCAAGGTGACTTGGAATTCCAATATTAAAGAAAAGCCCAAAATGTACATGAACTCCACCAAGATTATGCACAGTTATCAAATCAGTTGATCCATAATTATTTTTCCATGTATTCCAACAGCAATTTTTGAAAAGACTACACTATGGAAACCGGAGTTGAAAGATTCCTGCAAAATAAGAGGAGCAAGATGTCCACCAAGTATTCCCAGAAACAGAACAGGAACAAAATTCTCACCTGAATCTGACAAAATCTCAGTGGCCTGCCTTAATTCTGACTTGGTTAAATGAATTCCAATATTATTGAAGGAGTCCTCCACTTCAGAAATATTCAACTCTCTTTCCTCAAACTGGCTAATAATCTCAATGATATTATTCAGAACTATGAAGAGGGCAGAGGGAGAAATAAGATTAGGATTCTTAAAAATATTCATTTTTCTATCATTTGCTTAGTGTATTTTTCCTACGACAGTGTCTCTTATCACTGTATGTATTTTACCCCCACTAAAATTTAAAGTCAATTATTAATATTTCACACTATGAAAAACTGAATTCTATAACTATAGTGAGCCAAAGAGATAATATTGGAAGAACGACACAGCAACAAGTTTTTAGCTTGGGAAATAGCAAAAATATTTAAAACGGCTCTTGGACAGACTCCTCCTAAATTCCTCTGGCTGTAAGAGAGAGGGAAGGAAAAACATATTTAGGCTTCCAAAGTTCTGTTACTTTGGAAGCTGATATATTATCTATATCAGTAAAATAAAGTTTCAGTTATTTTTGAGGAAACAGTTTTCTATCTCAAAGGGCTGACAATAATAATTAAGATTTACATAGTCAAACATGCTACATGTATATGATATCAGGTATTATTTGATTGAAAATTATTTTTATAATCAGTTTCAGTTTACTTGCATCTAATATAATCTCATTAAATCTTTCTTGGTTTATTCGTGCATATAACAATTAATTAAGATTCAACAGTCAAGAATCCCACTTCCAATTTTGGAAATAGTTTTGCCCTTTCTTGGGCATATTTCAAAGAAATCTATGCTTTAGATTCAAAAGCAAAATCTATGCTTTAGATTCAAAAGCAAATTCTGATAATAATCATGAAGTGCAAGTTCTTCAAAAGCTTCATCCATCGATCAGAGGTATAAGTAGCCACCAGACCTCATTCATCTTAAATTTTCAAGACCAATAGAGGCACAATTTGGAAAAAAATATGACATTTTCAGCAACTCCCATATTCATATTTTTCATAGTCACTCAAACTTTCAGAAAGAAGATTAGGCATGAAAACTTTGTCAATAATCTCAGATCCTGACCATTAAAATATGACAGCATCCAACCATCATTAGTGATGGGCGAACCCAATGGTGTTCGGGTTCGGCAAATTCAGATGAACTTTACGCAAAATTCAGCCGAACCCGAATTCAAACCCGAACGGAGAATCCCACCAAGAGATTCCGGGAGTGGAGCTTTGACGTCACATTTACTGGCAGGTTGCTAAGGACGCCAAGGGGATCACTTCCTGGATTCCATGGAATCCAGGAAGTGATCACCTTGGCATCCTTAGCAACCTGCCAGTGACATCAAGGCTCCACCCCCGGAATCTCTTCGTGGCAGGGATTCCCCAGCTCCTTCAAAGGGAGGTCTTCACGTAAAAATAAACATTGTTATTTTTACGAAAAAGGACGCTGCAGCGACGCTGCAAGCAAAGGGCGGTCCTTTCACGTAAAAATAAACATTGGAATCCAGGAAGTGATCACCTTGGCGTCCTTAGCAACCTGCCGGTGACATCAAAGCTCCAAACGCCGAATTTGACCCCGAACTTTGCCCGAAGTTTCAAAAAATTTCGGGTTTGTGTTTGGCATACCGAACACTGCAAAATTCAGTACGGACCGGAATTGCGCAGGTTCAGTTCACCCATCACTAACCATCATCACTTGACTTGTGTTCCTCATTAGTGTGACTCAAAAGTCAGCACAAGTTTGTATTGTCAAAAATGTATTTTGTGCTGTCATGTCAATGTAATTTTAGCGGCCATGTTGACAGATCTTCTCTAGGAAGATCTGTCCCAGCTTCATCCTTTTTGTTCTGCACCATTGCCCCCTATCACCACTGTAGTAGATTTCATCCATCTTATTGGGGGGCATTTTCTTCTTTTTTCTTCCTCCTTTCCCTTCTTAAGAAAATTGGTAAAAAAAGAAATGATGATCCTTTAAGAAAGCAGTGAAAATCTGCTTTCCACCAGATGTTGATAAGTTGGCATATAGTGATTAGAGGGAATAATAATAATAATAATAATAATAATAATAATAATAATAACAACAACAACAACAAGAACAACAACAATAATAATTTCAAAAAAATCATTATTTAAAATGGTTTCTTTAATAATTATGTTTCTATTTTTTTACTATTCAATATTCCTCCTTTTGAAAAGCTATACAAGTCAGTTCAATAAATAAAAAAAGATGGATTACAATAGTGCTTTGGCCACTCAACACCATTTTTTCCCTTAGGCTTTTTCTACCAAAGAAATAACCTGCCCTGTTTCAAGTCACTCACCTTTAATGTCTGAAAAGCGTTGTAGTTTGAAAATCTTCCCTATCACCTGCCCAATATCAACTTTTCCTTCTGCAAAATGAATACAGTTAATCAGCAGCTGCCTAAATCTACTCCCCTTATATATGATGGAAGAATAATGACATTTTCACAGTAGTGCTTGTAAAAATGTCAAATTGGCAGAACCGTGAAACTGACTAATTTGGTCAAAGAACAAACAACAAAAACTTCGGAAAGACTGAAAAATTTATACTGACCTTTCGCTAAAAGATGAAAAAATGAATTGATATTTATGAAAAACTTGAAAAACTAAGAAATATGTGGATTAAACAAGGACTAAAGGGATTTCTAAAATATTTAAGTGAGGAGAGGACAATAAGAATGTAATTATTGATTTGAAAAAAGATTGGAAGTCACATATATTTCTTACTTCTTGCACTTTTCTGTATTTCATTTTTCTCCCTTTTTGGTTTGTCTTTTATGTCTGTTATGAAAGTTCATACAACTATAAATAAACAGATATTTTCCTTTATATAGCTGGCTCATAGAAGGTTATCTTGTCTGTTTATATATGATCAGATCAATTTCCAGTGGCATCCACATGAGAATCAAGTTAGGTTAATGTCAGGCACAAAACGCTAGGTCGACACATGCTGATTTAATTTATTGTTGAAAGCCTACCCACGGGAATTTTGTCAACTATTGATTGGTAATTGCCTAGAGTTAGATAAGAGCCAAGGATTCTCAAGATGAATTGGACTTAATTATCTTGTGGCTACATAGGAATTCTAGCAGGGGTGTGTTCTAGCTTATCTCACTGCTGGTTTGCTTCATCCTGCGTCCAGCCATGGGCCCCAGGCGGAACGGCCAGAACATCCATTCCTCCGAGGAAAACGGAGCATGTAGGCCCACTCCGGTTGCGGTTATGGTCAGGCGTGCACATGCAACCGGAGCGATTCTGTTAAAACATTACTGGTTTTTTGGTTCCATGCATGCCTGGAAGTAAAGAAACCAGCAATTTTTGCTGCTGGAAAGAGATTTTGGCTGCTGCACATATGCAGCAGCTGAATCTCGTTGCCATGCCTAGAGCAGCAGCTGGGACCAGCAGCAAAAGCGGCCTGCCCCAGCTCCGGCCGCGTGGCCTGCTCTTTGATCTCCCAGGCTGCAGGAGAGATGCCTGCAGCTGGGAGAGCATTGAGCAGGCTGCGCAGCCAGAATTGGGGCCACCCAGCCTGTTCCCTGTGCCACCCCTGGAAATTGTGCATGTGCGCATCATCATGTGTGATTCGGCTTCTGCGCATGCACAGAAGCCAAATCCTGCGCTGGGCATGTGCGCACTCCTGGCCCATTTCAGTAGTGGCGAAAATGGTGGCCCGCTGCTGCCTGTGCCACATGGGCACATGTGTGCATTGCACACGCTCACATGCGCCTTGCCAAAAAGTCAGGGAAAAGCCAAAAACGAGATGGTGACTTTATGCACAGTGCCGTAAACCCAGCTTCTGCATATACTCAGAAGAAAACCAAAAATTTAAAAAACTTCAAAAAAAGATGACAGTGCCCATGGATCAGCACTGACTGAATTGGTTCTGTGACGTCACTGTAACATCATCAGCAGGTTGCTATGCGAACTGGTCCAAACCAGGAGGAATCCACCTCTGAACTCCAGGTTCATTTCCCCCTTTCACTGCACCCACGTTCTGCCATTCTTTTTCCTATAGTTAATTAACAAAAAAATCATCTTGGCGTTGTAATGTGACCCTTGCCTCTTTTCTATACAAATTTCAATGCCACATTATCCCCAAGCATATGCTTTTTTGCTACATTATTTTTAAATTTTATTTTTCACACTTCTATCCCTCCCCAATCTAAAGACTCTTAACAGGATAAAGGAATTTTATAGCAAAAGCAGTAAACACCTCCGGACCACAGATTCCAGTTACAGCCTTCAGATTTTTTGGTAATCTGTCATTCTGGTATTAACTAAGTGCAAATATATAAGTCAGAAAGAGTCAACAAGGCTGGAATGTTTTTAAAAATCCAGAAGACAATGGCAAACACTTTCTGTATGTTTATAGAAAACTATCTACAGTGGTACCTCGTCTTACGAACTTAATTCGTTCCGTGACCAGGTTCGTAAGTAGAAAAGTTCGTAAGAAGCAGCAATGTTCCCCATAGGAATCAATGTAAAAGCAAATAATGCGTGCAACCCCATCCCAAAAGTCACCCCTTTTGCCTTGTGCCACTGGGAATCCCCACGTCCGGACTTCCATTGCCAGCCAAAGCACCTGTTCTTGCATTGCTGGGATTTCCCCGAGTCTCCCCTCACTGGGAAACCCCACCTCCGGACTTCCATTGCCAGCCAAAGCGCCCGCTCTTGTGTTGCTGGGATTCCCCTGAGCCTCCCCTCGCTGGGAAGCCCCACCTCTGGACTTCCGTTGCCAGCCGAAGTGCCCATTCTTGTGTTGCTGGGATTTCCCTGAGACTCCCCTCACTGGGATTCAAAGCAGCGCCGGCAAAAATGAAGGGAATCCCAGCGAGGAGAGCCTCAGAGGAATCCCAGCAATGCAAGAACGGGCGCTTCGGCTGGCAACAAAAGTCCGGAGGCAGGGCATCCTAGCAGCAGTGGCTTGGGTTCATAAGGTGAAAATAGTTCAGAAGAAGAGGCAAAAAAATCTTAAACACTGGGTTCGTATCTCAAAAAGTTCATATGAAGAGGCGTTCGTAAGACGAAGTACTGTACCACTGTATATGTATCCATATAATCGCCAAGAGATATTTGGGTTACAGAAATCTTTAGCTTAAGAGAGACACTTTCTGAAGAAATGGTTTTCTTTTTTTCTGGTAGCACTAAGAATCTGAGAAGAGTGCTTCCAGAAATACTTACTGTCAGCTGGAACCATCTGAATTAGATCCTCGTACTCCTCTGGGTATAAATAAATGCCCATCTTCTGGAGGGTGGTCTTGAGGTCCTTCAGTGAAACCTTGTTCTCTTTGATATTGTTGAGTGCTTGAATGGTATCCTTCAACACTGAGGGGTAAGAGAAAGTTACATTTTATTTTAGGGAATTATCAGTAAGTATATCTACTGTATTCCTTTGGATGAATCACTGCAAACTGAATTCTGGACTTAATCACAATTCAAGAACCTCCATATAATGAGTTAGAATCCTTATATCGTTTACCATATGCTAATTTGCATGCAGAGCAAGTTGGTTTAGAATTTAGTACTACAATTATTAGAAAGGAAGTGGACTCTCAGAAGACTTACCCCGCAAATAATAACTGATATGACAAGAAAGACAGGAAGAAAATTGACATTTTTGAATTTTAGTGTTGAGATACAAATGGACCATTAAACAAATGAACCCAGAACTTTCACTTAAGGCATAAATGATCTAGTTCAAATTATCCCACTTTTGACACACTATATAAAGATCTACCTCTCTGCAGGAGTCTAATGCTGGGAAAGGTAGAAGGAACAGAACAAGAGGACAACCACCAACCGAGGGAGTCAGTTATAGTATTAATAAATGCGCCAGTTATAGTACTGATGAATGCACCATTGGAAGATTTGTTATGGGAAAAATCAATTAATACGGTCACTAAGATTTAAGATAAAGCAGGTTATCAGGTAAAAATCAGGGCTGATCTTCATATATTAACCAAGACCCATATGGTGATTTTTAAAGGTCAGGAAAGCCTGGTGTTAGACTTTTACCTGCCCCCCTCACCATCTCTTATTTTCCTTCCTCACATTGAACATAGTGCTGAACAAGAGGGGTTGTCTGATTTGCCTACTGCACTTCATTTCATCATAGACAAAAATATCTACTCTAGCTACTGGTAGCTATGATGCAGTAGAAGTAATGTGCCAGTGTCTGGAGGCTATTAGGGTCTGGAGGGGTGTTAACAGGCTCAGACTCAACCCCGAAAAGACGGAGTGGCTGTGGGTTCTGCCTTCCAAAGACACTTCCATCTGTCCACCCATCTTACCCCCTGGCTGATGAATGTTTGTATAGCTGTTGTCTCACTGTGTATGATTGATTTGGGGATTTTAGATTGTTTGTTTAGTGTAATTAATAGGATTTATCCATTGCATTCTGTTGTTTTTATATGTTGTAAGCTGCCTTGAGTCTTCGGAGAGGAGTGGCATATCAATCAATCAATCAATCAAACAAACAAACAAACAAACAAACAAACAAACAAACAAACAAACAAACAAACAAACAAAATATGTCAACATCATTCATTCCCATTCATCATTGCCATCCATAGCCATTCTGTCCTTGGCTGCCAAACTGTTTGGTTCCGAAGGGATCTTGATTGCTTTTTTGCTATTTTTGAATTCCAATGGAATTCAACAGATATTTTTTTTAAAAAAAACCTTTTTATTGAGCTATTTTTTAAATCACAAGCTCAATTATGGAAGAAGAAGTGATACTTTTTTAAAAAACCGGGGGGGGGGGGACCCAATGTGAAATTGGCCAGAAGTACTCAAAGTACTCAATTAGGTTTAATTAAGGTTATCCTGCAAGCCAGTTAATGAATCTTTCTTTATAGTTTTCTTTATAGTTTTTTCTTTAACATCCATAAATGCTTGATTAACAGTGTATTTTCTGAGTCAATATATTTAAAACACAATACAGTGATACCTTGTCTTACGAACCCCTCATCATATGAACTTTTCGAGATACGAACCCGGGGTTTAAGATTTTTTTCCCTCTTCTTTTGAACGATTTTCACTTTATGAACCCGCCACTGCCGCTGGGATGCCTCGCCTCCGGACTTCCGTTGCCAGTCAAAGCGCCCGTTTTTGCACTAGTGGGATTCCCCTGAGGCTCCCCTGCATGGGAAATCCCACCTCTGGATTTTGCAATGCTGCAGGGGAGCCCAGCAGGGGAATCCCACCAGCGCAAAAACAGGCGCTTCGGCTGGCAGCGAAAGTCCGGAGGTGGGGTTTCCCAGCAAGGGAAGCCTCAGCAAAATTGCAGCCTCACAAATGCTGTGATTTCGCTGAGGCTTTCCTCGCTGGGAAACCCCACCTCTGGACTTTCATTGCCAGCTGAAGCGCCCGTTTTTGCGATGCTGGGATTCCCCTGAGGCTCCCCTCCATGGGAAACCCCACCTCCGGACTTCCTCATTTTTGCGATCCTGCAGGGGAATCCCAGCACCCCACCTCCGGACTTCTGTTGCCAGTGAAGCGCCCGTTTTTGCGATGCTGGGAATTCCCCTGCAGCATTGCAAAAATGCGAAAGTCTGGAGGTGGGGTTTCTCATGGAGGGAAGCCTCAAGGGAATCCCACCAGCACGAAAACGAGCGCTTCAGCTGGCAAAAGGGCTGAATTTTGGGTTTGCATGCATTAATCGCTTTTCCATTGATTCCTATGGGAAACATTGTTTTGTCTTACGAACTTTTCACCTCATGAACCCTGTCCTGGAACCAATTAAGTTCGTAAGACAAGGTATCACTGTACTACTAATATTATTTAGATATACATTATGATTATGATTATGATTATCTTTCAACTTCTAACAACAAGGTTACAAATTGTCTTCATTTTTATACAAGGCTATTACATCTACAACTAACTTATTGTCTGTTGCTTATCCAGTTTTACAAACCCAGCTCAATCATTTTTAATAGCACTTGCTGTACACATTGTCTAGCACTGCTCCTAAGAGCTTTGAATCAACATTAATCAATCGAATTGGATCATAATTAGCACATTGTATATTATATTTATCTGATTTTTGTATAACTGTATTATAAGCTTGATTAAATGCCTCTGGAGATATTCCCTGATCAAGTATTATTATACAATTGTATACATACAATGTAATATCCATGCAGTGCAAGAAATTTATTAAAATGATTGTGTAGGAAGGCTGAAGGTCTCAGCTATGTCTCCATCCCTCTCTTTCTCAAAGAGCGGTCTAACTTACCTGACAGTTCTTTAAATTGGGGACTGTGGATAAGAATTTCAACGAAGTCTTTCACAATTATCTTTCCATTATCTGCAAGGCAAGAGTAAGATAGATGATAGACTGATAGGCAGGCAGACAGATGATAGCTTCATAAATAGATAGGGCATACTTTTGAAAATAAAGAGCAAGGAGAAGGGAGGCCAATGGAAGAAATATACTTGAGATCTCCTATATTTATTTTAGGAGAAAATAACTTTCCTTAAACTCTAATGAAACAGGATACTTTGTCAATGTAGTAGATTGTCAGTGCAGTAATAAACCAGACAAATAAAAAAGGCCAATGAATGTTTCCTTGTGTTAGTTTTCAATGTCTGCAGATTTTAGAAGGGCCCTTCATCTTAAATATTCTTAGCTGGGCTTTGTTGTCCTTTACTATATATGAATCTGTGGATGAGGAGTGAAGAGGAGAACAGAAACTAATTTAGTATTTGTATCCTGAGAGTTGATTCTTGGAAATGGAAATATAACAAGTAGAAATAGAAAAAATGATATTGAGCACCGAAAGTTATGAAAAAGTTGTCAGGGCAAGGAAACTATAAATTCACTGGGTTTGGTTTCACCTATAAAAAGGACTACCCTTTAGGAACGTTCTCAACGCATGTGAACGTTTGAAGCATTTATCCCCAAAATTAATAATAGTATAGGGAAAATAGCGAGACCCACCCTCTAAAATTTTTAACAACGTAATAGAAAAGCTTTATCATTAATATCAGAATGGGTTGAGGGCTACTGGCTGGAATGCTGACATTTGTAATTATTGAAGCACTGTGTCATTGTCATCTCAGAAGCTTGTGTAGAACAATAGTTCTTTTAATAGGAAAGTGAACACAAGAACAAGGGGATACAATCTGAAGTTAGTTGGGGAAAAGATCAAAAGCAACATGAGAAAATATTATTTTACTGAAAGAGTAGTAGATCCTTGGAACAAACTTCCACAGTAACTGAATTTAAACATGCCTGGGATAAACATATATCCATCCTAAGATAAAATACAGGAAATAGTATAAAGGCAGACTAGATGGACCATGAGGTCTTTTTCTGCAGTCCATTTTCTATGTTTCTATGTTTCTTTGTCACAGGTAGACTTTCTTTTATGACTGCTTTGTTTAGTGTCTGTACAAAGTTTACAATGGTACTGAAAAAGTAACTTTATGATCAGTCCTTGCACTGACAACTCTCATAGAATCCCATTAGTCCCATAAAATTTGAACATTTTGAAACCATGGAATATTTAAGACCATTGCAGTGTCCCACAGTTATGTGATTGCCATTTGTGCACTTCCAGCAATAAAATCACACATGGGGTCTCACCTGATGAGCATGGCAGAAGTGAGCCTCTTGCAATCATATACCATGCTTAATGATTTTAGTGATGGAGTTGCCAGTCCCAACAATGATAGCTAAGGGAGGATTATCTATAGAAGGATGGCGAACCTTATTTTCCTTGGGTGCCGAAAAAGCGTATGTGCGTGCTATCATACATGTGTGAATGCCCACGCCCATAATTCAATGCCCGGGGAGGGTGAAAACAGCTTCCCCCAACCCCTGAAGACCCTTTGGAGGCCAAAAACAGCCTTTTCCCAACTTCTGATGGGCCCAGTAAGCTCGTGTTTCGTTCTCCCCAGGCTACAAAGGCCTCCTTGGAGCTGAGGGAGGGTATAATGCCCCGCCATCCCCAGAGGCTCTCTGGAAGCCAAAAAAAGCCCTCCCAGCGGCTCTGTGCAAGCCATAAATCAGCTGGCTGGCACATATATGCATGCTGGAGCTGATTTAGGGCAACTGCTTGCATGCCAGCAGACATGGCTCCGCATGCCACCCGTGCCATAGGTTTGCCATTACTGATCTATAGAATGTCTGACAGGTATTCTAGCAATATGGATGAAAAATACTTTACTCACTGTCAATAACAATCTGTTGTAGGGCTTCTTCTAATGCATTTTCATGTAGCTGGATACCCATATTTCTAATAAAGGAAGGAAGATCATGCAGAACCATCTTGTCTTCTTCTATATTGTCGATGGCTTGAATGGTGTGTTTCAAATCTGCAAAATTACAAGCATGTCCAAGTCTAAATGCTATCTATGCTGCCACCAAAGATATAGAATGAAAATTGAAGAGGACATAAACAATTGGTAAAAAGCTTTCAGGTTTGCTGGCTAAGAATCAGAGGAGCTATTTTTTTCGGGGTGGGGGGGTGGGGGGGTGTAAAATGAGAAATTCCGCAGTTGTCCCAGATCCATCAAGTTATACAATTTAGTTCTTACATTGTCTTAGCTGACATGTGAATTTCCAGCCCTCTTTCATCCTGAGAAAAAAAAATTTTTCCCTCAAGGAGGCTCCTTGTGGGGAGAAATTTCACTCTGATAGTGACATCCTACACTGATAGGGTAAGATGAAAGACTCCAGTACTGTACTGTCTCTCCCCGAGGTTTTTAGTCTTTATTTTTCAGTATGCAAGATAAATTTGCATGCCGCTCGCTGATTGGCCAAACTGCAAGTGGCGGTCTCGAATGGCTGTCAGATCCAACCGCCTCCAAGTGAGCTCTTTAAAATCGGCAACACTTGGAGCCGGCTGGCATTCTAGACTCACTTCAGCTACCTTAAAACAAACAGCTAAATAGCTACTGTAGCTCCGAGTGTAATGCAAATCTACTAATTAAACTGTTTTATATTTATCTTTTTTTTATTTTGTAAGCTACCCAGAGCTGTTAACTATGAGATGAGTGGCATATAAATTTAATAAATAAATAAAGTTCTGCAAACATTCATTTTTTCTTATTTTTGGCAGCTGCAACTGTCTCCTGCCCTCATGCCTGCTCTGGAATGAGAGTACAAAGATATAACTTTAAAAAATAAACTTATTTAAAAAATAAAAAAAATCAAGAGAGAAGAAGAGAGGGAGTGGCTGTTACTAATGACAATTGTTGAAAATCTTCCAGCAGAAATGGGGGTTAAAAACATTGTGTCCTAACAATTTGTGGAATTTTAAGAAGCATGAATGCAGCGATGGTAAACTTTTTTCCCCTTAGGTGCTCAAAGCGCACGTATGCAAACAATAGCAGGTGCCCGCACCCACAATTCAATGCCCCCAGCATTGCCTGTGTGCATGCACACACAACCATTCCGCACTCCCCATGCATGTGCACACCACCTCCCTCCCTGAGCCCTATTTTGGGCCTAGCAGATCTCCCTAAAGTTTCTGGAGGCAGGAAATGGCCTATTTCCAGACTTCTGGTATGCCTGCTAGGCCTGGGTTTTTTGGCTCTCTAGGGTCCAGAGGCTTTCTTGGAGCCTGTGGAAGCCGAAAATGCCCTCCCAGAGCTTCCGCATGAGCCCTGTACTTACCTGACATCCAAAACGGGCGGCATGGAGACTCATAGAGGGGAGAGGTGGCATTGGCCAACCTCACCAAAAATCAGTTCACCAAAAGTTCAGCTCAGGTGTGCTGGAGCTGAACTAGGGCTACTGCTCACGTGCCTGCAGATATGGCTCTGCATGCCACCTGTGGCACGCATGCCATATCTTCGCCATCATGACTCCAGTGCTTTCGATAAGTGAGAAGTTTTGAATTACCTTGATCTAAAAATATCTTTTTTGCCCTGGAAATTCTTTTCTCATGTTAGAATTCTAATACGATGGGACATTCCAACTCTTGGAGCTGAAACTCTTTTAATTATTTAGATCAAGAGCATTTAAATTATTTGATGACACATCATTGTGGTGGATTGAAAAAAAACTATCAAGAAGCTGTGATTGTTCACTCACTGCCCTTCACCTTTATAGGTGCCACATGGAATACTTATAAAGATGCATGTTTTCAATCACATGGTAATAGCCACTTTGACTTTCGTGACCCTGCCATGTGGATGCACCAGAGCAGGATAAAACTAGGGCCCGATTAATTAATTAATTGATTGATTAATTAACTAATTGATTAATTGATTAATTAATTGATTGATTGATTAATTAATTAATTGGCCTCCTCCAGGTTTCCTCAGCTAAACATTTATTTATTTATTTATTCATTCATTCATTCATTCATTTATTTATTTAATTAATTCGACTTCTATGCCGCCCAATCCCAAAGGACTCAGGGCGGCTTGCAATAATATAAAAATTACAAATAATAGCAGCAATAAAAAAGAAGTCAAGGAAGAAAACTAATTTCTAAAATCGTATTTATTTATTTATTTATTTATTTATTTATTTATTTATTTATTTATTTATTTATTATTTGGATTTGTATGCCGCCCCTCTCCGAAGACTCGGGGCGGCTCACAACAAGTGTAAATCAAATCATAAATAATTCAATTAATTAAAATATTTAAAGATTTAAAAACCCCCATATACTAACAGACACACACACAGGCATACCATGTATAAATTAAATGTGCCCAGGGGGAGATGTTTAGTTCCCCCATGCCTGACGGCAAAGGTGGGTTTTGAGGAGTTTACGGAAGGCAGGAAGAGTAGGGGCAGTTCTGATCTCCGGGGGGAGTTGGTTCCAGAGAGTCGGTGCCGCCACAGAGAAGGCTCTCCCCCTGGGGCCCGCCAACCGACATTGTTTAGTTGACGGGACCCGGAGGAGGCCCACTCTGTGGGACCTAATCGGTTGCTGGGATTCGTGTGGCAGAAGGCGGTCTCGGAGATATTCTGGTCCGATGCCATGAAGGGCTTTAAAGGTCATAACCAACACTTTGAATTGTGACCGGAAACTGATCGGCAGCCAATGCAGACTGCGGAGTGATGGTGAAACATGGGCATACCTGGGTAAGCCCATGACTGCTCTCGCAGCTGCATTCTGCACGATCTGAAGTTTCCGAACACTTTTCAAAGGTAGCCCCATGTAGAGAGCATTACAGTAGTCGAACCTCGAGGTGATGAGGGCATGAGTGACTGTGAGCAATGAGTCCTGGTCCAGATAGGGCCGCAACTGGTGCACCAGGCGAATCTGGACAAACGCCCCCCTCACCACAGCTGAGAGATGGTTTTCTAATGTGAGCTGTGGATCGAGGAGGACGCCCAAGTTGCGGACCCTCTCTGAGGGGGGCAATAATTCCCCCCCCAGGGTAATGGACGGACAGATGGGATTGTCCTTGGGAGGCAGAACCCACAGCCACTCCATCTTATCCGGGTTGAGTTTGAGTCTGTTGACACCCATCCAGGCCCCAACAGCCTCCAGGCACCGGCACATCACTTCCACCGCTTCGTTGACTGGGCATGGGGTGGAGATGTAAAGCTGGGTATCATCGGCATATTGATGATACCTCACCCCATGTCCTTGGATGATCTCACCCAGCGGTTTCATGTAGATGTTAAATAGCAAGGGGGAGAGGACTGACCCCTGAGGCACTCCACAAGGGAGAGACCTCAGAGCCGACCTCTGACCCCCCACTAACACCGACTGCGACCGGCCAGAGAGGTAGGAGGAGAACCACTGAAGCACAGTGCCTCCCACCCCCAACCCCTCCAACCGGTGCAGAAGGATACCATGGTCGATGGTATCGAAAGTCGCTGAGAGATCGAGGAGCACCAGGACAGAGGATAAACCCCTGTCCCGGGCCCGCCAGAGATCATCCATCAACGCGACCAAAGCGGTTTCCGTGCTGTAACCGGGCCTGAAACCCGACTGCTGGGGACCTAGATAATCGGCTTCTTCCAAGGACCGCTGGAGCTGGAGTGCCACCACCTTCTCAACAACCTTCCCCATAAAGGGAAGGTTGGAGACTGGACGATAGTTGTTAAGTACAGCTGGGTCCAGGGAAGGCTTCTTGAGGAGGGGGCGCACAAGCGCTTCTTTATAGAGTGTTGGAAAAACTCCCCTCCCCAAGGAAGCGTTGGTGATCTCCTGGGCCCAGTTCCGTGTCACCTCCCTGCTGGCCAAGACCAACCAGGAGGGACACGGATCCAGTAGACAGGTGGCGGAACTCACAGCTCCAATGACCTTGTCCACTTCATCAGGTGTCACCAGATCAAACTCTTCCCAGACAGGTGGACAAGTACGTGCCCCAGTCACCTCGACTGACTCATTGTCAGTCGACTCTGTTTTACAATTGGAGTCAAGGTCGGCCCGGATCTGAGCGACTTTATCAGCGAAAAACGTGTTAAACTCCTCGGCGCTACTCTGCAAGGGCTCCCCAACTCCCTCCTGATTAAGAAGGGAGCGGGTCACCCTAAACAGAGCGGCCGGGCGGGATTCCGCTGATGCAATCAAGGCGGCATGGTACGCGCATCTTGCCGCCTTGAGCGCCACTAAAGACAATTAAAACTAAAGACAATTTAATTGCATACATACTAATCGTTCAACCAATTCAAACACATGGACAAGCTAGTGGTTGATTTAGGGCCTTCAAGCCTGCCGGCATAGCCATGTCTTCGTGGCCTTAGAGAAAGCCAGCAGGGTCGGGGCCATATGGACCTCGGGGAGGGGGAGTTGGTTCCATAAAGTCGGGGCAACAACAGAGAAGGCTCGATCCCTCGCCCCCGCCAACCCGCATTGTTTAGCTGAGGGGACCTGGAGGAGGCCAACTCTGTGTGCTGTAATGTGGCAAGAGATGGTCCCGTAAATAATTTTAAGTTTTAGCTACCACAAAAACTGAGACTAAAGTGAAAATCTACCTTCCCAGGCTTGAAAACAGTGTTTTGGTTTACTCACTTGCAAATTCACTCAGGAAATACTTTTTATCCATCACGGATATGAAGTTGTTGAAATTCACTGTCCCGTCGCCTGTAATGGCAATTTGCAAACATGTTAGAAGTTCTCATTTACTGGGATTTATACATAATAAGGTTGATCCTTAGAGCAGGTTGAAGCAAAGTGGGCCTTCAAGTGATTATTAGATTCTGAACTGTATCAATCTAAGTCAATATGAAAACAAATCATAAACATGGGGAACTGCAGTCCAATATTATCTGGAGAAGTACAATTTCCCAACTCTATATTGGTCAAGGGTATTTATAGCCACATGCAAAAGTTTAGCCCCACACTCTGTCCTGACAAATTCTACACATCAATGAATCTGGAAATAAACAGATATACCCTCTACATCGGTGTTTCCCAACCTTGGCAACTTGAAGATATTTGGACTTCAACTCCCAGAATTCCCCAGCCAGCATTCACTGGCTGGGGAATTCTGGGAGTTGAAGTCCAAATATCTTCAAGTTGCCAAGGTTGGGATACACTGCTCTACATGGTACAGTGTTAAATATAACATTATTGTGCAAATTTGACTGCACCTTACCATATAAGAGCAGTTATTTACTGATTCAGAATAAGAAAGGAGTGTTCACCTTCCTGCTTAATATTTGTTCCAACTCCTTTGGCAGAAATTATAGCTGCCAATCAATTTTCTGTAATTCTTCTATTCTTGTTTTGGATTGTTTCCCACTCTTCCTTGTGGAACTTTTCTTGCTAAAAAATATTTTAATGTCTCTGTGCATGGTCATATTTGAGATCTCTCTAGATATTTTTCAATAATATACAAGATTGGGATCTGAAACCATTTTTTCGTGGTTGATTTAGACAGATCATTTTTTTTACTGAAATACCCAGTTTCTTTCTGTCTTCAGTTTATTCAGCAATGTAAACATTAGCTTTTATAAGATAGTTGAATCAGTGGTGAAATCTATTTCTTTTTTTGCCACCAATTCTATGGTGATGGCTTAGTGGGTGTGGTTAGTGGGCATGACCATGTGGGCGTGGCCAGCTTGTCATGTGACTGATGGGTGCGACCAATTTAGCAGTCCATTTTGCCAGGGAGCAGGGAATTGGACTTCCAGCCTTTGCTGTTTCAAAGCATCCTCTGAAACTGTGCCTAGTGCCAACCAGGTTTGTGGTCCTCCCTCCTTCCCCTCTTTCTCTTTTCTACACTCTCTCTGTCTTTCTTTCTTTAGTGAGAAGCAACACTCTCCCCCCATATAAAATATTATTCATAAGAAAAGGCTCCCCAAAAAAACCAAGGAAAAAGATCAAGTTGCTAACAAAGAAACCTGCCTGAAGCTTATTTCACATTCCCCTTCCCCCACCAGGGAGAGAATGAGATAATGACTACAGTGATCCCCCGAGTTTCGTGATCTCGATCTTTGCGAAACGCTATATCGCGATTTTTCCACCCGATGACGTCACTCCCTTCCTTTCTCATCTTTCTTTCTCTCTCTCTTTCTCTATCTTGCTTCTTCCTCTCTCACACTCTCTTCCTCCTTCTCTCATCTCTTTCTTTCCTTCTCTCTCTTTCTCTATCTCTCCCCCTCTTGCTCTCGAGCGGCAAGCGAGCAGCCGGGCGGGCGGGTGAACGGGCAAGCGGAGCGGCCGGGCAGGCGGGTGAACGGGCAAGCGAGCAGCCGGGCGGGCGGAGCGAATGGGCAAGCGGAAACCCCATCTTCGGCTCCTCGCTGCTGCCGCGCTGTGGAGCAGATCAGCTGTTGGGCGGCCGAAGGAACCTTCCCTGGGTCTTCCCCGCCGCCCACACGCAAACTCCACCATCTGCGCATGTGCGGCCATGGAAAAAGGGGCGCGCATGCGCAGATGGTGTTTTTACTTCCGCACCACTACATCCTGAAAAATCGATTATCGCGAGGGGTCTTGGAACGGAACCCTTGCGATAATCGGGGGATCACTGTATATGCTGCAGAAAGTGGTAGCCTGATGTTTGGCTCCATTCACACAAGTAGGCAAACAGATCCTTTACAAAACCTATTCAAAATGTCATCTTTTGAAATTTCCCCATGGCAAGATTTGGCAGCTAACAAAACACAGTAGTAGAATCAGAATAAACAGCCCCACATTCAAGACCCAACACAGGACGAAAGTCATTTAGCCACAATGGGAATCACCACAAACCCTTTTAGAAACACAAAGCCCCTATTGCACAAAACCCCGAACATAGGACCATATAAAAATCCTTTTATCCAGTTTGTTGTTCAGTTGACCCAGTGCTGAATGTCATTTCGCTTTTGCAATTAAAAACCTCCTTCTGAACAGCTTCCAAAGACTTTTCAATGTAGAGCAGGCATCTCCAAAGTTTGCAACATTAAGACTTCAACTCCCAGAATTCATCAGCCAGCCATGCTGCTAAGTTTAAACACATTTGATTTAAAGCGACAGCATTTGTTTTTCTTCTTTGCCAAGCAATCTCCTGGCTGAAAAGTGAGTCCTGATCCCCCCCCCCTTCTAACACCTCCCTCCCTTCCTTCCTCCCCCACTCTTTCTTTCAGGGGAAAAAGGCTTTAAAAGGTAAAAACAAAACAAAACTAGGAAGTGATGATGTTGGGATGGGTGGGCAAAGTCTTATACTGCCATCATTGTTGGTTATCTAAACCAGCCCCTGCCACTGCTACCTCCTTGCCCGAACTGGGCTGAACCAGGAGGATTTCACCACTGAGTTGAATCCATAATTATTTTTATGCCTGTATAATATTGGTTGTATTATTGGTTCTTGACACCTTCAAAGTATGATAAATCCACTTTATATTTTACAATTGTCAAGATATCCCTTTTCTGCAAATGCTTCTTGCTTATTTCTTTAAATACATCTTGTGTAATTGTGGTCGAATGGTTCAGTTTTGCTACATCATTCCAAAAAACACTTTGTCTCAAAACATTTTGAGCTTATCAATGTTTTCTTTTCCATACTCTACACAATGGCTTTTGCAATCAGGCTGGCGAGAAGGTTTCCTTCCTTCGGATGCAAATTATTATTGTATAAACAATATTATATTGTGAAGCTATGGATATCTCCTCAGTATCACATATATTTTTCAGTGGGTCATTTGCAATGATTTCTGTGTACTGTTTTGCAGCTATGATACTATGGAGATGAAATTCTAGCAGAATTTTTCTTAGTCTTTCAGATGGTGCCTTTTTGTCAATTGTTTCTTGTAACTTCATTTTTTAAAAATTACTATTATAATAATAAACGTTTATTTATTAAACATGAAACTCAGTCAACTGAATATTTTTTAAATGTATCACAATTATCAGTCACTGGTACATTTTTAAATGTTCAGTTGACTGTGTTTCGTGTTTAATGAATAAAGGTTTACAATAAAAATATAGTTATTTTTATTATTACTATATTACTGGCTGGAAGTTTGTAGATAATTTTGTAAAACTTTATTCTTATTTCAAATGAAGTGTGAATTATCTTTATTATCAAATGTTCAGAAAACTGCTCAGAAGAGCCATGGTAGTTGGAAATAGACTGGACAACAATCACAACCCAAAACATTAGATTGGGTAGAGTACTGGCTTATCTGTGGAATGACTTCATCTACTTAACTATAGGCCTGTTTGGGGGGGGGGGGGGGTGTCACATTTACAACTTTGCAATTAAAAAAGGTAGCACTGAAATTAGCTGGTTGTTATGGTATGATCCTGATAGAGTAGTTTCTGTAGTTTAAAAAAAAATAGCCCTTTTTTGTTTTTTTTACAAATTAACATAAAAGCCATGATTATATAAGGCTTCTGCTGGTATTCTTAGGCTAGATCAGAATAAAAGCTAGATTGAAGCACAGTCATAAACTTGGTCCATCAATCCATTGGCTAACATATAACTCAAAAGAACCGAAGAGACTCACTTGCCACATCTACATTCTGTAGCATTTCCTGGAATTCTGTGTCACTCATGCTGATTCCCAGTTTGTTCAGGACGGAGTACAGATCATGACTTTCGATGCTATCTTCCATAAGCATTTGGATGACATCAAACCTGTTCGGTAAGACTGAAAAAACATGCCAGTTTGGGGCAAAATACATGTTACACAGAGATGTGTGTTGAAACAATCTGACATTTCTGATGTATCATATTAATTCTCACTGGCACTTTCTGTATCTGTAGTTAGAAGCTGAACCGTAGACAGAGATAAAGGAACGGAAGAACTTGGGTGGATGATGCAGGCCACTAACCAACAAGACAATGCAGTTGGCAGCTAATTTAGTAAAGCAGATGGAAAAAACTTAAAAACAGGGTTATTCTTATTTCAACAGAAAGCACTCAGACACAGATTTAAATGCAATTGCCCAGGCTGACTAGGATGTATGCAACCTCATTGTATCACAGCAAAAACCTACTTCACAGAAAAGAAGCAATTAGACATTCCTCTTCAATTACTATCATTTAGTACAGGGGTATCAAACTCACGACCCACAAGTTGGATGCGTCATGCCCACCCCCATTTTAGTGAAGGGGGGAAATCGCAACATGTCATGTGACGGCAATGTGACGATGCAAGTTTGACACCCGTGAACTAGTAGGTTTTGTTCTTAAATTATTATTTAAAAACGAGAAGTGAAAAAAGTGGGATTCCACAACTGGTAGCCGGCAAATTACACACATATCAACTTCTTTCAGGTTGCCACAATCAATGTTTCATGAGTCATTAGGATGACAAGATAAAAAATAATCTGGTCTAATTTTTTCAGTAGCAGATGACTTTCATGTAATCTACTAAACTTAAGTCAGTACAGGAACATAAGCAGCAGGGACTCATGGGAGACAATGTCAATCATGCATTAAATTCAAAAATCAGGCATTATAGTGGCTTTTTTAACTAGTCCTCTCTCTCAATGTATGTTCATATGCCACATTAACAATCTCCATGACTATTATAGATGCATATAGAAACATAGAAGATTGATGGCAGAAAAAGACCTCATAGTCCATCTAGTCTGCCCTTATACTATTTCCTGTATTTTATCTTAGGATGGATATATGTTTATCCCAGGCTTGTTTAAATTCAGTTACTATGGATTTACCAAACACTTCTGCTGGAAGTTTGTTCCAAACATCTTTGGAACATTCCATATATCTTGATGACTTGCTCCTATCACTTCATATAAAGCAAAAGTAGAGTTTACATTTGTGTATGTTTTACGCCACTGATTCTGAAAATGGCCAACTTTTTTTTTCTCTGATGGAAAAAGATCCTTCAATATAAGTATATATTTAAAGGTGACATTAGAAAGACTTGGCAATCTTAAGATATACTGTATGGACTTCATGCCAGCTGAAGGATTCTGGGAATTGAAATCCATACATCTTAAGGTTGCCAAGGGTCGAAAACATTTGGTGTTTTTTTAAAAAAATGATGATGAAAACCAAGTAAGCAAGATGCAATAAACAAGCCAGATTTGTTGTTTGGTGTGGTAGCTGAGCAAGTCAGTATCAAATCCAGATGTTAGACATATTTTTGTTCTCTGCTCATGGTTTGAAAGTAGAAAGTTACAACTTAGAAAGGCCTTCTTCTGCTTTGACAAACTTTCCTATAACCTGAGCAAAACCAAAAAACCAAAAAACCAAAACGTATTTGACATGAAAGAAAAAATCTCATTCCTAAATACATGTTTGGCGTTTGGTCCATCCTACTAGGGAGCTGGTTTCACTGTTGCTTTCTTAGTTTTTTTCTTAAGCATCCTAAAAGCTGGTCATTTGTCCCAAGCCTATCAAGAGCACCAATCTGACGGGATATGAATAATCTAGCAAAGTACTGTGGAGATGTTTCCACTTTCTATGTGAGATAAGCAGCATTCCATACAACAGATGCCCACTTTGCTGTCATCATAGTGGCTGCTTACCATCCGAATGCTTGTCATGTCCTACTCACTGTCATTAATAGGATCGTGTGGCTCCAGTTCAATCCCTTCACAGGAAAGAAATCAAACAAAAAGTCTGCAGAATTGCTATTTGAAGAGCTTTCCCATCTGGGCTTTTTTAAAATGACTCACTAGAAATCTGAGATAATACAAGTAATCCTCAACATACAACTTTTCACTTAGTGACCATTTGAAGTTACAACAGCACTGGGGGGGAAAAAAAATCAAAATTTGGATGCTTGACAACTGATTTATATTTATGGCAAGTTGCAGTGACCAGGTCGTGCAATCATCTTTTGCGAACCTCTGACAAGCAAAGTCAATGGGGAAGCCAGATTCACTTAACCGTCATATTACACACATAAGAACTGCAATGATTCACTTAATAACATTGGTAAGAGAGTGTCGTGATTAGCTCTGGCTCTGCTCCTGCCCCAAGGACTGTGGATGTGGGGGAGACATCCACATGCTGCAGACCTGTTTTGCCCCCGGTGGAATCTGATGATGAAGGCTCCTCTGACCAAGAAGACATGAGTGACAGGGAGGAGGAGAATGTGGCAGACAGCTCAGAAGGAGATCAATTATCTAGCTCCCGCTTGGATTCAGAACAAGAGTTAATGACACAGCCACGCATGCGGAGAGCGATGCACAGGCAACAAAACTGAGAGATTATTATCAAAGAAAATGAGGCCACCTGTGGTTGGGTGGGTGGTAATTAGTGAGGCTGCTATAAATAGCAGCCTGTGGGTTTGGCCATTGTGGAGGATTATCTGATCGTTGTGTTTTGTGACTGCTTTACTGACTTTGACCTTTTGTGTGCTGATTTTTCCCCGCTTTGAAAC
The DNA here is from genome assembly GCF_031021105.1 of Erythrolamprus reginae. Classification (NCBI taxonomy): domain Eukaryota; kingdom Metazoa; phylum Chordata; class Lepidosauria; order Squamata; family Dipsadidae; genus Erythrolamprus; species Erythrolamprus reginae. The sequence continues at coordinate 101,572,126 of NC_091963.1, read as the reverse complement.
TAAAGCAGAGCAAAGTGTGTTTCACTTTGTGAAAGAAGAAGGACTGTGAATTGCCTCACAGCTGCAAGCTAAGTATCACAGAACTGATAAGGGACTTGTACAAATTACCAGTTTGGTTGAGTGTTCTTTGCTATACCAAAAGAAGGCTTAGTTTAAGTGAATTTTCATTATAAAGAACATTGTTTTGAATTTTCAAAGGTGTGTGTGTCTGAAATTTGTACCTGTGAATTTTTGGGAGGATTCTACCAGAGAGCCCGACAGAACAGAGAGATTGTAAAGTGGGGGAAAACTCAGTCAACAACTGTCTCCTTTAGCAACAGAAATCTTGGGCTCAACTGTGGTCGTAAGTTGAGGATTACCTTTATCAGAGGCCAATTAAAAAGACAAGAATATAGCACAGTATGAAATCAGTTAGGAGAAAGCAGATAAATTTGGTTAAAAATTGTTTGGGATTTTAAAGGGTTTTGCTCATGCATTCATGGATTGTTTTAAGGAAGCTTTTGCCAGTGTGCTATTCTGATTTGTTTTGGGTTACATGACCGGAAATGTTGGATGTTGCAGTCCCAAACAAATTGAGGAAGATAGCTTTAGAGGCATCTACTTTATTGGTCTTCATGATGGATCATGCAGAGAATATTTATTTGTTTGTTTGTTTATTTATTTATTTTGCCAATATACAATGAGGGTTTTAGTGGGTATATATCTATATACATATAGTAAAATACATGATGAAGGTTATAGAGGAGATACTCATAGTAAAATATATCTAAGAAAGAATAGAAAAGAAGGTATAGTAATAGAACATATCAATGAAAGAATAGAAGAAGAGATATAGGAATAGAAGAAAGGTATAGGAGATATAGGAGAGCAATAGGACAGGCGACAGAAGGCACTCTAGTGCACTTGTACTCGCCCCTTACTGACCTCTTAGGAATCTGGATAGGTCAACCGTAGATAATCTAAGGGTAAAGTGTTGGAGGTTTGGGGATGACACTATGGAGTCCGGTAATGAGTTCCACGCTTCGACAACTCGGTTACTGAAGTCATATTTTTTACAGTCAAGTTTGGAGCGGTTAATATTAAGTTTAAATCTGTTGTGTGCTCTTGTGTTGTTGTGGTTGAAGCTGAAGTAGTCGCCGACAGGCAGGACGTTGCAGCATGATTTTGTGGGCAATACTTAGATCTTGTTTAAGGCGTCTTAGTTCTAAACTTTCTAGGCCCTTTCTAGCCACGATAAATAATCAAAAACATACACTGGTTTGCACATTCTGAGCAACTCAAGGTTGACTTAAACTTCCATTCTTCTGAGATGGGTAAAATGAAGACCAAGACAATATGCTGACTCTACACCACTTATAGAGGGGTGTAAAGCACTACTAAGAAATATATAAATCTAAGCGCTATTGCTATTGGTAAATCTCAATGATTATCCAATGACAATCATTAGACTGTCTTAATGTTCAGAAGGGTGTAGAATATACCAATGCCACTGATCCTTTGGTTTGATAAAACAAATAAACTGAATGGACTCATTGCCCACATGAACTAATACCATTATTCTTTTGTCCTCTTATGAGTAATACTATCCAGGGTCTGGTCCTACCTAACATTTGGGAATGATTGTTCAAAGGAGAACATTGCATAAATCATCCTGCATAAGGCTTGCCACTGAAAAGCCTTAATATCAGAGATAAGAATATAAAAGACAAAAATGGAATATTAAATCAGTAGCCCTGGGCTTAGAGAATTATAGGGGTTGCATTTCAATACATTTGAAGTTCATACAGAATACTATACAGGGTAGACTAGAGTAAAAAATAACTTGATATATGCTGCATAATCAGGGAGAACCATTGAATTGTCAAGGACAAGCAATGCAAAATCCTGGTAGATAATTCTAGCTCTACAATCTTAGATAGGTCTCCATAAAAGCCTCTAACTTCAGCTGGCCCTGATGGTATGGAAAATGCATGAGGCTCACCTTTCGTCTCCCTGCCAAATCCCTACTAGTTGAGCAGAGGAGACAGTAATCTCGAACTAGTCGTTCTTGGAGATAATTCCCTGGCATTCATGAAAATATCTGACTTATTAACCACATTTCAGTGATCCAAACCATGGAAGCTCAAGTATATTACACTAAATGTACAACATTTCAAAACCCACCTTCTGGAAGTGATAGTTCTTCTGAATGTTCCGTATCTTCACTTTCAGCTTTCATAGTATCAGTCTCCTCTTTGTCTTCCTCAAGAAACTGCTTCACTGAGACTTCATCTTCGAAGGAAAGCTGCTTCTTTTTCTTCTTCTTTTTCTTCTTCAGGGTTTCTTTGCTAGGGGCTGCATCAGGAACTAAAGAAAGATCAGGCAGTACTGGGGGCTTTTTCAATGTCAATCTTAACTTTGATTGTGAGACCATCATTTTAGTTTCTCCAAGTGGGAGAGTGGAACTTAATGGAAACAGTGTGTCGTGACTGGTATAGCCATATTTTGATTTAATTTTTGGCCATTCTCTGCTTTGATCTTTTTTGTCCTTTTCATCTGCAGAAACTGCTTCTGTTGCTTTGGTGGTTTGCTTTAGTCCAACAGGCTTATGTGTTCCCTTCAATAGGCTCGCAATAGTGAAATCTTCATCTGGTTCATATAGTCCAATCAACTGAGCATAACTAAGTGGTATCCCCTTATCTAGCAACATATTTCTTCTCCATTCAACTTCAGAATCATCTATAGTAGGAAAGTCGAGACAAGATCCACTGTCCAAAATACCATGCTCATCTATAAGTAATATATGTGGGGGAAAAAATAATGAGATTATTAACTTTTGTGCATCTGAAGCTGAAATAAGGAACCTCTAGAAAAGTGCTCTCTGCATTCTTACTGCCTGATAACAATATTTTACACAATGATTCCCAGAGGTATTGTTACCAGTATAATAAAAAGACATTTACAATTTTATTGTGAATACAAAGTACCTATCATTCTTCAAGCAGTAACAACTTAAGTGACTTATCTCCAAGAAATACTATATACTGTATCTCCTGATTTTGTCTAAAAATCTTCGCTCTTCTTTTAGCAAATTATATCCTTCTCGATCAATGATTTATAAATAAAATACAGAAGGATGAGCTTCTTTAAAGAAGAACCATCAAATAAACTGGAGGGGTGGGGAGTAAAGTGTGCCTTCTATTTTAGTTCAGAAAATAAGTACTGTATTCTGGACCATAACTTTCTGAATTTTAAAAATAATACAAATAGAATTGTTTTTCATAACACATCTATATTTTTATACCAGTGTAATATAGCATCCACTGTAAATACATACAAGAACCCAAAAGTATCTTGCAGGCACCAGACAGAACAAGCTAGACTAGGGGTTCCCAAGCCCCAGGCCACGAACTGGTACCAGTCTGTGGCCTATTACGAATTGTGCTGTGCAAGAGGCAGGCTTGCGCAAGCATGCACAATCTCAAGATTGCCATTCCTCCCCCATCCTTCTCAAGTATGGAAGACAGATTTTTCTTTCAAAACTGGTCCCTGGTGTCAGGAAGGTTGGAGGACATTGGGCTAGAACAACATCCTACCATGAACCTAATTCAAGGGCTGTGGACACTTACGCATATGTTGACTTAATAATCCTTTCACAGCTGACAGAAATTCTGAGATGTTCAATTTCCCATCCTCTGTCAAAAGAAAAATGAGGATTTCAGGTATGTACTGTATAAAGGAACCTTTTTCTCCACATTTATTGTATATCTGTATGCATATAGTTTCCTACTAGGCAACTCATACTTAATTATTGATAAACGTCTAAGGAGAGGGGCGGCATACAAATCCAATAGATAGATAGATAGATAGATAGATAGATAGATAGATAGATAGACAGACAGACAGACAGACAGACAGACAGACAGACAGACAGACAGACAGATAGATAAACAAACAAACAAACAAACAAACAAACTGTATGGAATGGAATAGAATAGAATAGAATTCTTTATTGGCCTAGTGTGATTGGACACACAAGGAATTTGTCATTGGTACATAGCTCTCATTTAAATAAAAAGACAAGATACATTAATCAAGAATCATAAAGTACTGTGCAACACTTAATGATTGTCATAGGATACAAATAAGCAATCAGAAAATAATCAATATAATATAAATCGTAAATATACAAGCAACAAGTTACAGTCATACAGTCATACAGTCATAAGTGGAAGGAGATGGGTGATAGGAACGATAAGAAGACTAAGAATAATAGTAATGTAGCCTTAGTAAATAGTTTGACAGTGGCGAGGGAATTATCGTGTTTCCCCCAAAATAAGAACCTGTCTTATATTTTTTGAACCCTGAAATAAGATCTTATTGCCATGCACTCAAAAGCCCAATTGGGCTTATTATCAGGGGATGTCTTATTTTTGGGGAACAGATTACTGTATTTGTTTAGCAGAGTGATAGCGTTAGGGGGGGGGAAACTACTTTTATGTCTAGTTATCTTGGTGTGTAGTGCTCTATAGTGTCATTTTTAGGGTAGGAGTTGAAATAATTTATGTCAGGATGCAAGGGCATCTTAGTTATACTAAAGAATGAGCACCACAATGGAGTTCACCAAAGCCCAGCTTTATTGGTTTATTGAATCAAAAATAGTGTAGTTTTGGCACAATTGGGTTTAATTGAGTTTTCATTAGTTGATATGTATTTGGACTTTGTAGGAATGGATATTCATTTCAATCAAAGACATGTGTATCTGTTATTACTGTGACATAAAATATGATGTCATTTTGAATAATTGATGTAAAACATTAACTGAAAATCTCAAAACTTTCCTCCCTACTCTTCACCACAGCTAATTTTTATCTCAATTTATTAGTAAAAGCTGCGATCTTCAGGATAAATTGTAACAGAATGATAAAGCAAGGTCTCCAATACAGTGTTTCAACCTTGGCAATTTTAAACTGAAAAGACCACAATCTCAGAATTCTTCAGAGGACAGCATGCTGGCTGGAGCAGCGCTTCCCAACCTGGGAATTCTGGGAGTTGAAGTCCAGATATCTTCAAGTGGCCAAGGTTGGGAAACACTGTGCCGGAGGATTCCGCGGATTAAAGTCAACACAACTCCTCTAGTGTTTAATTTTGATGCACACTGAAAAAGAATTTGGAATTACAGACTTAACATTTTCTTTGAGATGAATTTAGATGAGCCCAGTTTTTCCTTTCTATCTCTAATTATTATCATTTATTAGATTTGTATGCTGCCCTTCTCCGAAGACTAATAATAATCTGGTTCTTCTGTTGAAATTTAAAAAATCCAGAGACTTGACAACACTCTGCAGTCTGCATTGGTTGCTGATTGGTTTCCGGTCACAATTCAAAGTATTGGTTATGACCTATAAAGCCCTTCATGGCATCGGACCAGAATATCTCCGGGACCGTCTTCTGCCGCACGAATCCCAGCGACCAGTTAGGTCCCACAGAGTTGGCCTTCTCCAGGTCCCGTCGACTAAACAATGTCGTTTGGCGGGACCCAGGGGAAGAGCCTTCTCTGTGGCGGCCCCGACCCTCTGGAACCAACTCCCCCCAGATATCAGAGTTGCCCCCCCTTGCCTTTCGTAAGCTCCTTAAAACCCACCTCTGTCGTCAGGCATGGGGGAATTGAGATATTCCCTTCCCCCTAGGCTTATAAAATTTGCGCATGGTATGTCTGTATGTATGATTGGTTTCTTAAATTGGAGTTTTTTACATTACTTTTAATATTAGATTTGTTCATATTGTCTTTTTACTGTTGTTAGCCGCCCCGAGTCTATGGAGAGGGGTGGCATACAAATCTAATAAATAAATAAATAAATAAATAATAAATAAATAAAACAACCTTGAGTTTAATATGAGATTTTATAATATTTTTAATGGTACTAACTCTTCCAACCTAGCATGCACCGAAATAGGCAGATACTTACTGGTAATTGTAGTGTGTTCTAGTGTTTGCTCTATAATTAGGGGACCGAGGCTGACTCCCAAGCATGCTAAAGTTGGCTCCAGTTCTTTAATGGCTATCATATCTTTTTTAATGGTTCGGAAAATGCGCTGAACATTTTCAAAAGCTGCAGAACATGTAAGAGAATGAAAATCAAACAATTAAAAGCACAAACTGATCATCAGCTCAGTAATTCAATAGAGAACCACTTTTGCCTTAATTTGTCTGTAAAGCTGGTGGACAGAGTAATGGCTGGAAAATAGTGCACAAAGTTATATAAATACACAGTCTGTAAATTACAGTATATTGTAGCTGTCTGTTTACATTCTGGCTGTAATGGCTATGACCATTCACTCAACAGTAGTTCAAAATTACAGTGGTGCTGAACCAATGGTGTTATGGTCAGTCATTGTACTTACAGTCTTTTCAGTATTCCTGTGGTCATGTGACTGCAACCTTTCTAAGAAGAAAGTCAGTGTGGAAGCCAGCAGGAAATCATAAGTTGTAATCACGTGAGATCCTTGCTCAACAGCCCATAGAGTGGCAGCTGGGACTGCCAGAACTGCTACTGTTAAGTTGTGTGGAGGTTTCTAGTCCCAATTATTGAGGACTACCTGTACTATGGTCACAAGCTTTGGCCAAACTAATATGGTATCACAGAATGAAAGTTTCAGTAGAATGGGAATAAAACCAGGAAATACTATATCAATACAGCATTTTTGGGCCAAATATTTTACTGAACTCACAGGTGTTCTGGTACTGGCTTGACACTAGTGATTAGGTTTCAGAACTCATCACTGGCATTCTTCAGTCTTGAAAGACTATTTATTTATATCTCTAGCTCCTCTATCTCTATGTCTATCTCTATATCTCTATCTATCTCTATCTCTACCTCTACCTCTACCTCCATCTATCTATCCATCCATCCATCCAACCATCCATCCATCCATCCATCCATCCATCCAACCATCCATCCATCCATCCATCCATCCATCCATCCATCCATCCATCCATCTATCTATCTATCTATCTATCTATCTAATTTTATTTTGTTTTATTTAGTTCTATTTGCTGCCCGACTCCGGACTCTGGGTGCCTCTCAACAAAGAAGAACAAGACATACAGTATTAAAATATTCAGACATCTAAAAAGACTATGGTACCATGCTCTGGAAAGAGTTCCTAAAAGAGTTCCTATCCTCTCCAGAGCATGAGGCCTAGGTAGGTTAGTATGAAGGATAGACTGTTACCCAAACAGCAGACCCCCCTTCTTCGCGTCTCTGAAATAATGCAATGGAATGACAAAGTCAATACGATTGGTTCTAGCTACATCACAGGAGTTATCAGAATGTGGCTGTACAGAGTCATGAACTGTTTCTGGGACTCCAGCTCCAGATTTTGCCTCAAGGTTTAATCCTAGGCCTTTCCCGATGATGGATATATCCAAAAGGCAGTGAGGTTTGGAGTCAGAGTTTCCCTTCTCCAAGAACAGTGATGGCGAACCTATGACATGGGTGGCACAGGTGGCATGCGGAGACATATCTGCTGGCACACGAGCTGTTGTCCTAGCTCAGCTCCAATGTGCAAGTGTGTGCTGGTCAACTGATTTTTGGCTTGCACAGACACTTTAGAGGGTGTTTTTGGCTTCCAGAGAGCCTACGGGGGGATGGGGGAGGGTGTTTTTACCCACCTCTGGTTCCAGGGAAGCCTTCAGAGCCTGGGGAGGTTTAAACACGAACTTACTGGGCCTACCAGAAGTTGGTAAACAAGCCATTTCTCGCTTCCAGAGGGCCTCCAGTGCGGGGGTGGGGGGTTTGAGGGAAGCTGTTTTAACCCTCTGGAGGCACTGAATTACGGGTGTGGGCACTCACGCATGTGTAATAGCATGCATGCATGCTCTTTCAGCACCCAGGGGAAAAAAGGTTCGCCATCACTGTCCTAGAAGATAGTTTTGCCACTTTATCGTTGGGGATAAAAGCCCTCGTCCACCTTCAAAATTGTTAACCATCTTCTCCTGTGACCTTGGAAAGGGGCCCTTAAGGTGCTACCAGCCAGGCCAGCTGGACCAAGGTTTTTTAATGAGGTAATACTCCTCCAACGATGGCATAATGTACAATGGTCTTCCAAGTATTCATATAAATTTGGACTATTCCTCCCACAATCAGGATCTGGAATGTGGGGAAGGAAACAGCCCACCTGCCTATTGATGGTAAAAGGTAGGCTCAGGAATGAGGTAGGGGTGGCAAGGAAAGTAGCCTAGCTGCTGTTGGTAGCAAAAGGCAGGATCGAGGAATAGTTTCAGAACTATCCTGTAGCTAAAAGTTGAACATAAAAATATTTTAGTATTGGCCTCAAACAATTGTCAGGTTTTCACATAAAATGGTCACTTCTAATTTTTGAAGTTCTACAGTTCTGCATCTGGCCATGTTAAAAGGAGAGTGACTTGATAGGCTTTGATCAGGTTTAGAAAAGGCCTCAAACATTATGGTTATCTGGGGCACTTCTTTCTTGTCTGTTGAATTTATCTCAGCATAGTGGCATCTGAGAGCAACAAGGAAACTTAAAATTCAACTACTGTAATGCTCTCTACATGGGGCTACCTTTGAAAAGTGTTCGGAAGCTTCAGATCGTGCAGAATGCAGCTGCAAGAGCAATCACGGGCTTCCCTAGGTATGCCCATGTTACACCAACACTCCGCAGTCTGCATTGGTTGCCAATCAATTTCTGGTCACAATTCAAAGTGTTGGTTATGGCCTATAAAGCCCTTCATGGCATCGGACCAGAATATCTCCGGGACTGCCTTCTGCCGCACGAATCCCAGCGACTGATTAGGTCCCACAGAGTTGGCCTTCTCTGGGTCCCGTCGACTAAACAATGTCGTCTGGCGGGTCCCAGGGAAAGAGCCTTCTCTGTGGCAGCCCCAACTCTCTGGAACCAGCTCCCCCCAGAGATTAGAACTGCCCCCACCCTCGCCTTCCGTAAACTCCTTAAAACTCACATCTGCCATTAGGCATGGGGGAATTGAGGCATCCCACCCCCGGGCCTATACAATTTATGTATGGTATGTTTGTGTGTATGTCTGCTTTAATAATGGGGTTTTTAAATGTTTTTTAAATGTATTAGATTTGTTATGAATTGTTTTATTGTATGCTGTGAGCCGCCCCGAGTCTACGGAGAGGGGCGGCATACAAATCTAATAAATAAATAAATAAATAGATAGATAGATAGATAAATAGATAAATAGATAAATAGATAAATAAACAAACAAACAAACAAACAAACAAACAAACAAATAAATAAAATAACATCAACAAATGTAGATTTGATTCAGATGAGGAAGGGAATGAGTCATTACAAAACAAAATACATGAAAATGTGAATAAGAAATTCAAAATAACTTTGTTGATTGTAACTCAATGTGGAATGTTCCTTAGTAAGTACAAATGACATCAGTTTCTTTTACATACCCTCAAGATCAATGTAGAGCAAAGTGTCACGCGCAACATCCAAAAAGTCATAAAAATCCAGATTGCCAAATGCTATATGAAAAAGAAAGGGATATTAAGATAAGCAATGTGAATCAACTACAGTGAGTTTATTATAAATGAACCAAATGTAATATGTTCTATTTATTTCATGAACAAACACACACACACACACACACACACAAACACACTTACAAGCATGCACACAAGGATTACTGTACTTGATTACCAGTTTCAAATTTATGTGAAATATTAGTTTATGAAATTCTAAGGCTCGAGAATGAGAAATAGCACACACCATCAATAGGGATAAACTGGAGAACTTGAACCATCTGAGCTTTGGACATTAGGAGGCCCAACGTGTGTAAGGTAAGGAGGAGATAGTTGATATGAATTCTTCCCCTTCTGATGGCACTGAAAATGGTGCAAGCCCTGGAGAGTCCTAGAAAAGTAAGCATAATATTCTGAATCTGCTAAAAGACCCTAAAAGCAAATTATATTATTGATTTATTTCACCTCCCAAAATTTAGATATCTTCAGTCTGGAATCTATTTTAGATCTTTTCATCAGATTATTCCACAAAAGCTTTAGAGGAGTCTGGCAATTTGAACAACTTGGTTGATAAAAGCAACCAAGCTATATAGCTTCCAGTTTCATCCAGAAGCCACATAGAATTAGTTGGTAGAGAGATTGACAGCATTCCAAATTAATAAATAAACAAATCTGATAATAATTTCAGTAGCAAAGAAAATGCAATCATATTCTTTCTTACCTTTTGTTCCATGGAGAATGCGTGGGTCAAAGTACTCTCCTTCATCGCAGAATGTAGTGTAGAGATTGTACAAAGCTTTACTTTGCCTGCCAAGATAAATACAATCTTTTTTGCATTCAGAATTCAACTTCTACCAGTCTAGTGGCAGTGCCTAAATTATTTATTTATTTATTTGTTTGTTTGTTTGTTTGTTTATTTATTTATTTATTTATTTATTGGATTTGTATGCCGCCCCTCTCCGGAGACTCGGGGCGGCTAACAGCAACAGTAAGACATTGTACAATAACAATCCAATACTAAAAACGATTAAAAACCCATTAATATAAAAACCAAACATACATACAAACATACCATGCATAAAATTGTAAAGGCCTAGGGGGAAAGAGTATCTCAATTCCCCCATGCCTGACGGCAGAGGTGGGTTTTAAGTAGCTTACGAAAGGCAAGGAGGGTGGGGGCAATTCTAATTTCTGGGGGGAGTTGGTTCCAGAAGGCTGGGGCTGCCACAGAGAAGTCTCTTGCCCTGGGTCCCATCAAGCGGCATTGTTTAGTTGACGGGACCCAGAGAAGACCCACTCTGTGGGACCTAACTGGTCGCTGGGATTCGTGCAGCAGAAAGCAGTCCCTGAGATAATCTGGTCCGGTGCCATGAAGGGCTTTATAGGTCATAACCAACACTTTGAATTGTGACCAGAAACTGATCGGCAACCAATGCAGACTGCAGAGTGTTGGTGTAACATGGGCATATTTGGGAAAGCCCATGATCGCTCTCCCAGCTGCATTCTGCACGATCTGAAGTTGGCCACAGGCCTCCATTCCTACTCCTTTAGAAACTTTATACTACAAAATCATAGAGAAACCAGCTTATTCATTAGAGAAGGAAGGAAAAAGCAGAAACGGACATTCATTCCAAACGTTGCAATATGGTAAATCGGCATAGCATTTTAAAAGATTTAAAAGATTGAATTTCCAATCACATAGATTTTTTTCTGTGTCTAAAGTCATAGCTACAGCAGTGTCCACCCTCCACCCCACCCCCCATATTGATGAAGGTATGGAGGTAAAATTTGATTTTCTCACAAGTTTGAATCTCTGAAAAGTGAGCTTTATTTTAGGGAGAAATAATGTACAGTAAATATTAAGATTTCTGCCAGATATAAATTTTACAAAAGACAGAATTTATATATAGTTGGAACTATAGACAATATGATGTCTACTAATACCTATTCAATTGGTGTAAGCTTGCAACAGTTAATTTCAATCCAAATCCCAAAGTAAGCTTCATTATTTGTTAGAGAGGCATCCAGTTTAAAATCACCTGTAACTAATTGCAATTTTAAAATGCTTTTTTATGGTTAATTGCAATATTGTTGGTTTAATGATAGCAATCAGGATAAATTTGTTATAAAAGGAGATACTGGGATGAAACATAAAAGAGTTTTTCCTGCTTTTTAATATTGTTGAGAATTATGATGCCAAAAAACGGATTGGCACTATCTGGAAATGCAGCTAGTATTGGTGTGAACAGAGAATAATATGGTTAGTAAAGAAGACCTAATACTCTGCTTTCGATACCTGTAATTTTTTTTCTCCTTGTACAAAATGTAGCTATATATATATAGCTGCTCCTCTTACCACAGTACCATTGCACATAAATGGTGAGAAGGTGGAGAGGGTTGGTAGTTTTAAATTCCTGTGTATTTATATATTGGAAAACCTCTCATGGACTATGAATGTTAACATGCTTGTGAAGAAGGCACAGAAGTGGCTGTACTTTCTGAAAATGCTCAGGAAGATAAATTTATCTCAGCATCTATTGCTGTCCTACTAGCGCAGCACAATTGAGAGTGTCCTGACATATGGCATTCTTGCATAGCATGGGAGCAGCTCTGCAGCAGACAAAAAGCTCCAAAGAGAATAATTAAAACTGCCCAGAATATCATTGTGCTCTAGCTACCAGCCCTGGATGATATCTTCACATATCGCTGTTCTAGGAAGTTGCACAACATTCTCAGAGAATCTTCTCATCCTGTAGTCCAACATTTATTACACATATCTTTGCAAAATTGAACCTCACACAAGTGTATCAGCAACTTCCTGTTAATCACAAGACTGTGGAGGCCCAAATGATAGTTATCCAATTATCCAGGGTCCAATTCGGCATTAGTGTAGCCCCAGGAATTTTTAAAGGAATAATGGAACAAGTTTTAACAAAGTACCTGGTGTAGTGCCCTATTTTGATGATGTACTCATCACCACCAAAGACATTAACCAATTAAGGAAAAGGCTGTGAGAGGTTCATGCATTTCCAATTTGCAGGACTATAAGCTAATATAAGCAAGTGACAGATAGGAGTCTCAGAAGTAGAATTCTTGGGGTATCAGCAAGGATCGTTGCTGTCTGGACCGGGGGGGGGGGGAATGCAGTGAGGTAGCAAAAATGGAGCTCCTCCTCAGAGCACCCAATTTGCACTGAAAGATATTGAAAGAAAATGCAAGGCGTCCTACATGAGCCATGGCCACAGTTTGATAGTAAAAATTTTAGTAGACTTTCACTAGGTATCGGATTGATGGTTCTGGTTTGCACCCCACTAAGGACAAGCTCAAGGCTATTAGAGAGGCTCCAGTGCCCACCAACAAGACAGAGCTTCAAGCATTTTTAGGGCTACTTAATTTTTACAGCATGTTCCTGAAAAATAACGGTAATGTTGCGGAGCCCTTACACAAGTTGATATAAAAAAACTCTGCCTGGTTTTGGTGTTCCGCACAAGATAGAGCATTAAGAGCTGTTAAAAACCTTATTTCAGATTACAGTTTCTTGATCCTGACACTGTTCTGGGGTTGCTAATATGTGAAGCATCACCTTTTGGGGTGGGGCTGTATTAAGCCAGACTGCCGGATGGCTGCAAAGCCCCCATTGCTTATTTCTTCAGGACTCTTTTCAGCGCCGAGAGAAATTATGGCCAAATTGCTGCTGTTGCTGGAGTAAAATGTTTTCATTAATATCTGTACGGGAGGCATTTTGAGCTGGTCACTGCCCATCAGCTCTTATTAGGGCTATTAGTGGGGAACAAGCTAACACCGGGTGTTCTACCTCCGAGAATAGGCTCAAGATACAGAAGGATCTTTACAGACTTGAACATTGGGCACTATGAAACAAAATTAAATTCAATGGTTAAAAAAATGAGGTTCTACATTTAGGCAAGAAAAACAAAATGCACAGGTACAGTATATGTGGTACCTTGTTCAAACAGTAGTAACTGTGAGAGGGATCTTGGAATCCTAGTGGACAAGCATTTAAATATGAGCAGCGGCGTGCAGCAGCTGCCAAAAAAGCCAACACAGTTCTAGGCTGCCTTAACAGAGGGATAGAATCAAGATCATACGAAGTGTTAATACCACTTTATAAGGCCTTGGCAAGGCCGTACTTGGAATACTGCATTCAGTTTTGGTCACCGTGATGTAAAAGGGATGTTGAAACTCTAGAGAGAATCCAGAGAAGAGCAACAAAAATGATTAGGGGATTGGAGGTTAAAACATATGAAGAACGGTTGCAGGAACTGGGTATGTCTAGTTTAATGAAAAGAAGGACTGGGAGAGATATGATAGCAGTGTTCCAATATCTCAGGAGCTTCCACCAAGAAAAGGAAGCCAGGTTACTCTCCAAAGCACTTGAGCGTAGGACAAGAAGCAATGAGTGGAGAGAAGCAACTTAGAACTATGGAGAAAATTCCTCATCAATTGTTCCTAGAACAATCAATGAGTGGAACAGCTTCCCTCCAGAAAGTGTGAATGCTCCAACACTGGAAGTTTTTAAGAAGATGTTGGATAACCATTTGTCTGAAGTAGTGCAGGGTCCCCTGTCCAGCAGGGAGTTGGACTAGAAGACCTCCAAGGTCCCTTCCAACTTTGTTTATTTATTTATTTATTTATTTATTAGATTTGTATGCCGCCCCTCTCCGCAAACTCGGGGCGGTTAACAGCAGTGAAAAAGACAAATATAACAAATCTAATATAAAAAGTAATTTTAAAAACCCCAATTTAAGAGACCAATCATACAAACAGACATACCATGCATAAATTTTATAAGCCTACGGGAAGGGGAATATCTCAATTCCCCCTTGCCTGATGACAGAGGTGGGTTTTAAGGAGCTTACAAAAGGCAAGGAGGGTGGGGGCAACCCTGATATTCGGGGGGAGTTGGTTCCAGAGGGCCAGGGCCACCACAGAGGAGGATCTTCCCCTGGGTCCCGCCAAAAGACATTGTTTAGTCAATGGGACCCGGAGAAGGCCAACTCTGTGGGACCTAACTGGTCGCTGGGATTCGTGCGGCAGAAGACGGTCCCGGAGATATTCTGGTCCGATGCCATGAAGTGCTTTATAGGTCATAACCTATAAAGTGATGTTGTTGTTGTTGCTGTTATATCTACAGATGGAAGAAAATGTTTGCTTTCTAATATAAAAAGACCTGTATTGTCTATTATTCATTGTTGATGTTTCCCTTGTTAAATCTGGTATCCTAAGTTGCCCAAATACCTGCTGCTTCCTCTGGAGGAGAGCATCTTAAGCATCTGAGGTTTGGTAAGTGCCCTGTGGTCTTTCTTCCTTTTCACAGCCTTGAAAAACCTTTTCTCTGGAGAACAGACCTAATGGGGAGGATGTAATGACAAGATACACTCAACTACACTTTTCATCCTTTTCAGACATAAAGAAATACTGTATGTAGTAACACTTTACTCCTGTACAGTTATGAATTATTATTACTGAGGGCATTTGGAGGGAAATAATCCATTCCTGTATCTAAATTTGCTGTGGACCAGATAAAGAGAGAAGGGTGTGGGAAGTGAAGGTTAGTGCAACTTAATCAACTTTCCTGACACAAACCTTTATTCCAGTCTAATTATTCCAGCAATAATTAAAAATGAGCAAATGTGATGATAAAAAGTGGAAGTGCCAAACTTGAAGTCCTAATGTTGACATGCTGTAATGCTATGCTAACATGTAAGGAAAGGTGACATTATTACTATTATTTGAACAAATAGCCAGCTAGTTATTTGAACTTAGAACAAGAGAATCTTTCTTCTCAATTACTTCTAGATAATAGTTGAGATTCCTGTACAAAATTGTAGGTTTCTACATTATAAATTAATAAGTAAATATATTAGAATATATTCAAGACAAAAGACTCCAAATGCTTACATTGCTAATTTTAAAAAGTTATTTCTCTACTCTTTTTGTTTTTTGTTTTTGTTATACTACCACTGTTTAGTATTCTTTTACATTGGTATAATATTTATGTAGTACACAACAAATTGAAGTTTTTGTAGGCTGTAAAGGCAGACATAGAAAACAAGCTATTTATCTAATGATTACCTGGTGTCTATATTTCAACAAAGTAGGATTTTTGTATCCATCCTGATTATTAGGATATCAGGAATATTTGTAGCTCAGAGTTGAAATGAAGAGTCTTTGGGACTCTCTGAGACATTACCCAAACTAAGGAACATTATCAGTGCTAGGATGCATTGATGATGTTACCTAGTTTGGTAATAAAATGTCTTTTACAATCAGGCTCAGAGAGCACCAAGAACCACCAAGATTGTTCCATTGTGATTTATAGGAGCCTTTAAATCATAGAATTATAAAATTATAAGGTTATAAAGATTTGTATAGTTCAACCCATACCTAACAAAATAATGGTCTCAAAATGTAATGCCTTTTGTAATTCTTTAGGGGCCTAACTGATTATCTCCTCTGCCACTTTCAATGACATTAAAGTCATATCAACATTTCGTGTTGGGATCAATTCCAGAAGACATCAAAAAAAGATGTGGCCATAGCCCTGCTCTTATAATCATTGCAATACCCCACCCCAATTAGTTTATTGAATATAGTAATAATAAAGATGAAGTGGGAAAATAGCTTGGAAAAAGGCTATGAGAAGCCAATTCCATAGTGCAGAACAAACATTGCATGATTCCATAATTCAAATAATATCTTCCCTTCATTTCAGAAGGGGCAATCACTTACAGCACTCCTGCCAATAGACTCCAAACCCTGTTTCTTTTCAATTCGGGACAATAAAGAATAAAATTCTGGCTTTTCCTACAAATGTTACACAGTTCCCCAGTTCTGCCTCTTTGCTCAAAAGGTTCAGTGTGATCTCCAGTCATTAAAAGGTTGGCTTAAGGATGGTTTAAGTATTCTCGGCAAAAGGATGTCTTTAATTCAAAAAATCAGGATTTCTCAATCTCAGCAATTTTAAGACATGGTGACTTCAATTCCAAGAATTCCCCAGCCAGTCAGGACGACTAGGGAATTCTGAGAGTTGAAACCCATGCATTTTAAAAATTCCAAGGTTGAAGAACACTGCTCTAAATTTTGGGAATTTTTAACAGAAAACATGCCATTCATTCAGGGAGCTTCTATCTCCCAATTCTATGGCTTTTTTTTGAGCTGAGACTGAGAGTATGAGGAAGGATGCTTAATGCTTCCTGGGGTCAGCAGAAGTTCAGTGATGGTGATAATGGAAACACTGTTTTTTTGAGTACATTACTACTTTATTTATTTAGTTAGTTAGTTAGAAACATAGAAGACTGATGGCAGAAAAAGACCTCATGGTCCATTAGTCTGCCCTTATACTATTTCCTGTATTTTATCTTACAATGGATATATGTTTATCCCAGGCATGTTTAAATTCAGTTACTGTGGATTTACCAACCATGTCTGCTGGAAGTTTGTTCCAAGGATCTACTACTCTTTCAGTAAAATAATATTTTCTCATGTTGCTTTTGATCTTTCCCTCAACTAACTTCAGATTGTGTCCCCTTGTTCTTGTGTTCATTTTCCTATTAAAAACACTTCTCTCCTGGACCTTATTTAACCCTTTAATATATTTAAATGTTTCGATCATGTCCCCCACCTTTCCTTCTGTTTGTTTGTTTGTTTATTTATTTATTTATTTATCAAACAATTATAGGGTGATAATTTGTACATATAAAACATTAGATAGGAAATGATAAAAAGTAGACAATAGGACAGGGACAGTAGGCACAAGAGTGCACTTATGCACACCCCTTACAGACCTTTTAGAAAGGAGGAGAGATCAATTGTAGATAGTCTAAGGTTAAAGGTTTTGGGGTTAGGAGTAGAAACCACAGAATCAGGTAGTGCATTCCAGGTGTTGATTACTCTGTTGCTGAAGTTGTATTTTTTGCAGTCAAGTCTGGAGCAGTTGACATTTAGTTTAAATCGATTTCGTGCTCGTGTGTTGTTGCGGTTCTCATTACCATGGATAATTTTCCTGGGAAACTCTAATATTTGTAAAGCTAGCATCTTAATACAATCCCAAATTGTTGAATTCTCACCTCATGTCCTCTGTATAGTGGCCTTTGATGTTTCCAAATAATGTTTTTGTGAAATGGGGCTTTGGGAGCTTGTAATGGACTGTGCTTGATCAATCGTCTATGTGACAGGTAAAAGAAAAGATTAGCATATTGGGAAAATGACGTGAAATATATTTCCCGAATTTCATTTTAAACTGCTTTAAATCAAAACTGACAGCAGAGAATAGAGTCAAGGTTTCTAATAGGTAAGATAAAGGATTTACAGTAAGAAACACCAATATGCCTTGTTCAAAAGAAAATAACTTCAGATAATCAAAAATCTGTGATTTGATTAGAAACATTGGAAGACTTTGAGTATGAAACAATAATCAGAACCATTCAATTCAATTCAATTTATTAGATTTGTATGCCGCCCCTCTCTGAAGACTCGGGGCGGCTCACAACAATAATAAAAACAATATTCCAGCGAAAACAAATCTAATATTAAAAAGCACATAAAACCACATCATCTTTAAGACATTGCAATTTTTCAAGTGGCTTGAAATCAGTGTGATGTGGAAACTGCATCTGAATAGCCACAGGTGGGCTGCTAAGGTGGAATGGTGACACGTGCTTGCCCCTGTGGCTCTAAGTGGTAGCGGAGTCCAGCACAGTTATGCTACTGCACCTGGGCAGGTAGCGAAATAGTGTGCGAACACACCTGTGGCGCACCTGTGTGGCCGCGTGCGATTTTGCTACCTGCCCAGATGCAGTAGCATAATTGCACTGGACTCCACTAGGACTTATTGTTATGAGCCGCCCTGAGTTTTCGTAGAGGGGTGGCATACAAATTTAATAAGTTATTATTAATTATTATTACTCAGAGCCATGGGGGTGAGCACACATCACCATTCCACCTTAGCAGCTCACTTCTGTGCATAGCCAACCTATCTCCCACCTATCTCAATTCAAATTCTGCATTAGCCTGGATAATTTATGCATCTGATGAAGTGAGCTGCAGTTTACAAGTGCCTCATAATAAAACTGATTAGTTAGAAAAGATGCAATTGAATTACTTCTGATTGTCTTAACATTAATGGCTTCATACAATTGTGTAGGCGGGATAATCCCACCATTCATTGGTGATGGAAATTTTGGCCTTTCAAAGATTTAGGACAGCTACAAGTATTCAGGGAAATATTTCAGTGACCAAACATTTTCCCATCTAGTACTTTTCATAAAGTCTAGCCTGCTACTTTCTTGAACACCAGCTCTTTCTATCTCAAGACCACCTTAAATATACCCTAATACAGTACAAAACAGTAATAGAAAGGAACAATGAGAATAACATAATATGCAGAATGCCCAAAGCCCATTATCACTTGATGTCTTCGCTTACTCGGTTGTACTGCAGCCACAGTGGTTGTGGAAGGAAGGCTTGCGTGCTGGGACAGAAAAACGGAGTTCTTCCTTCCATTCTATAGGTTTCCTCCATATGCATACAGGGACAGACTGTGTCTCTAATTCTGGATTTACCAATTGGGATTCATACCAAGTTGACGTCTTTAGATCATCAGTATCTGTTCTAGGGAGAGAAAAATAAACTCAAGGCCAAGAACAGATGACAACTCTCTCTATGACAGGGTTCACACAACACACCTTTGGCTTCTCAGTTTATCCTTTTTTGGTGATTGCAAAATACATTGAGTTATTCATTGGAAAAATGGTTGAATTTGCTAAAGACATATAGGCTCTGACTAAAATCCCTGACTTTCAGAGTTAAAACTGATCCATCTTATCATGTGGTGCAAAGGCAATGTAGTGATTTTGCACTTCACCAATGCAATCACTCAAACTGCTAGATGACAACATGGGGAAAAAACCCAGGTACTGTATCTTAATATTGTAGAAAGTTAGCATGTAAAATGTATGATTCACAAGACAAGTACTTATAGCAGGGATTAAATACTATTGGTTCGAACTGGTTCAGGAGAACTGTTAGTGGACATGTGGCCTGGTTCACTGGTTCACATATTGGAGTGGCGGGGAAGGGAAGCAGCAGCCCACGCTCTTCGCCACAGCCCTGCCATGCTTGCCTTCTGTGGAAGGGGCCACCACCACTGCTCTCACCACCCTCCCTTTCTGCCTAACTTCAATTGTCTGCCTGCCCAAAGCAACCTCCCGAAGCAACCCTGCCGCTGTTCACTTTCTTCCTTCTTCTGCAGTGAAACAAAAGTAAACAGTGGTGAGGTTGCTTTAGAGAAGGTGGTGGTGGCAGTGGTCCCTTCCACACACAGTGCCCCGAGGCAGCGAAGGCAGGAAAGGGTGTCCCGATGCTTGGGAGGTGCAGCAGTTGTTTTAGCTGGCCATGTGACTATAAATGCAGCAACCTGGTAAAGATGAATTTGCTAAAGACATTTAGGCTCTGACTAAAATCCATGACTTTAAATCAGAGTTAAAACTGATCCATCTTATCATGTGGTGCAAAGGCAATGTAGTGACTTTGCACTTCACCAATACAATCACTCAAACTGCTAGATGACAACATGGGAAAAACCCAGGTAAAGATGAAGGGCTACCCACACTGGCTTGCCTGGGTAAACGCCACTGCCCAGGCCAAAGGGAAAGCTCCGGGATGGCATAACCAGGTCTGACCCTCTCCCTACATGGAGGGCTGCCATCCCACCAGCTGTCAACAGCTTCTACCCCTCTCACTCTGCTTCTTCGCTGGTGGGAAGCAGCACCGTGGCTGAGTCTCCTTTCCCTGGAGCACCAGACTCTGCAAGCTGAGTTCCCAGAGTAGCACCAGCAGTCAAAGAGAGCAGTCAGGTGACTGAGTGGGAAGCCAATGGGCTGCTTCAGAGCCCCAAGCCCCACAGAGCCTTCCACAGGTGGAAGTTCACCTTTTCTACAGCATCCCCCTCCCTTCTTTGGATTGCAATGTGAGGGGGGGGCTCTGCCTTTGTAGAAATGGGGTGAGTGGTTTTTATGGAGGATTGCTGGGGGGAGGTGCAGCCCTCCAGGATGGAGAGCGGGGCAAGAGAAGGTTCCGAGGTCCACTTGGGCAGTCAAGCCAGGTGGTGGATGGAAACTCAAGGGCTTCAGAAGGGCAGAATATGCTTCAGAATATGCTTCAATGTTTGACATAAATGATGTCAAGATTTCCATACCCACCTGGTTACATGACCTCCACCAAGCCACACCCATTATGCCACACCCACAGAACTGGTGGCAAAAAAAAAATTAGATTTCACCACTGCTATATGTACAGGATTTTCCTTTCATGTAATAGTTTAAGCATTTGAAAGCTGTTATAAAGACAGTGAAAAGGTTGTATTAAGCGGAACTGAGTATAACTGAGGCCCCTTTGGAAGTATCTACTAAATTGCAAGAGCAAAAAATCCCAATAATCTTATCTTCTGCTACTATGACTTACTGCTCTGAAAGGAAGGAGGGAATATTAGTTGTAGTTTCAGGAGTAAGAAAGCTAGACAGATCATCCTTCCAATCTGAAGTTTCTTTTTCCCATGAACTAGAGGATGTTCTAGTTGAAGATTCTTTTTCTTCTAGCTGTTCTAACATATTAAAGAATTGTTTGTTGTCATCCTCATTCTGTTTGTCTAGATCTTTAGATTTGTCCTCTTCAACCTTCTCACTGGGAGATTTGTTACCCTCTTCATTCTCATTTGGGTGATTGGATATGTCCTTCTCAGCTTCAGCATTTGAGTCCTTCTCAGCTTCAGCATTTAAGTCCTGGGGTTGACCATCCATTTTGGTGTTCTCAGTTAGGTCTTGGGATTTGCTGTGAAGGAAGAAAAACCAAACATTTATCAAGTTGGTTCTGGCTTTGGTTCTTTCTAGTTACTCTACACCAAAGTGCTAGCACTTTGCAATATTTTGGTGATAGAGAGGCATAGTAAGTTCAGAAATAACTGTAGCATGCTACTTGTTATTTTTCCATAGGGGAAGATACCAGGCACAGATAGTCATTTAGCGACTGCTTTAGATAGCAACTATTTACAATTATGACAGGGATGAAAAAGTAACTTTGGGACTGTGTATTTACAACTTTTGCAATCTCTAATATTCCCCAGTATAGCCAGTCAGTAGCCTTTTTGTGATTGATCCATTTTCTCCTCTCTTGTTCCAAAATCAGAGAGATTTTGCCTAAAGAAACTATTTTCCCTGAGCAGTTTTTTGTGCAGAATAGTATATCCCTAAAAAGTGCTTACTGCAAGTTAATAAGCTCAAATCTGTGACCATAATAAGGTTATTAGAATGCAATTACAGAATAACAACAGCACTTAGACTTGTATCTCACTTCATAGTACTTTCAAATGAAACAAAAAAATTGTTAAAATGTTATATTTATGTAGTTACTTACCAAGCATATTAAAATATATTAAAGTATCCAAAATATCTTTACAATCCCCAAGACATGTCACAAATTTTGAGTATCCCTTAATGTTTGGAAATGGGAAGTTGAATGTTTTGATGTGCCCAAGATTGCTTTACAACATTCTCTAAGTGAACAATACCAACAATCTGGGTCCTCATTTAACCGACCTTGGAAGGATGGAAGACTGAGTCAACCTTGAGCCAATCAGGATTGACCTCCTGATGGTGGACAGTCAGCCTACAGTTCAGCATTCTAACCATTGTGCTACCACAGCTGGTGCATCAAACTGGCAAGCCTTCATTAGTTTCATGCTGAAGGCTTTTGTTTGCTTCCTAAGGAAAGCTGAAATCATAAGCACAGAGTCATGTAAATTTCATTTGGTGACATTTCGCTTAATGACCAAGTTGACAGAACCAATTGTGGTTGCTAAATGAGGAGTCTAAATGAGGAGTATGACTTTCATTAGCCTTTAAGGCAGAAGACGTCAACTTTTCAGGCTCAGAGAACTATTGTGCAACTTTGTAGCTGCACGTAAATTAAATATAAACAGTCTCATGAGATGACATTTTGGCAATCTTTGTTGGAGATGTTATTAAGACTTTGTGTGGCATCATTAACATCTTGCAAGAACATCTGATATTTCTTCAGCTTTAGAAGATGTATGACTTCAGAGGTTTCAAAAACTTTTGTTTTATTAATGTAAGTGATGATGGATCACAGATAAATGATTTCAGAAGTCATATATGCTAGTTTTTTTAATATTCTATTTATTTATTAGTTTTTTATTCTATATTACTTTATGAGTAACTCAAGCAAAAAATATACTTAATACTTCTTCCTCATTCTACCCCCACCCCCATAACTACTTCTCTATGAGATGGGTTACGAGCCGGAATGCTAAATTGCACTCAATGCTCGTAAGTTCTTGCGGGACCAGTGCAATTTTGATGCTGCACCTGTGGAGGTAGCAAAATTGCACCCATATTTTGGTGAGGTTTTACCTGTGGCTCCGTGCACGATTTTGCTACCTCCACACGCGCAGCAGCAAAATCACGCTGGTCCTGCAAGAACCTATGAGCCGCAGTGGCAAGCGCAATTTAGCATTCCAGCTCGTAGCCCACCGTTGGTTAATTGTGATAGAATGACTGGCCCAAAGTCATCCGAGTGGCTTTCATATTTAAAGCAGGACTAGAACTCAAAGTCTCTTGGTTTCTAGATTAGCATCTTAACCACTAAACTAGATTTACTGTCCTTTTTTCCTTTGCTTCTTATTTTGTTATTACAGTTATCATTGCTCAGTTTGTACCTGAGCCAAGGGTTTTACATTTGGGGTAGATATATGCAGTACAATGCAATGAGACATGTGCAGGTCTATATGTTGGAGAAACAAAACAACCACTTCAGAAACATGTGGCACAACATAGGAGAACAAACCCAGCAGGACAAGATTCAGCAGTCCACCCTTTGAAAGTCAAAGATCACTCTTTTGAAGACAGCAAAGCCTACATTCTTGAAGAGATGATAACTTCTTTCAAAGTCCATTTACCTTGAGATTGAACAGCTCTCTCAATGGAGTGGGAGGGATACCAAATCACCTGTCTCTTATTTACAATATAGCCCTTTCAGCAGTTCCAAGAAAGTTCCACGCCCATTTGCACTATGCAAGTTATCCTGAGGTCACAGACAAACCTCTAAGTGGCCTGGACACAAATTGTTTCAACTCCTACCCTCAAAAAGTCGCTACAGAGTACTGCACACCAAAACAACTAGACACAAGAACTGTTTTTTCCAGAACGCCATCACTCTACTAAACAAATAATTCCCTCGGCACTGTCAAACCTGTTACTAAGTCTGCACTTCTATTTCTACTAGTTTTTTCTCATCATTCCTATCATCCCTTTCCTCCCACTTAGGACTGTATGACTGTAAAATTTCACTCTCTGAGGTTTGGACAAGTATAAATCAACATTTTACTTTTTTTTCAATAAATGCTCTCAAACTCAAAATATTTTAAAAAATGAAAAAAATTCAGTAGACGATTCTTGTTTCAGGAATGCAACTTTTATTTATGTTCCAGTGAACATATTGTATCTTAAGATTTTTATTAATATTGATTGTTTCTATATTGCTTATTTGACTCCTATGACAATCATTAAGTGTTGTATCACATGATTCTTGACAAATGTATCTTTTTCTTTTATGTACACTGAGAGCATATGCACCAAGACAAATTCCTTGTATGTCCAATCATGCTTGGCAAATAAAAATTCTATTCTATTCTCAACAACTTCTAACTCTTCCATTCCACTATTCAGTCAGAACTGAAGAAGCTCCTTGAATAAGAAGCAAAACATCTTCCAGGAAAACAAAGAAAGTCCAGTTGCCATTTGAAAAATCATCTTTGGGACAACCATGACCTTGATGACTGAGAATCTATACAGACGAAAGCTACCCATGTTAGAAAGGTAAGAACTTAAATAGCTTCTTTTCTATTGGTTTATCCAGATGGATAGCTTTTCAGGGAAGGAAACAAAAAGCCTTGATAGTAAATTTGACTTTCTTAAACCTTCATCCTGCCTCATATCAAGGCAGGTGAATGGGTGAAAATGGCTCTCACAGGATTTAGCCTGAAATATCTGCAGACCAACCAGGTCAGATTTAGACTTGGTTGTTTTGCATCAAAATAGCAGTTCTTCTATCAAGCTTAAAAGTATTCATCTTCAGGGAAGATATATTGTCAAATCTAAATTCTTGAAATGGATAGTGGCCTTCTCTGAAGATGAGAGGTATTTTCAGGTATCTTTGATAAGGATAAATCTTTTGAAATGTAAGAATGAAAGTAAAATTTCACTCTCTGAAGTTTGGACAAGTATAAATCAACATTTTACTTTTTTTTTCAATAAATGCTCTCAAACTCAAAATATTTTAAAAAATGAAAAAAAATTCAATAGAAGATTCTTGTTTCAGGAATGCAACTTTTATTTATGTTCCAGTGAACATATTTTATTTGTGAAAAAAGTTTCCAAGTATGAAGCTTTTTGAATCCTGACAAAATGAAACACCCTTTTATTTTTATTTATTGTATCTTATTTGTAGGCTGTCTAACTCCATGGTCATTCTAGGCAGCTTCAAATAAAAAAACAACAATATATATAAAAAGAGAACATAGCTGACTGAAAAATAAACAATGAAGTTTAAATCATATCCAGTCTCGAGAAAACCTATTTTTTGGTAGTTCCCAAAATATCTTAAAAGTGGGTGCCACATTATTTTCTTGGGGCAGGAGGAATATCAGAGGAAAGGTACTGCTACATCCATAATTCTTGGAACCCATAAAATAGTGGAACTATTTCTACTAATGCTATCCCACCCAGTCCTTCAGATCCAGCCTATTTCAATGTGGGGCAGTGAATATGCTAGAACTGTGATGGTGAACCTATGCTGTGCTTGCCATGGGTGGCAGACGGAGCCATATCAAAAGTATGAGGCGTTGCCCTATGTCAGGTCCAGCTTGAATGCATGTGCTGGTCAGGTGAATTTTGGCTTTGGGGAATTTATTTATTTATTATTTATTATTTAGATTTGTATGCCGCCCCTCTCTGCAGACTCGGGGCGGCTCACAACAAAATAAAACAATTCATAACAAATCTAAATTATAGTTTAGAATATTTAAAAAACCCATTTACTAAACAAACATACATACAAACATACCATTCATAAATTGTATATGCCCGGGGGAGATATCTCAGTTCCCCCATGCCTGACGACAAAGGTGGGGTTTAAGGAGCTTACAAAAGGCAAGGAGAGTAGGGGCAGTTCTAATCTCTGGGGGGAGTTGGTTCCAGAGGGCCGGTGCCACCACAGAGAAGGCTCTTCCCCTGGGGCCCGCCAACCAACATTGTTTAGTTGATGGGACCCGGAGAAGGCCCACTCTTTGGGACCTAATCAGTCGCTGGGATTCGTGCGGCAGAAGGCGGTCTCGGAGATATTCTGGTCCAATGCCATGAAGGGCTTTAAAGGTCATAACCAACACTTTGAATTGTGACCGGAAATTGATCGGCAACCAATGCAGACTGTGGAGTGTTGGTGAAACATGGGAATGCTGTTTTGCCCTCTGGAGGCTTCAGGGAAGCTTCCTTAAGGCCCTGGAATGCGAAAAACGGCCCAACAGGCAAACCGGAAGTTTAGAAAAATGGACTTCCGGTTTGCCCATTTGCCCCTTTTTTATTGCTCCAGGCTTCAGTGACGCCTATTCGCATACATGGGGCAGGAGCGGGGGTTGTGCACATATGAAGGGGGGTATGGTGCGTGTGTGCATCATGAGGGGGGAGAATGAGGGTGGGCACATGTGTGGTTGCTAGCATGCACACACATATCCTTTTGGCACGTGAACCAAATAAGGTTTGCCATCACTGTGCTAGAATGAAGCCTGAGATCTCTTTTGACTCTTTGAAAGATCTTCTAAACACATTCCTGGTAACACAATCCCAGTTATAGTATCTTTAAAAAGGGCAATTTTTAAACGCAGGAGCAGAATTGATATACCAATTTAAATAACACATTTAGGAAATTAAAAAGTGCCAGGTGTGTTGCATATATGTATGCAGTTTTAAAACTTAAGACAATTATACTTGTTAAAGTATAATTTTGTTTTGCATAATAAGGTAGCTGAATTCTTTTTACAGATACAAAATTATTAACCTTCCATCCTTGAGTGAGATGTCCATTCTTCTGAAAAAGGTTTTGCTACTTCCTCATCAGTAGTGATGTCCAATAAATTCTTCAAAAACAAAGTCCCAATGAAAACATGAGGAATGCTACATCTTAGCTGGAATGCAACAGCAACTACTATCCATTTCTGATAGCAAACTTTCAGCCAGAAATGGCAAGCGCAAACAGAAATACTTACAGCAAAATACTGTAATAGTTGCCACAGTTCTCTTGCCAAAATGTTTCTGGGATTGGCAAGTTTGCTGGCAATATCCAAAAGGTTAGAAATTGAAATATGATAGTGTCGAACAGCTAGGACAATCAACAAAAGTGTAGAAAGTTTTAAGATTTCTGATCTTCCTCTGGCAACAAAAAAAAGGTCTTATAGTTTTGTGCCAAGTAGTTAATAGGAGGGTCCAAGAGAGTTTGATGGAACTGGCTCTCTGGAGATGGATATGCAGCCCTCCATCACACTAGGTTCTCCTCCACTGGCTTGATTTCACTAGTTGGGTGGAGAAGTTCCAATCTAATGATGTCATAAAATAGGGCATGACCTATGTGATATAAATATCTCTCCAGTTGGTGGAGAAGAAAAAAAAAGTCTTTTAATCGTTCATTATCATTAAAGGTCCCAAGCTGCAGAATTGATTCAGAAGGATGGATTAGATATATTTCAACCCTACTAACAACCAAGACACCAAAAAATTCCTCTTTTAAATTCTGGTTGAGAGCCTCCAGGAAGTAAATCTCATAATGGCACCGGACCAGGATACCTGCGAGACCACCTTCTGCCGCACGAATCCCAGCGACCGGTCAGGTCCCACAGAGTTGGCCTTCTCCGGGTCCCATCGACTAAACAATGTCGTCTGACGGGACCCAGGGGAAGAGCCTTCTCTGTGGCGGCTCCGACCCTCTGGAATCAGCTCCCTCCAGAGATTAGAACTGCCCCTACCCTCCTTGCCTTTCGTAAACTCCTCAAAACCCACCTCTGTCGTCAAGTGTGGGGGAACTGAGACATCTCCCCCTGCCTACGTAGTTTTAGTGCATGATATGACTGTATGTATGTTTTTATATTGGGGTTCCTTATTTTTAAATTTTTTAAATGTACAATTGCTATTTTAGATTTTAAATGATTAGATTTGTCAATATATATTGTTTTTTATCACTGTTGTGAGCCGCCCCGAGTCTGCGGAGGGGGGCGGCATACAAATCTAATTAATAATAATAATAATAATAATAATAATAATAATAATAATAATTATTATTATTAATATTATTAGTAGAGAAAGTGACCTGCTTCGAGACATATGAAACCATATGTATGAATCTATTTGTCCTAAAGCAATCAGAAATTATAATTCTGTAATGGTTAATTATGTAAGTATAAGACATACTTTTGTTTTTAAAAAATGTACGTTTTTTTCCTTTGCTAGTAACTTTTGATATACAGGCCCTTCTTTTTGTTACATGAATGAGGGTACAATAGTAACTGAGAAAACAGGGTTTGTTAGAAATCCTGATAAACAAGAGGAATATTGTCTGTCTGTCTGTCTGTCTGTCTGTCTGTCTGTCTGTCTGTCTGTCTGTCTGTCTGTCTGTCTGTCTGTCTATCTATCTATCTATCTATCTATCTATCTATCTATCTATTGGATTTGTAGGCTGTCCCTCTCTGAGGACTCGGGACTGCTCACAACATAGTAAATTGGTAGAAAATATACACAGGCATAATATTTATTTATAGAATTTGTCTACCACTTCATTCCAACCAGCTCCAAGTGATTGACAACAAAGCTAAATGAGCAAAACCCGGACCAGAATTTTGCAATACAGTAATGGTCCCATTGAAACAAGCCAAAACTTAACCACACTTAAAGGTGAGCAAGCTGTCCCCTGGGCAGCAAAGATAAGGTCCATTGAGAAGGCCTCATTGTGGAGTCAAGGTAAAATTTTGGGATGGGATAGCTTGTCCCGCTGATATTACTGGATGAGTAGATTGCATAAGCTCTAGAGGAGGCTTTTTAAAAGCTACCCATGCCTTGAGCCATATAGAACTTCTAAAGTAGTAATCAGAATCTTAAATCACACTGATTCAAGTTAAGTGGCAGTCAATGCAGTTTTAGGTGTTCACTACCATTGCTGGAACTAAGATGTCCTATAAAGCTGTGATTAAAGTAGAGACCATATTCTCAGCCCTCACTCAGGCAAACTACTTTTGGAGATCCAGCACCTTATATTAGCAAATTAGATTAAGGCTCTTTTGATATTTTCACAGTTACTTGTTCAGCTATATTGGCCAAAGCTTTCAACAACCTGAAAGGTTTCAATCTTCTCCAGGCTGGGTCTGTAGTGTTTAATTCTCAAAACTCTCCAGTTAGTGTAGACATTGTTAGAAATCTGAGAACTAAAATTTATTTATTTATTAATTGGATTTGTACGCTGCCCCTCTCCGTGGACTGATGTACCAAGTTGAAAACGTTGCTCTATCTATCCTTTACCTTTGATAAATAATATTATCTTGCCTGAAGATTGTGAAATCTTAAAGGGTTAATCCTGCAGTTTAAAGACTGCTTCTTTTCTTCTGCCTGTCACCTGTTTTTTTATTATGTCCCTATATAGTAGCAGTAGTGTGAGACTAGGCTGAAGTTGGCATAACTAAAAATGAAGGAGGCATATAAGCAATGAGGACAATAAACGCGTAATCTTATTTAAAATATTCATTCAGAGAGACAGACAAGGAGGAAACAATTTTTAAAGAACAAAGGGGAAAAAAGATCCCTGAACTAGGGAAAATAAATTGGGCATAAGCACTTGTTACACACACACACACATTCCCAGCTAATGAACAAAACAAGAACTTTTGGGAATCATCTTTGAACTAGATCTCACAGTTTCTATCCCTTTTGCTAATATCTGGAAGCTAGTTGAGAAGGATATGGTTAAATGTGGCTCAGTGTTTAGAAGAGAAAGACCAAAAATGCATTGTAATCAGCCAACTTTTGTTGTAACTTTACATTTACTGGAATTCCATGTATTCCAAAGAACTGGATGAGTCTCAGTGTTTAGTTGAAAATGGATATCCCTAATTATTTCCAAACTGCTGACCAAGGTTGTGGGTTTTTCTGCTCTAGCCACAACTATTTGAACATCCAGGCAGCAACCAAAGAGTTCTTGACAAGACCTGCATGCGTCAACAGGCTGTGAATGTGTGAAGAGAGTATGGGAGCATAGGCAACACCTGTCATGTCTGAATCTGATCGGGGTGGTGGGATTGTTTATATTTTTTTGGGTACTCTAACATGAATTCAGTTTGACACAGTTTAGAGCTGAAGATGGGAGAGGTGAGGAGGGTGAAATCTTCAGCCAAAACAACATAGCTAGCCGATGAGTCAGGTACATATCAATGGCTGACTGGCCAGTGGAGGAGGAGAGAAGTCGCCAAGCAGCTAGCTCTCAACTTGGTTGGTCCACGTGACAGATTGTTTAGGAAAGTTGAGAAACTTTTACTTATACTGGGATGGAAAGCACCAAAACTTTCAGTACTGGCTCTCCACCAGTTTGTGCCAAATGATGTATCTAAATATATTTGTTCTTTGAAGAAATGGAATGCCTCAGAGTTAGATTTGTGTTGCGTGCATTACTTGTTGCTTCCTCAGCCAAAATGACTTTAGGAAAAAGCAGCCTGGCATCCACTTTCCTGGTTTCTAGACCAGCATTTTAATCACTACATCAAATTGGAACATACGATGCATGCACTGTGCATGACATCCCCTTAGGCAAAATGTTTACTACTTGAGCCTTCCACTAGATTTTGGGACTGTTCCAGCCAGTGGTGGACTACCGTTCCCGGCCCTACTGGAAAGGGCTTGGAGCGTGTGAACGTGCCTGCACCAGGAGCGCGCCCGCCAAAAGATTCAGCTTCTGCACATGTGCAGAAGCTGAATGTCTCGCAAAGATGCGTGCACAATTTCCGGGGGGGGGGTTTATTCCATGCATGCGGGGAAGTAAAAAGACCTTGAAAATGGGCAAAAAAGTAAGGTAAGAACTACTGGTCTGCTCCCGTCCACTTGCTTGCATGATGGGGTGGTGGGTGCTCACGGCACAGTGGAAGGTCGTGGTGATGGAGCAGGTGCTCACTGCAGAACGAGCAGGCTGCTTGTGGTGGTGCTGGAGGGGGTGGTGGGATCATGGCACAGTAGAGGTTCAAGGTATGGTGGAGGAGCGAACGGCTGCTCTGTTGGATCACCCTCCACCGCGCCACAAGCCCGCGGTGCGCCATGACTCCCGGCGCCCCCACAGGCAACCTGCCCATTCTGCAGTGAGCAGCAGCTCCACTGCCATGATCCTCCACCATGCTATGACCCTCTGCCGCACTGTGAGCTCCCACCGTGCCACCAGTCCCTGCCCCCACCATGCCATCACCACCATGCCACCCTCTGGCACCACTGTGAGTGGCAGCTCTATCTGCTCACCCCTTCACCACACTGGGGCCCTTACCTTGCTCTCAATCTCCTGCAGGTCGATGAGCCACGGCAAGGTGAGCAGGCAGGGCGGCCACGAGTTCCAGCCGTGCGGCCTGCTCTGTGCTCTCCCGTGTGCGCTGAGGGATGCCTGTGCCACAGGAGAGCAGAGAGCAGAACACGCAGCTGGAGCTTGGGTAGGGCGCTATTGTTGCTGGCCCTAGCTGCCACTCTAGGTGCTGCTGTGAGATTCGGTTCCTGCACATGTGCAGCAGCTGAAATCTCACGTAGACACCCTTGCGGCATCGAGATTTGGGCAAAAATTGCCACTTTCTTTGCTTCCATGCATGCACAGAAGCAAAAAAATTGGTAATTTTTACCGGAATTCTGCCAGTTGTGCGAGCACGGTGTGTGCACGCCTGCTGGGGATGGAGCGAGGCTACACACTCCATTTCCACCAATGGAACGGCATTCCTGACATTCCGCTTAATAGCCCATCCCTGGTTCCAGCCAATACTGTCTTGTGCAGTGTACCCATGTGTGTGTGTGTGTGTGTGTTTGTTTGTTTGTCAAACATGTGCAAGATAGCATGTACTGTATAGGTAAATAAACATAAGCAAAGTAAGTACAGATAAATTAGGACAATAGTACAAGGTGAGATTGACAGTAGAAAAGCTAAGGTTAAATGTTTTGGGGTTTGCAGAAGAAACCACAGAGTTGGGTAATGAATTCCAGGCATTGATCACTCTGTTGCTGAAGTCGTATTCTCTGCAGTTGAGTTTACAGTGGTTTACATTACGTTTGTATATAGTGTGTTTGTGTATTGTTGTGGTTGAAACTAAAGTAGTCATTTACAGCTAGGACATTGTGGCAGATGATTTTATGAACTATATTTAGATCAGTTTGAAGGTGATAGAAACATAGAAACATAGAAGACTGACGGCAGAAAAAGACCTCATGGTCCATCTAGTCTGCCCTTATACTATTTCCTGTATTTTATCTTAGGATGGATATAGGTTTATCCCAGGCATGTTTAAATCCAGTTACTGTGGATTTACCAACCACGTCTGCTGGAAGTTTGTTCCAAGCATCTACTACTCTTTCAGTAAAATAATATTTTCTCATGTTGCCTTTGATCTTTCCCCCAACTAACTTCAGATTGTGTCCCCTTGTTCTTGTGTTCACTTTCCTATTAAAAACACTTCCCTCATGAACCTTATTTAACCCTTTAACATATTTAAATGTTTTGATCATGTCCCCCCTTTTCCTTCTGTCCTCCAGACTATACAGATTGAGTTCATTAAGTCTTTCCTGATACGTTTTATGCTTAAGACCTTCCACCATGATGTAGTTCTAAGTTGTCTAAGCTCAAGATTTCAAGTCTTGTGGTATAAGGAATTCTGTTGTGAGCGGAGAAGGGGAGGACTCTTCTCATGAAATATTTTTCGACTCTCTCGATTGTATTAATGTCTGATACACAGTATGTGTTCCAGACAGGTGAGCTGTATTTGAGAATTGGTCTAGCAAATGTTTTATATGCTCTAGTTAACAGTGTAATATTGCCAGAAAAGAAGCTAGGCAAGATTAGATTGACAACCCTTAGTGCCTTATTGTTACTGTGGGCTTTGGCACTTTATTAGATATGAGTACTCCCGGATCCCTGACAGAATGAGGGTCATCTACAAAGTCATGTCCTCCAAGCTTGTATTTTGTGTTCCGATTCTTTTTGCCAATGTGTACAACACAGCATTTGTTGGTTGAGATTTGAATTTGCCACTTGTTTGACCATTCTGATACATAGTCAAGGTCTTTTTGAAGGATAGTAGCATTGTCTGTGGTGTTTAGTTCTGTAGGTCTCCATAACTATCCCCTCCCATTATCAGTAAATGTACTACAGTGTTCCCTCAATTTTCGTGGGGGATGCGTTCCGAGACCGCCCGCAAAAGTTGAATTTCCGCAAAGTAGAGATGCGGAAATAAATACACTATTTTTGGCTATGAACAGTATCACAAGCCATCCCTTAACGCTTTAAACCCCTAAACTAGAATTTCCCATTCCCTTAGCAGCCATTTAGATTATTAGTCACCATGTTTTTTTTATTAAAGTTTATTTAAAAAATATTTATTAAAGGTGGATGAAAGTTTGGTGATGACATATGACGTCATCGGGGCAGGAAAAACCGTGGTATAGGAGAAAAAACCGCAAAGTATTTTTTAATTAATATTTTTGAAAAACTGTGGTATAGACTTTTTGTGAAGTTCGAACCTGTGAAAATCAAGGGAACACTGTATTTATAAAAGGGTGAGGAATAAAAAAATCCTAACGGATATGAGGGCTTTTCATATGTACTGGAGTTCTCCGGCTTAGGTTGTTGGTTGTTTTAATTGCTTCTGTTAAAGATTAAAAGAGGTGTGGAGGTATTTTATCCTTTATAGGATTTGAACTGTCAATTTTCAGAACTCATTTGTGGACTTGCAGCTGATTTAATAGACCATATTTTGATCATCTGATGGCTGGTACTTCTCTTTGTATTGTTTTCATTGCTAGGATTTGGGGACACAATCTGTAAATTAATTCTTTTTTGGTTCTATTTTATTTATTTGTTTTGTCAAGTATGTATTGGTGATATACAGAGATATAATATTTATATACATGATACTATTAAAAGAGAAACATTAGGACAGGGGACGGAAGGCATTCTGGTGCACTTATGCACACCCCTTAATGACCTCTTAGGAACTGGGAGAAGTCAACAGTGGATAGTCTAAGGGTAAAGTTTTCAGGGTTAGGTGATGATACTACAGTCTGGTAGTGAGTTCCATACATCATATATCCCAGTTACTAAAGTCATATTTCCTGCAGTCAAGTTTAGAGCGCTTTACTTTAACTTTGTATTTGTTGTGTACTCATGTGTTGTTGTGCTTGATGACATACCTTTATTTTGAATAAGAGCAGAGCAGCAGGAAGGACAGGGAGAATATCTTAGGAAATAAGATTATAGCACATAGGAGTAACTTTGCAATTCTTTGACTCACTTTATGGTTTGTTTGACTATAGGTAGTCCTTGACTTATGACCACAATTAACCCTAAGATTTCTGTTGCTAAGCAAGATAGTTGCTGAGTTTTGCCATTTTATAACTTTTCTTACTGCAGTTATCAAGTGAGCTATAAAGCTAGGAAGATGTTAATTGTTAAATGAATCTGGATTTCCTATTGAATTTTCTCATTAGAAAGTCACAAAAGATGACCATTATGACCTCATGCAACATTCAACCATCATAAATATGGACCAGTTGCCAAGCATCCAAATTTTGATCACATGACCATGAGTACGGTCATCAATGAAAAAATGATCATAAGTCACTCTTTTTCAATGCTGTTATACCTTCAAAAGATCATTAAATGAATGATTGTAAATCGAATAGTAACTGTAATTGCAATTTATTTATTTATTTATTGGATTTGTATGCTACCCCTCTCCGAGGACTTGGGGCAGTTCACAACATATCACAACATATTAAAAAAATGATAATACATCTAGATCCAATTAATATAATTAAAAAAGCTAAAATTGAATTGAATGAAGTGTCTGCTGCACTCAATTGCATAAAGAAAAATGTGGCAGAAGGCATTTTTCATCTCTCGAAATTCTTAGACAGAAATATTTATTTATTTGTGACCCATGTCACCATAAGGACACTATTTTGTAATGTGCAAATAAAAGCGATTTTTTAAAAAAAAAACAAGATTTTTTTTAAAAAATTAAATTGAGTTTCTATTTAAATAGGATATTTAATACAGTTTAAAAAAAAAAGGAGTAAAGATCATTTCAATTTGCTAATACAGAGGAGAATTAAGCCAAGAGGTTGATCTGTGTCCAAAAGCACAAAATGAGAGAACAAAGGCAGAGAAAGAGGGAGAACAAAGTATAAGAACAAATGAAAGAAGAGATACTTAAATATAAATCCAAGGAACCAGAATCAGAATAGAATATATATATATTCGATTCGACACAAAAAACATGTAACCCTTCCCTGGTACAGAGCCAAAGGGATTGGATACTGTAGCCTAGAGGTTAATTCTCTGCCTTACAAGGCCAAGGTTGCAAGTTCAAGTCCCAGTGAGGGTATGGCTAGCTGATGATGCCAAAATAAGGCTGAAATAGATCTATCCTAGTCTCCCTTAATTTTCAAATTGAGCAAAAACGTCACATATATATTCTATATGTATCACATGTTTTTGTTGAATTTTTAAAATTAAGGGAGACTAGGATAGCACCATTTTGGCCTTGTTCTGGCCTCATTAGCTAGCTATATCCTCACTGGGATTTGATCCTTTAGCTTCTGCCTTTTAAGGCAGAGAATTAACCTCTAGGTCACAGGATTTGATCCCTTCAACTTTGTACCAGGGAGGGGCTATATGTTTTGCACAATCTGGTGGCTGCTACCAGTGCACAGCGGAAGGCACACTGAAAGTGGCTGCCAGATTGTGCATTTTGTGCGGGTCTGCTCCAGTGGCAGTCCTATGGGCGCCACCATCTCTTTTCCCATTTTTTGCTTCCACACATGCACAGAAATTTCATGCACCTGCCTATCCTCTTGCATGATTTCAGCGTATTTTTGCTTCCTGTGTATGCACAGAAGCAAAAACACATTAGGGACGCACACGCATAGCACTTGCACGCAACATAAACAATGCTGCGTGTGCAGCACATGGGTGACAGCAATAGTAGTAATCCGCCCCGATATATATATATATATATATATTCCTTCTTGTATGTTATATATATATAACACGGGAAGAAACCCGAATATACCAAGACCGTCATACCTGTACCCGTGAAAATCTACGAATATATATATACTGTATATATATATATATGTCGAATGTTTTTTTAGCTGGAATTTTTAAAATATACCAGGGTGATCCGACATAAATATATATATATATATATATATATATATATATATATATATATATATATATATTCGTAGATTTTCACGGGTACAGGTATGACGGTCTTGGTATATTTGGGTTTCTTCCCGTGTAGGATTTGGAAAGTTCTGGCGACGTTTCGATGAGGTCCCACTCATCATCTTCAGGCTGGTGTTTCTGTCCTTGTTCTAAGGCAAATACTGCAAGACCTGAGCTGCCTTCCTTCATTTTTTAAAAGTTGTCTAGAATAATAATAAAGCCGTCTTTTAAAAAATGTCTAATACCTGTAATTTGAACATTCCACAAGTATTTGTACTTATTGATTTATCTCCTTAAACCAGAAAACAAACAGCCAGAGTCAGCCTTTGCCTCTCCCTGCAGCAATTTGCCTCCATGCAGTTTTAGTTTCACTTTCATTTCAGCACTGGCTTGCCGGCAACTTCAATCAGCTGAGTGTCAGGAGGCAGATAATCAGTGGCTGGTGCTAAACACTGTTTGCTGCAAGGAGCTAAATCACTGCAAGAAGGTAAATTATTCTTTGAGGGTGGGACTACACTCAGTGTATAAAATGCATCCAGATTTTCGCCCTCTTTTGGGGGATAAAAATGTGTGTCTCATACTCCAAAAAATACAGCACGTGTGAAGAAAAAAAATATCATTTGAAGCAGCATATAAATCTAAGCACTATTGTTATTTTGGGAAAAACTGTACTGACCTACAGTACTGTAGAGAATAGCAGGATTTCAATTTCACTATATCTGTAACAATTAACTCCATGGACAAAACCTAAAAGCCTTACATTGAGTGTGGAGTTAACTTTTTTAAAAAAATAAGAATTTAAAGCAAATATACACCAAATTAAAAACATTTAGGCATATGGATTGGTTTACTTTTGGACTATAGAATACCGATAATCTTCAGCTTATGACCAAGATTTCTGTTGCTAAGGAAGACATTTGTTTTTGGTCCATCTTATGACTTTCCTTGCTACAATTGCACTTGTTAAATTAGTAACATAGTTGTTAAGTGAACCTAGCTTCCCCATTTACTTCGCTTATCAAAAGGTCGCAAATGGTCATGTGATCCAGGGTGGGTTCTAACTTACCTTGCTGGTGGTTCGCTTCCTCGCATATGTGCAGTGCCAAAAAAAATCTGATTTAAAAAAAAAAAAAAACTAAAAACAAGATGGCAATGAATGTGCAGTGCTGGAAACTTGTGCATATGCACAGAAGAAAAAAAATCTGGAGAAAAAGTCCCCCACAATGTTGTGGTTAGCTCTGGGCCAGCTTCTGCCCCAAGGAATGTGGAGGTGGAGGTGGGGGAGACATCCGCCACAGGCCTGTTTTGCTCCCAGTAGAATCTGCCGATGAAGTCTCCTCTGACCAAGGAAGCGTGAGTGACAGGGAAGAGGGGAATTTGGCAGACAGCCCAGGAGGAGATCAATCATCTGCATCATCCCTGGATTCTGAACAAGAATTAATGACACATCCACGCATGCGTAGAGTGATGCAGAGGAGACAACAACTGAAGGCTATTACAAGAGAAAATGAGGCCACCTGTGGTTGGGTGGGGCTGCTGTAATTAATGCTACAGATAAAAGTGCAGCCTTGTGTTTTAGCCTCATGGCAGTTTATCTGATTCATTGTTTCATCAAGATCTTGGTTTTTGCTGTTTGGGATTGTATGTGTGGACTCTCTGGACTTTAGAATTGGACTCAATTTCCCAGGTATTGGGTGAGCAATTGGATTGCATTTGACCTGTGCCTTGTGTGTACCAGAAAATCCCTTTGACATTTAAAAAGGGAGCTGTTTCTGTTTTTCTGTTTATAAAAAATTTTGGGTTTTCCTTTTATCGTGTGGTGTGTGTCTTCCTGGACTAATTACCCTGTAATTATGGGTGGTTGAGACACACCGGCAGAATCCTTTCTCCAATTCATTTTTTAAAAAAACACTGTCGATCAATCTATTTCTGTGACATCATAGTGATGTCGCCAGAAGTTTGCTCCAGGTTCAGGGGAACCGGTCCAAACCGAGAGTAACCCACCTCTGATGTGACTCTGGGACACTGCAACCATCATAAATTTGAGCCAGTTGCCAAGGTTCCAAATGTTGATCTCCTGACCATGGGGATACTGCAACGGTGTGAAAAATGGTTATCGGTCACTATTTTCAGTGCTGTTTAACTTTGAATGGTCACTAAGCAGATGATTGTGGTCAAGGATTGTATTCCTGTTTCCCCTGGGGCACTAACAGTTTGTCAACCAACAAGGGTCTTAAAATCACTAGAGTTGCATACAAAATTGGTACTGGTACATGGTGGATCATATTCAATTTGAGATTATGGATAATAGGATGAACTCGGCCAATGAAACTGATCTGCGGGAACTGATGAGACGATGGGATACGGTAAGAGGATATATGGCCAGTAGAATTTGAGACCAAGCTACAAGGAATAAATTGGAATCACTTTATAATATGTAAATAGATATATTGCTCTTGAGTTAAAATGGTATATATAAAATATGCCCCCATTTTGGTGGAAGAGTACTAATGTTGTCTGGTGGCAGGCACTAATCACTGAGCATCTGTTGTATGTTGTGTGTGTGTTTTATATTTCAAAATCAATTAAAAAATAATTTAAAAAATCACTAGAGTTGCTAGACAGCAATAAAAAAACAAATAAGCACATTAAAATGCTTTAGAAAGACACACACCTGCTGAATTTTATTCAGATCTGCCAAGGAATCATCCACAATGAGTCACATAAAATAACCCTGGATCCCTCCCCAGCTTATTCCACTTTCAGGAGGAACTGACTCCCTTTCCTAACATCTTTAATTTTAGAAATTTGGTCCCTCTGATTATATGGCCGGGCAAATGATGCACATAATATCAGAGAAGCCTTGAGATTTCCCTATACTAGATTGGTTGGTGGAAATTCAGAAACTTCAGAAATTCAGAAAAACCAACTTCTCTTAACATGTAGATCGACTAGTAATCTGTGGAAGCCAAGCAACCTGAATTGAAGAATAGAAGTCTAAGACACTTCCTCTATGATAGCATGTTCTGTGTCTTTGGCCTCTGCATTATCTGCAGGTGGAATATCTTGACCCGGTGGGATATCTTGATCGGGTGGGATATCTTGATCGGGTGGGATATTTTGATCGGGTGGGATATTTTCATCAGGTGGGATATTTTGATCGGGTGGGATATCTTGATCGGGTAGGATATTTTGATCAAGTGGGATATTTTGATCAGGAATATCAGATATGATTTTTTCTTCCTCCGCTAAGACATTATCAGCACTGGTGCTTTCTATAGCAACAATAGATAACGTTGACTTTTTATCCTCCACAAATTCAGGCTCTCTGGTGATCTCTTCAGTGTTGTCTATAGACAATGTAATGTCAGGGACTTTTGGTTCAGCAATATCTGATTTCAAAATTTGCACTGTGACTTTTTTATCTTCATCTAGCTGTCCAATTAATTTCTGGTCATATGAACAGGATATATTTCTGCGAATTTCGGATAAATCACTATATGTAGCTGAACTTGATGGTCCGGAGAAGTATGGGGTTGTGGATTCAGATATGTCATCATCAAAATAGCTTTGGTACTTTCTTCTCCATCTAGAATCAGCACCGATAAGCCCAGTCACATCCTTAAAAGGCTTCCGTTCCAAGAGGGCATATTCACTTGGAAATACTGTCAGGAGAAATAGATAGAAAATATATGATTCAACATAAATCAATCGGAATAATAATAATGATGATGATGATGATGATAATGATAATAATAAACCACAGTAGGAAAAGAAAACAAAAGTAGTACCAATGTTAATATGTTCCTTAGATACAATCCCAAAAGAATTGGAGTACCACTTGAACATCATAAGAATTGACAAAACCACAGAGGACAGTTTACTTTATATCGTTATATTACATCTGTGATGATGCCTTTAATATAGTCAAATAATGACATCTGTCTATCTCAAGTCCTTTGGAAGGACTTGATAAGTGCATAAAATGCCAAACCCAATCTAAACACCTAGCTGACTAATAATCCCTCTAACTAAACAGAACAATTGAAATAAATTATAACTGAGCATTTAGAATACAAAAAACAATAAAGTTGCCTGCCTTGAAACTTATTCCAAAGAAACAACTAATACAAGTGTTAAAATATACCAACACAGTGGTACCTCTACTTAAGAACTCCTCTACTTAAGAACTTTTCTAGATAAGAATCGGGTGTTCAAGATTTTTTTGCCTCTGCTTAAGAACCATTTTCTACATAAGAACCTGAGCCTGGAAAAATTTCTCAGGAAATTTGAGAGTGGCATGAAAGCCCGGCCAGTTTCCTGCCATTCCCCCTTTAATCCCGGCCATCTTGGGCTTTTCTGGGCTGCCAGAGGAGCCTTTCAGTGGCACTTAAGAAGGCTTTGGCAGTCCACCGCGAACAAAGCATTTTCCTTTCTCTGGGCACTTGGAGTGGGAATAAATCTCTGCCAGTGCCCAGAGAAAAGAAACACCCTGGGCAGCGACTGTCCTCCTCCTCTTCTTCCTCCTCCTCCTCCCATCCAAATTCCTAGCTTTTATTTCTTTCCTAATGGGTTTGCACATATTATTTGGTTTTACATTGATTCCTATGGGAAAAAATGCTTCTACTGACAAATGTTTCTACCTGGTCACGGAACGAATTAAGTTCTTAAGTAGAGGTACCACTGTACTATAATATCAAATATAAATATTAGCTCACTGCAAGAAACCAACTAATTTAGAGTGCAAATGCTATTGTAATTGAATCCCTTGGATGCAAAATCAATAAACAAGGGATGGGGAGAACTTTTCACTACCAAAATGGCAGGTCAGACTGGGAAATAAAATCAGCATGCTAAGATCAGATATAAGCTGTAGCGGGTGGCAGCCGGTAGGGCTCAATACGGTGTCCCGGTAGGGAAAATGGAGCTGTACGTGGAGCTCTATGTCCCTGACATGTGTGCATGCACACGAGATTTGGCTTCTGTGCAGGCTCAGGAAGCCAAATCTTGCGCGACAATGCTCGCGTGCACGAGATTTTGCCAATTTTCAGTGGGGTTCTTTTGTTTCCATGAAGCAAAAAAACCTGTTGAAAATCGGTGAAATCTCATGTGCACAAGTGTCCTTGCACAAGATTTGACTTCCTGTGCATGCACAGAAGCCAAATATCATGCTGGGGTACATGCACACACGTCATGGATGCGGAGCTGCACATGCAACCATTCCGGTAGCAGCCGCGATGAGGAACCCTGGCCTGGATATAAGTGAATTAGAATAGATGAAAGGAAAGAGACTCAAGGTCAAAGATAAAGAATACAGTGGTACCTCGGTTCTCGAACGCTTTGGTTCTCGTACATTTCGGATACCGAACAAAATTTCCGGAAAAAATTTGCTTCGGTATCTGAACAAAAATTCGGATACCGAACAGCCAAAGAAAATTTTGTTTATTATCCAAAATGCTACAAGATCTGAGGGGACGGGGTGAGATGGAATGGGAGTTGGAATCCGACACGCCCATCCTGGCCGCCCACTTAACAGCCTCCCAGTCTCTAGTCTAAGCGCTCCAAGCTGTAGGAAGGGTGGGGGTGGCTGCAATACCAGCAGCTTCGGGGGTGGGCTCTTTTCCTCAGTGGTTCATCTTGTTACCTGTAGGCAGCTGCACCAACTTTCTCTGCGACGACGGCGGTGGCGGTGGCTTTCCTTCGAGCAGCAGCAGTGCTGGGAATGTCAGCGGCTTCCCTTCCTCATGTGATGTTCCTGGCGCTGCTGCTACTTGAAGGAAAGCTGCCGCCACCGCCGCCATCTTCACGGAGAAAGTTGGTGCAGCTGCCTAAAGGTACAAGACGAACCACTGAGGAAAGGAGCCCCCCCGAAACTGCCGGTATTGCAGCCGCCCCCACCCTTCCTACAGCTTGGAGTGCTTAGACTATAGAGCTCCTCAGATCTTTATCCCATAGGAAATAAAGGAAATAGGGGCTAAGAACCAATTAAATCCATTTCTATTATTTCCTATGGGATAAATTAATTCGGTACTCGACCAAATCGGTTCTCAACCTCACTTCTGGAATGAATTGTGGTCGAGAACCGAGGTACTACTGTATTTGATCAAGAAATATAATCCAGAAACAAAGAAGAGTAAGAAAGCACTGGACATAATAAAGCAGCAAATAACAGCTATAGCCAAGCAGATCAGCAGATAAGGAACTCCACCTGCATATTACAATCAGAATCTCTGACTTCAGTCCAGTCAGAAATGTTTCTACCAATCCATCAATGCAAATACTGCAGTGAACCAATCAATACTGAAAAAGAAGACACCATGAAGTTTTGTGCAGCTATAAGGACAACTCAAAGGGACACAATGAGAATCCAGGTAAAGAAGGTGAACAAGAAAAAAAAGAAGCTGAAATAAATAAACTTATAATAACAGCATATTGCTAAATTATGGAGTAGGTGATGCAGTCCAATAGCATCTAGTTGAAAACAAACTCTTTCCACCTGAGCAGAAAGAAAACCTCCAAAATAGTAGAGGAACAAAAGGTCAGCTCCTAATTTAGAAGACAGTTTTGGAAAACTGAAAGAGAAGAAAGACCAGTTTGAATGTAGTTTGGATTGAGTACAATAAAGCATTCAGCTGCCTGACTCATGCTTGGTTATTCAAATGCTTAGAAATAACAGCAGTCGATAGATAATATTAGAAATTTTGTGCAAAGATGTAGAGCACAATGAAAGGCACAGTTGCTGGTCAGGGGTGATCAACTGGAAAAGGTTAACATCAAGGAGACTCACACTTAGTACATTATTGTTTGTCATTGCACTGATTCCTTTGTCAACAATACTGAGCAAATCAAGGTATGGCTTTAAATATCAAAAATGAGAGGCCGGGCAAATTAATGCCCGGTCGACAGTTGCCGATGGCAGGAATCAAGTCGGCCCCGTCCATCAGCTGGGGCAATCCCCGCGGTAGCGCAGGAATTCCCCAGAGCACCCAGTGGCCCCTGGCTTCTCTAGCCCCTGAGCTCACCACAAAATGGACAGCCACCCACCCTCCACTCAAT
Source organism: Erythrolamprus reginae (assembly GCF_031021105.1). Classification (NCBI taxonomy): domain Eukaryota; kingdom Metazoa; phylum Chordata; class Lepidosauria; order Squamata; family Dipsadidae; genus Erythrolamprus; species Erythrolamprus reginae. Next base: position 101,528,984 of record NC_091963.1, on the reverse strand, counting down.
CCAGTATGTTTTTTATAGGTCGCCTGGTTTGGGACCGAGTAGGAATTTTTGCAGTCTTATAGCATTTGCTACGGATTGTTTTTCGCCTACTCCATCCTGGACGAGGAAAAGGATTTGTGGTTATGGGGTGCATCTGTATGTAAATGGGTTTTGATTCAACAATTGGATGTTTATATTCTTGGTCACTATATGGCAGAAACGGGCCGGAAAGGGTATCAGTAGTAACTGTGTGTTCTCCTTTGGGCATCTTTTGTAAGATGATTGGCACACCCATTGTACAACTTATGCTTCCTCACCGGCTGGAGAGGTGTGAAGGGGGTGCCCTTGGGGCTCACCTACGTCATTTCCGGTTCCAGGTCATGCAGGGTGAGCCCTCCCACACGCTGGGTGTGGCTCGTCCTGACCAGGCATGGAGTTACACCCATTTAGTTGCCCAAGCATGTTTGTGTGCAGAAAACTCCGCCCCATTTACTGACCCCTGCAGGTCTTTGTTTAATTAATTAATTAATTAATTAATTAATTAATTAGATTTGTATGCCGCCCCTCTCCGTAGACTCGGGGCAGCTCACAGCATACAATAAAACAATTCATAACAAATCTAATAAATTTTAAAAACATTTTAAAATCCCATTATTAAACCAGACATACACACAGACATGCCATACATAAATTGTATAGGCCTGGGGGAGGGGGGATGCCTCAATTCTCCCATGCCTGATGGCAGAGGTGAGTTTTAAGGAGTTTACAGAAGTTAAGCAGGGTGGGGGCAGTTCTAATCTCCGGGGGGAGCTGGTTCCAGATAGTCGGGGACGCCACAGAGAAGGCGCTTCCCCTGGGACCCGCCAGATGACATTGTTTAGTCGAAGGGACCTGGAGAAGGCCAACTCTGTGGGACCTAATCGGTCACTGGGATTCGTACGGCAGAAGGTGGTCCCGGAGATATTCTGGTCCGATGCCATGAAGGGCTTTATAGGTCATAACCAACACTTTGAATATTTAATAAAGTGAACCATTTTACCCAGCTTGGTGTCCGAGTGTTCATTTCCCGCCCGAGGCAACTTCCTTTACATGGACAATCATCCGAAATAGACTCATTGCTCAAAGTTGTCTATATATACAGAGAAGATATTGCAATAACGTTTGGACTGCCACCATCAGTGAGGAAAATGGTGAAAACTGAAGGAATCAAGAGACCATATGGAAATAATAAGAGTTTGGAGGAAGATGATGAATACAAATACCTGAGCATCTTTCAAGTTGACAACCTCAAAGCACACTGAAGTCAAGAAGGTTAGAAGTGAATTCTTCATGAGAGGGTAGGGGGGAAGAAATCCAAATTCAGTGGATAAAATACCACTGATGTAATTAACATTTAGGCAGTTCTAGTCATTAGATACACAGTTGGAATACCAGACTGGATTCAAGCAGAGCCAAAAGGGCTGAACAGGAAGGTGAGAAAAATAATGACAAGGTGCTTTCATCCATGCAGTGGTATTGACAGATTCGACCTTAAAGAAAATAGGTTGGTGTGAAAGAGCTGAAGAATAAAAAAGAGCACTAGAAGAATATCTAAAGGAAAGGAAAGGAAAGAAGACACAATGAAACTAGTACTATATAATGAAGAATTGCCAATTACTAAAGATAGCAAACTGGTGTACAAGAATAGCGAGGAAATGTGGCAAGGGAAATTATTACATGGACAGTACATTTTTTTTAAAAAGCAGGCAAAGTAGATAACAAGATATGTAATGATTAAGAGCAGATAAGTTGTTAAAGAGGCAGAGGAGCTAATTTTGTCTGCGGAAGACCAAGCTTTAAGAACAAATGCATATAAAGCCAAAGTTGAGAAGGCAGCAATGGGCAATAAACATTACTTCTGCAAAGAAGCTGAAGAAAGGTAGCTTTAAGGGAGTACAAATAATTCTAACTACAATGATTCATTGGAATATCTGCAAAAAGCACCATTTGTGGTTGTGCTTCAACCACAACAACTCACAAGCACACAACAGATACAAACTTAAAGTAAACCGCTAGTAAACCGCTCTAAACTAGACTGCAGGAAATACGACTTTGGTAACCGAGTAGTTGATGCATGGAACTCACTACGAGACTCTGTAGTATCATCACCTAACCCCCAAAACTTTACCCTTAGACTATCTACTGTTGACTTCTCCAGATTCCTAAGAGGTCAGTTAGGGGCCTGCATAAGTGCACCCCTGTCCTAATGTTTCTCTTTTACTAGTATCATGTATATAAATATTATTATATCTTTGTATACCACCAATACGTACTTCACAAAACAAAACATATTAATTAATTAAGTAAGTAACAAACATCCTGTGATATTACATTTCACACCATCAAGGAACATCTGTCATCCCATGTCCTTATGAAAGACTGAATAGTAGCAGATAAAATTGCCAAATCAAATCTAGATGGCAGTGTGATAAACCACAATTATAATTTATTAAGTTGATATTCTGCTCACTTTCCAACAACTCTGACAAATTTACAAATGGTTATAAACCTTTAAAACTGAATTAAAATAACAACAAGCTTTTGGTCCTCCCCAAAGGACCAAAATGGTGAAAACAGAACCCCAGACCTAGGGAAGAGAAGAAAAGAAAAGGGAAACCAAACTTCTTCATCAAAAACTTGAGTGAAGAACCCCCCAAATACTGTATTATAATGAGAATGCGATATATTTTTCAGAGGTAAAATTTGTTAAAGGATGGCCAAGATTGTAAACGATTTTAAGGAAGACCTACAATAAAGAAAATGTTTAAATATCAACTGCAGCTAAAAGAATGAACTTGCCAAGACCAGATGGGGCCAATTACTGTAAATCTTGCCCTGCTATCAAAACCAAAAAGGACAAAATGAAGTTCAACGTAGAGAATACCTTTTATTTCCACCCTCTTTTCTAAATTAATTTTGAAAGCTGTTTTTCCCCAATCCAGTAAAGACAATGGATATATCCTAATTACATGTGACTATGAAACTCTCTCTCAAGCTTTCTAATTGTGGACTGTGCCAGCTAAAAATCATCAAAATCTTAATAGGATAGACATTTCTAAGGAAATTCTCACAGATGAAGGATGCGATTTTCAGCCAGCTTACACTGATTCAAGGACAAAAGGGGTATCATCTGCAGGTAGATGGTCTAATTGAAATAATGCACCAGACATTTCAGAAATATGGGGTCAAGGTTCCAAACAATTGAAAGACTTTCCCCCCCCTTTAAATCCAACATGGATTTGGCTGTCATTTCCATTGCTTACATATAAGAAATACCAAAAAGATCCACTGAATTTAGCCTCTTTAAGTTACCCTATGGAAGGCAGCCTCAAAGAAGGTTAAAGAAGGCTGGTGTGAAAATTTAGAAAGTCTTAAGAATTTAATATCACACACACACACACACACACACACACACACACACACGGGAACCAAGTTATATGTTGCACATCTAGACAATTTCCAAAGCAAAACTTGGGGAGAATACCTCTAACACTTGAAGTTAGTAATTGGCAGCCTAAGAAAAACTGGTTTGGCCATCAATCTATGCCATCTAGGCAGGGGTGGGTTACCGTCTTTGCTCCCAGTTCACTTCCTCAGGTGTTGCTTAGCTGCATGTGTGTTTTGTGCACATGTGCATGTGCAGTACCGAAAATTCCAGAAAAAATAATTTTAAAAATAGCTGAAAATAAGATTGCAACACATGCACAGAGTCAGAAACTCAGCTTCTGCACATGCTCAGTAGGGGGAAAAATTCATTGTGTGTGCATCCCCTTTTCCAATTTTGCTTCGCGCATATGCAAAGGGATACTCGCATACTCAGAGAGCAAAACAACAACAACCACACGAAATTAGGGGGGGAAATATGGCACCGTGCATGGACCAGCAAAGACAGCCTTCACGTGCAAATTGCGCAATCGGAAGACTACTACCAGAGGGGTGCACCAGACTACTGATAGGAATTCACCTGTTGTAATAGTACAGAGATAGCAACAGAACAGAATAGAGGAACTATTCACATATCAAAGCATCATTTTTTAAAATGTTTTTTATAAAATAAAACATCTCCCTAACTCATATAGGGAAATAAACCATCTCTTGAAAGTTCAGTTCTTTTTTATCTCTCTTGACTCTGGGTCACTCTAATTGTGCATAGTTTAACAAAGAACTTATGACATTTTGAAAGAGATCATTTCTTTGAAAAAAAAACCAGAGTGTTGGGTTTAGGATGGAAGTTGCAAAGGTCAACACAGTACAGTGGTACTTCTACTTACGAACACCTCTACCTACAAACTTTTCGAGATACGAACTGTGTGTTCAAGATTTTTTTTGCCTCTACTCATGAACCATTTTCTACTTACAAATCCTTGCTTCTCTCTTGGCTGCTGCTGCTGCAAGCAGTGGCCAAAATGGAGGAACTCTCCACAGCTGCCACATTTCCCTGCCACTTTCCCCTCTAGCCTTCTGCTTCCTTCACTCCCCGCAGCTGCCCCATCCCACTGCCAAAATTCCCCCTAGCCTACTGCTTCCTTCGCCCCATCTCACTGCCAAAATCACCCTTCCAAATGCTTCCTATGCCACTCCAAATCGCCTCCAAAATCGCCCCTCCAAAAGCTTCCTATGCCACCCCAAATCGCCTCCAAAATCACCCCTCCAAAAGCTTCCTATGCCACCCCAAATTGCTTCCAAAGTCTTCCAAAATCACCTCTCCTTTCAAAATGCCTCGATTCTCCTTACTGCCTTTCTTCACTCCATTTGCCTTCATTAGGATCTCAATTTGGGGTGGCATAATAAGTGTTTGCTTCATTTCTCCTTGCTACCTTTCATCACTCCATTTGCCTTCGTTAGTAACTCGATTTGGGGTGGCATAGGAAGCATCTGGAGGGGTGATTTTGGGAGCAATTTGGGGTGGCGTAGGAAGCTTTTGGAGGCGTGATTTTAGAGGCAATTTGGGATGGCATAGGAAGCTTTTGGAGGGGTGATTTGGGGAGTGATTTGGGGTGACGGAAGAAGCTTTTGGAGGGGTGATGTTGGGAATGATTTGGAGCAGTGTAGGGAGCTTTTGGAGGGGTAATGTTGGGAATGATTCGGGGTGGCGTAGGAAGCTTTTGGAGGGATGATTTTGGGAGTGATTTGGGGTGGCATAGGAAAAGGCTGGAGGGGTGATTTTGGGAGTGGTTTGGGGTGGCGTTACCCTTTTTTAGGACCTCCATTCCTCGCTTCTCCTCACTGTCTGTCTCCATTCCATTAGCATTCACTTTGTCTGCCCACCACTTTTTTTTTAAGCCTTAAAGTTTGGATTTTCCTAATGGGTTTGAACGCATTATTTGCTTCTACATTGATTCCTATGGAAAAAACTGCTTCTACTTACGAACTTTTCTACTTACGAACCTGGTCACGGAATGAATTGAGTTCGTAAATAGAGGTACCATTGTATATTAATTCACTTGCAAGAACAAGATGGAACTGAGCACCAAGAATTGATTCTACAGATAGACCAAGAACCACCAAACATCTCACCTTCTTCTTCAGGACGTTTCTGTAGTTCCTTTACAGCCAAAAGAAATTCCTTGAAGTTCAAAAGCCTATTTTCTGCACAAAGAGAAGAAGGAATATTGTCACCCCTAGCATTTGTTTATAGCTCTGATAGGTTTGTGAGCATGATTCAAAATCCTACTTCAAGCTTTTACAAACCTAAACCAACTGAGACAGCGTAACAGTAGGAGTTGTTTACTCAGATTAACACTGGATGGTCTGGCCCAAGATACTATTTTGATACCAGGTTCCTCTTAGGCAGGATAATCCTGGGTGTTAGTGGATGTGTGTGTCAAATGGAGATACTCACTATTAATACGAGTGCATTTTAGTGCATCATGCAGAGTTTCACAGGTCAGATTGACTTCAAGGTTTTCCAAGACTAACCTCAGATCATCAACACAAACCATATCTTTCTTTATTTTCTTGAAAGCCCAGAGGATATTCTGGAAGCCTGGAAGAAACACAGAAGGGAAAAAAAGCAATAACTGATGCTTCCATGTGAAAATATAGAGGTACTGAAATCATACACTTTCAACCTTCTTTAAAACAAGGTGAATTAGATACAGGGCAGGTATGATGCATCTAAAAGCCATTGATGCATTATATCTACCCTATATCTAATTCTTTTCATTCACACCAGCAAAAAGAGTTTAGCAAGTGCCTGTCTGATTTTCATGAGGCAGTAAGTAGGAAGAAAGGGGATGCAATAATATTGTTGATACTGCCATGATCAGGCTAACAACTAGTGAAGAAAAATTCAAAGAGACATCATATGTTTGTGTATCTAATAAATGTGAGAGAATGAACTCTGCAGATTCCAACTTCGACCCATAGCCAGTAGTTTCTATCCTAAAGTGTCTTTCCAGCATGAGCAAATCCCAAAAGAATATAGATTTGAAATGCATCCCAAGAGTTCAGCTTCTTCAGAGTCTTTGGAGAGGGGCGGCATACTAATCTAATAAATAATAATAATAATAATAATAATAATAATAGTTGTTTTGTTGTTGTTGCTATTATTATTATTATTATTATTATTATTATTATTATTATTATTATTCAGCACTGCAATAGAGGGCATGATGGACAGTTAATTCAACTAAAAGGTAAAGGATGGGATAACTCAGGAATCTGTTTTCCATCAACTTCTGAAGCAGAGAAAGGGGGAAGAAACTCCAGCTTCCATAGCAATTATTACTGTAGTTGCTGTAGCTAAGGGTGAAGATAATATAAAGGGCAAGCCAATTGACTTCACCCAACTGTTGTCATGGACACTGGAATGTAAAATATGGGCTGGGGTGAACAAGAATAAAACAACAAAAATCCCATGGAACTGTTACTGTGTTTTGACTGCTAGATAGATACAAATATAAGGTATGGTGAAAGGCAGATGAGGAAAATAAGAGGAAAAGCTTGTTTTGCTTTCAATTAATTTCTCATAAGTCAAGAGATAAAATATGAAACATGACTTTCACATGCAGGCTTCTTCTCTCAATGGAATGCCAGAAATTTAAGGAATACATTTTCAAAAATCTATAGAATAATTTAAGATGTGCTGAAACATCCTTATTCTTAGTTTAGCTATGTCTAATATCAAGAGAATTGGATGATTATTCCATCACATATTAACTATGAAAGCAACCCAATATCAAAATGTAATTCATGTGACATACTGAACAAAATAAAGCACTCAATCACAATTTCCTCTTTGCTCCCACTGAGGGACAAACCAGTTTTATTCTCTTTTTTTTAAAAAAAATTCCTCACCATTTCCACATATACATTCATACATATACCACAAATCACACACACACACACACACACACACATTTCTATCCAATGTACCATAAACAAACCTCCTAATTTTGCACCTTTTGTACTTTTATCGCCCATCTGTTTCCCCCCAATATTTCAAATTACTCCCCTCCCTCTATCTCCCGCTCTTCCCTCTACCTTCTTTCTCCTTCTATCCTTCTTTCCTTCTTCTCTGCTCTCCTCATCTCCCTTTCCTTCCCTACTTCCTCTTCCTCCCTCTTGTCCTTTCCCTGAATACATCTAATCATAATCCATTTTAGGATTAACCAACATTCAAATTCCTAATTTCATTCAATCATTGGAGCTGTTCTTAAAATTATATTTTCCCATATCCATATTTATACGCATATTATATTTTTCTAGGTATATTTACTGTTGTCCTAATGCTGCCTGCTTTGCCACCTATTTTTGTCACCTGGGTCTACCACCTTTAATTTTCCATATTCTTCCAATTTAATCGCTGTTTATTTATTTATTTTATTTATTTATTAGATTTGTATGCCGCCCCTCTCCATAGACTGGGGCGGCTCACAACAATAACAAAGACAATGTAAGAACTTGTCTTCCATATATATTTTGTCTCTTATACCTCATTTCATACTTATCCTTCAAATCTGTCCTTTTTATATTTTTTAATTTTGGGCCATACTTCTCCCTTTCCTCAATTTATATCTTTACTCATTTTATTTTTATTCAGTCCTCTCTAAATGCTCTTAATTCTAACCTGTTTGCCTTTTTAAATCCCCCTTTCACCTTTATTACTCAGTTTTTCGTACTTTAACTCGTCCTCAATATTTAAACAAAATCTAATCTTGCCACCACACAGCCATCCCTTGCCAACTTCCAGTGAATGGCTACCAAAATTTTTACCACCACACTGTGGGCGTGGCTTATGCAGGACGCCCTGCATTTTCATTCAACATCTTTCAGTGCAAATTGGGTGCTCTGGGGTGGAGCTCCATTTTCGCTAACCCACTGTGTCCCCCCCCATCCGGGCCGCAGCCCACCCCTTCCAACTTCCCAATATAGCAACCCACTAATTATCAAAAATCTCTTCAACATGAAATCAAATTAATGAATTACCATAAGTCTTGTATAAAAACCTTTCAAAATAATAATTATACAAGTTTTTTAACATTCCAACAATTTCACCTACTATAATGTAATTTATTTCCCTTCATCCTTTCTAGATTCATCATCAAAATTTAATTTCCCCTTTTTATAATATGTATCACCATATACCAATCTTATTTAAAAACCTTATATCAAAATTAATTACCGGTAAATGCAACTAATAATATTGATGCAATTAAATTTTTTAATATCTGCCTATCCCTCTTCCTACTATTACAAAACCTATATGAAAACCTTGTAAAATAATAATTATACACATTTTATAACATTTCAACAATTACACCTACTATGATACAACTTATTTCCCTTCTTTCATTCTAAATTCATCCCTTTTGAATCATCCCAAAAGTTTAATTTTCATTTTTCATAATATATATCATATAATCCTATATAAAACCTTATATCAGACATAATTATACACAATTAATAATATTGATGCTAGTAAATCTATTAACATATATCTTATTACCCCTCCTCTGTTCCATTAACTTTCCCATCTCTATCCATTTTCTTTTGGTCTCAGAGAAATTCCACCTTGTGGGTTTTTCTCTTTCCTCTCTTTCTCTTAACTTCTTTTTTCTTTTATTTTTAAACATATAAATTCTTTTAAAATTCCTTTTCTTCCTTTTAAATATATTATTTGCTTAAATCTCTGCACAATTCTCATCTCTTCTCCCTATAACACCATCTATCTTTTGATTGGTTCTTCTGAAGGTAATACTTCCCCCTGTCTACTCTTTTCTTGTCACTTTAAATTTCAGTAAAATTATCTATCTGTATTTTATTTTCAGTCTCTTTTTCTTCAATGTAATTTCCTTATTCCTCATTTTTATTCTCCAGCACTGTTCATTCTAAATGTCCTGCATATTCCAGCTTCATTTCTGTTTTCTTATTACCTCTAATTTGCAAAAGATAAGTTTTTGATATCATCATGGATATATTTTAACATCCCAATCAATTCTTCATAGATACACACCTTCATACTATCAAGTTTACAGTTATTACATTATTTTTAATAATTTATTTTAATTATTAAAACATTTTTTTAATTAAATCTCTCTTTGTTGAAGCATAAATCCATATAGTCTCTTTATATTTCAGTATTCTGGTGTCCAATTTTAGCATATTTCATTCCAGTTCAAATCTTGTTACCTTTCAGTTTTTATTCTCATTCAGGTAAAAACATCCCATAAAATAAATCAGCACATTATCACAAGAATTATGTTTGTTTAAATTAAAAAAATGAAAAGCAGCAAATGTTTACAAAGAGATAGAAAGAATCAGAATTATGTTGTACAGTAACAATGGTGTAAACATTTCCCTTGTTGTAGCCTCAGTTTTTCTTCTCATACCTTCTGTTTGAGAAAATGGTGAGGTTCTATTCACAACGTCCAGAAATTCTGAAAAATTCAGAGTCCCAAGTACTATAAGAGAAAAGGGGAGGAGTGGCATAAATACATGCAGATGATCAGGTTGACAGACATAGTAACAGTTGGGGTTATAATAGGTGTACAATATATGACCCTCCAAACATGAGCCAGAATTTTCAGCATCTCCAGCCAACTTGCCCAATAATTGCAGCCAACACTCTTTCCAGCAAAAATAGTTGATGGACTAGGAAGATCTACAAAGTAAACATAACAAGATAAAGTGAAGGCTAGATCAGGGGATCTATAGGATCATTATAGGGTTGGGCATGCATGGAACTTGATAATATAAAAATAGAGTGTGGCTTCTGTTGCAATGTTGTATATATGCTTTTATCAATTTGAATGTGTGTGCGTGCGCGCAGACACACATACACACCCCTGCACTTATAGAGCCAAATATAGGACATACATTGGATGACTTTGAAATTTTTAGTCAGCATGCCTTCCCAATTGATAAGGAGCATAAATGTCATATATTCTGCATAATCAAAATGGGATATATTTAGTTCTGACTGAGTGGATACAGTTAACCATATCAAGTAAAGATGTATCTGACAATTTAGTACAGCATGCTAAATTGGATTAATGTTAACCTTGTTTTGGTTGAAAATATTCAGTGTACTCATATTGTTTGATTAGTCTGTTATTCAGTCTGCAAAATCTAAATATCATAATAGATTAATGCAGGCATCAAGTTAAGCATGTTATATCAATGCAGAAGCAATCGGATGTAAAAATTCTATAGCAGGTTAAGTTATTTTCTTCTCCCCAGGCTGTAGTTTATTCAGTGATGTTAGTATGCAGAAAATCAGGCTGCCATTTGCATGACTTCCATTGCACAGGACTAAGTCAGACAAACTGAAATTGATGCATCAATTGACTTCCACATAATCTTCTAATTTCATGAGGATATCAACTTTCCACGTATAACATGGACTCATGGGTGGATTCTAACTTACCTTGCTGCCGATTTGTTTCCTCCCAATTTTTTTTAAAAAAAGATGGCAGTGCCACAAACTGGCATCAACCAAACCGGTCCTGTGACAACATCGTGACATCACCAGCAGGCCACTACAGGTTCAGGCAAACCGGTCCAAACCAAGAGGAACTCACCATTGCATAGATTGTGCGTCAAATAACTGCTAACAACACAAAAGCCTCTGGATCACATACCATCCACGTTCATTAACTGAAGAGCACAATACATCTCATCTCTGGTCACTAGGATCTTGAGAGTGTGAAGTACAAATAGGAGTTTGTTGACGGGAACTCTGCCACACTTCATGACATTGAAAACGGTGCAAATTCTAGAGAGCCCTGAACATACTATACAATCTGAAAAGTAAAATACCATGCATTAATTATTTCCACAACTGGCTGAAATTGGATAGAAAGGCAAAGCTACACAAAGAATGGACAGTTCTGAGTCTTGTGAAAACCTCTTGCTCTGCAATAGTGAAACTCTACAGCAGAGCAAGAGATGTGTATTTTTACAATCTTGATGACATATTTTTTCAGGGGAAAAAAACAATTTTTAATGCAGAGATTGTCAAGTGTCTCAAAAGTGTGTAGATTCAAAGCACATTAATTATTTTGGTGTTTACTTTTTAAAATACCGTTTCTCCCACCTTTCCTTTTGTGTTGTAATTTTGTATGTTAACATTTTATTTTTTGAAATTTAATAAAATTACTTTTAAAATACTTCCAGAAATGGGACAAGGAGGGAAGATTATTTTATATGACTATTAAAACTAGGATGTAAAAATGACTACGTCATTTTTTGAGTGCTGTTGTAACTTTGAACAATCATTAAATGAATGGACTACCTGTATACCACTAATGGCAATTTATTATGAATCATTTAGCATAAAGGTATATTTTTAAAATTAACTAATAATATAAACTCATTATGATTTGTATTTCAAATAATGAATTAAAGCATTATATAAACCTTATATTATTTTAAATAAACAAAGCAAGAAAAATCAAAAGGAAAATAATTGCAGTTTGCCAAGCTTTTCATTAGCACAGACTTTTTTTGACTGAGACAAGGGCAGATCACTTGAATTACCTTCCCAGGGTGTATCCTTGATGAATGGGGTATTCATTTCTCTCCCCCTATCATACACTGTTATGTGGACATTGTAGACAACATTAGGCTTCCTGCCAAAATATGGATAGAAATATGATTATCATTGTAACCTCTGCTCATCTTTGACCTCAACACTAGTATCTACTAAACCGAATTTAAAAATGCTCACATCTAGAAGCAAATCTCTACAGGAGTCTCTAAATCAGGGCGGTAGTTGGGACTGGAATACTTGTCCTTAATTTATGCAATCATAAATTTTATTTTATTTATTTATTCGATTTTTAAAGCCCTACATGGCATTGGACCAGAGTACCTCCGGAACCGCCTGCTACCGCACAAATACCAGCGACCGATAAGGTCCCACAGAGTTGGCCTTCTCCGGGTCCTGTCGACTAAATAATGTTGTTTGGCGGGCCCCAGGGGAAGAGCTTCTCTGTGGTGGCCCTGGCCCTCTGGAACCAACTCCCCCCGGAGATTAGAACTTCCCCCACCCTCCCTGTCTTTCATAAACTACTCAAGACTCACTTATACTGCCAGGCATGGGGGAGTTGAGACACCTTTTCCCCAGGCTTTTTTATACTTTGTTTTATGTTTGGTATGAATGTACTGTTTAGTTTTTTAAATAATGATAGGGTTTTATATGTTTTTAATATTAGATTTGTTCCATTGCTATATTGTTTTTATTGCTGTTGTGAGCCGCCCTGAGTCTTCGGAGAGGGGCGGCATACAAATCTAATAAATAAATAAATAAATTTTTATGCCGCCCTTCTCCTTAGATTCAGGGCGGCTTACAACATGTTAGCAATAGCACTTTTTAACAGAGCCAGCATATTGCTCCCCAAATCCGGCTCCTCATTTTACCCACCTCGGAAGGATGGAAGGCTGAGTCAACCTTGAGCCGGTGATGAAATTTGAACCGCTGACCTGCAGATCTACAGTCAGCTTCAGTGGCCTGCAGTACAGCACTCTACCTGCTGCGCCACCCTGGCTCCAATGTCATGTGACCGTATTTCTTAGCAGCAGCAGCAGCAATCTCCACCATCTCTACTGTTGTAATTAACTGAATCTCGGCAGTCATTATGTGAGGACTCACCCTGACCCATGTCATTCCCAATTTGTCCCTTTCATCCCTGAACTTTGGTAAGGTAAGGGACTGCCTCATCTGCCTCCCCTTTTATTTCTCTCTACCTGCCTATCTCTCCCATTCCCTAACCCTTTTGACCGTAACACAAAGTGGCATTCCTCAGTGGTGGTAATGATGGAGTTGAAGTAGGAGCCTGGGGATGGGGAGTGGCTTGCAGATGTTGCCACCGCTTGCAAGGAAGTGCTGCTGTGCAAAATGGTCAAAAGGTCGTAAATGGGGAAGGGAGATTGGCAGGTAGGAGTACTTGAAGTGGGCATACGTTCCTGTAGCCTGCCAAGCCCTGGAATTTTGATCACTTGATTTTGAGTGTGCCGGTGACTGAGTGTAAATACAAGTCATTCAGTAGTGTGGTAAATTTGAATACTTGCTGAATGAAAAGATATTAAATGTAAATGTAGTATTATAGTACATGAACTTGGGATTGTATGTATTTTCTCATCTCTAACAGCTTTGATAATTCTCATACTTGGTATTAAGAAACCCATCCATTGCTGGCTTTCTTCTCTCTTTCTCTTCATCTAATGTACTGCTGTTTTTCAAAATTCCTGACAGGTTACAACGTATGAAGAAATATGCATCATGATTGAATGATGAATAAGTGAATTAAAGAAATTGAAATGTACGCAATAAAAATAAACACTAGCATTGAAATTTAATAACAAAATAAATAATTCCATTATAACCACAGCACAAAAAAAAGATACCCTCTCTGGTTGAGTTTGGGCTTTAAAAGTTTCTGGAAAGCAATCAACAGTAGGACAAATCTAACTTCTGGATGAAGGCAGTTCTATACAACTAGGGCCATGAATAAGGTCTTTTGGACTTGACTTCCAATATGTAGAGGTCAGGGATCATCAAGAGATTTTCTGCAGTACATCACTTTTTGAACCATTAGTGTCTGTTCCTAACCATAAAGATCCAAAGTAATAAAGATAGGTCATTAAGCTACAATCTAAACTCTGCCCTTTTTACCAGTGTTGCAACATTGCATGCAAATAGATAGAATTTGCATTACAATGCCTTAACATTTGTCCCTTGCCCCTTCCTCTTGATTTGTGTGCTCAATACCTCAGTTCTCATGTCCTTCCACTATGCTCATATATAAGTCTGGTTTTGGAATAAGAAACATTGTGCAGAGTGCTGAGAAAAAGAAATAATCATCCTTACAAAACACAATGAATGCACAACATAAGGAAAAGAAACACATCTATCGTGTATTCATTTACTACACCTCAATACTATTTCATCCTTGCAAACCATCCTTATTAGCATCATATGCAGAAGCCATTATGTTTTCTTTCCTTCCTTGCCTATTAGTTATTTCGTACCATTTCTTTCCTGCCCATCCACACCTTTATAGTTTTGATCTTGGGAGCTATTCTCCCATGCATGCACAATTCAGTACAGGCAAATTCCAGGAATGGAAACAAGAGATCTTAGAGCCTTAAAACCGAGAAAGCCAAAACAGGGAGAACAGAAAGAACATCAGAGAGAAAGAAAATAAAAGGAGGTAGAATGGAGCATAAGCAGGGTGCCACTCACTTGCTTTTTTTCGCTGGTGCGGCTCGTGAAACATTGCTGTAGAGAGAATAAAAAAAATATTATTGAGCTGCCACTCATAGTTCATCATCCAAGTACTTTTATATAGAATATGGAACAACAGGCCCAGCACAATTACTCTGCCACTAATATTAAAGGCTGACTTTGAAGTTGCTACTAAGCCAAATGTTAGTCTGTCTTTTGGCTTAGTCAATTAATTTGGACTGTTTTTCTCCTCCGCATTTGTTGATTAAGCAAATCATGGCATAGCTTGATGTGAAATTCCAACCAATGCCTGAGATATGTGCCTTGTATTATTATAGGTTTTATGTGCCTAAACATGTCTGACTAAGCGAACAAGTAATCCTGCAAGTCACTTTAACTACACAGATTTTTAAAAAACTATTAAGAATTATAGAAATGGCATAGGAAAAATTACAATATCAAGGGGCAGGATGCTGTCTTGACTTCCTCCTCTTTCCTGTTTGTACTACTAATTTTGCAAAATTAGTTATGGAGAAAGGAAGGAAACTACCCACCAGAATGTTCTAAAGCAAAAAGAAAAATTAAATGTACATCAGAACCATTAATGAAATTGCAAAATATCTTTAAAGGAAGATTTTTCCACTGATGGAAATTTGAAAAGCAAGCAACTTTCCATCCCACAAGTGTGTTATATTTACTTCCCATATTTAAGTATTCAACTGTTTCTCCTGTTGCCAAGGAAAAATCTGGAGAAGAAAAAGCAGCAGGCCGGGGAAGGAGGAAAGAATGGCTAAGTTGGCCTATTACTAGTTGTAAAAGATTTTTACCTCCCAGAAGAGCTGGTACTTTTTCTGCGTGAAGAGGACCGGCGAGGCTTGGTGGCAGAAGCTTTGCTTGTAGGACGCTTGGCGGCTGTCTTCGTTTTAGTCTCTTTTTTCTTTTTTTCCACGGAAGGTAGTGGTTTCCTCAACAATGTTTCAAAGGAAGTGGAAATCTGATGGTGAAGACAGAAGCATTGAGATAATGCATGTTCTTTATACACAGTCAACACTCATAGTCTATAGTAGTGGTATAAAGGAAAACTTTCATTGGCACCTGGCCAATAAAAGTTAAATTCCAGTTAAAGCACTGGAAGTTAAATCTTCAAAAGGTTTGTTTGTTTGTTTATTTGTTTGTTTATTGATTTGTTTATTGATTTGTTTATTGATTTGATTTGATTTGATTTGATTTGATTTGATTTGATTTGATTTGATTTGATTTGATTTGATTTGATTTGATTTGAATGCGGCCCCTCTCCGCAGACTCAGGGCGGCTCACAACAATAATAAAAAACAATGTATCACAAATCTAATATTAAAAAGTCTCTAAAAACCCCTTATTTAAAAAGCAAGACACACACACAAACATACCATGCATAAATTATATAGGCCAGGGGGAGATGTCTCAATTCCCCCATGCCTGACAGCAGAGGTGGGTTTTAAGAAGTTTGCAAAAGGCAAGGAGGGTGGGGGCAATCCTAATCTCCGAGGGGAGCTGGTTCCAGAGGGTCGGGGCTGCCACAGAGAAGGCTCTTCCCCTGGGTCCCGCCAGATGACATTGTTTCGTCGACGGGACCCAGAGTAGGTCAACTCTGTGGGATCTAACCGGTCGCTGGGATTCATGCGTCAGAAGGCGGTCCGGGAGATATTCTGGTCCGATGCATGCATACACATAATAAACAAATGTTATGTGTTTTTGTATGTGTCTTTGTCTTGTCTTGGAACTAAAAATCAATTTAAAAAATAAAAACATTCATGAAAACCTAATGGGGAAAACTTATTTTTCAGGACAGCAGAATCAATTTTAAGCAGTTATTGGAGTTAGAAAACCAGAGAGCGGAAAGCTCTTTGAAGATAATTTATCCAAGGAATTTTTTTTAGGAAGACACCCACTTTATGTCTGGCTGAGAAAACCTCACCTGAGTATCTTTATCTTTGGTTTGTGTGCTTGTTCTGGGGACGATGACTCTTGGAGGGGTCGGCTTCCTAAGCGGTGTCAGGCGGCGCATGAGCATCTTAGTACACTGTTCAATTCAAAATAAACGTCAGTTCCAAAGTGAAAAATAATATCGAAATGCATCCCATCGTTTAGCATTGGAGGAACTCTGCTACTTGATTTCAATTTCTAGGACACTTTCTTGTCTCTACCTTTCCTATGATGGTTAATGTGTACTGCGGGGTAAATGCAACATTGCAATATTTACTTCTTAAATTTGTTATCCTTCCTTCTGTTCAGAGTTCAAAGTCAGTTGGGTTGAGGGAGAATTCTGCCCAAAGTCACCCAGCAAGTATTCAAGACTTAAACTGGGATATTCCCAAAAAATATTGTTTTTCAAATTTGACGATGTAAAGGTAACTTTCGGAATTCCACAGCCAGTTATTGTGAGTTGGTCCAAGCATCTTAAATTTGCCAAGTTTGAAAACACTGCCATAGATTATGTGTACAAACTTGGTCATCAAAAGGGATGCCACTATGCATTCTTCTTGAAATAAATTTGGAAATATTCCTAGCAGACTTCACAGTGGCATGAAACCAGTAATGTTACTCATCCATTTATCTTTCCCCAAATAAAAAAACATTGCCTCCTGAAAGTCAGAAAAAAAAATATTATAAAGAAGTAATATTTTTGAAAATAATGTAATATATTTAAGGAATCAACTCTTTAAAGTTGCTGTATCTTTAAAACTACTTACTAAAGCACTTGTCCTTTTTACAGGCTTTCATTTTTAAAAATGGGGGGATGGCTACTTTAAAGAGTTGCTACAGTATATTTATGCCCCAGCACATTCCAAATACTCTTAAATTTTATAGAATCCATACACCCAGCAAAGAATAAACTATGTAATATTTGATACCAATTGTTATGCTTATGTCTCACAGAATCTTAAAAGATTATGAGGTATAACCTTAGTAAAGGTTTGAAATTGCACAGAAATATGACTAATAAATGGATGCCTTCCTATAAACCTTTTCATAGTAACACGTGAGCAAACAAGGCTTGTTGCTACATCCCAAGGAGCTGCTGATACAGTTCTACAGACGAATCATTGAGTCTGTCATCTGCACCTCTATAACTGTCTGGTTTGGTGCTGCAACCCAACAGGACCAACACAGACTTCAGAGGATAATCAGAACTGCAGAAAAAACAATTGCTGCCAACCTGCCTTCCATTGAGGACCTGTATACTGCACGAGTCAAAAAGAGGGCGGGGAAAATATTTACTGACCCCTCACATCCTGGACACAAATTGTTTCAACTCCTACCCTCAAAACGTCGCTACAGAGCACTGCACACCAAGACAACTAGACACAAGAACAGTTTTTTTCTGAACGCCATCACTCTACTAAACAAATAATTCCCTCAACACTGTCAGACTTTCTACTAAATCTGCACTTCTATTCTACTAGTTTTTCTCATCATTCCTATCACCCATTTCCTCCCATGTTGACTGTATGACTGTAACTTGTTGCTTATATCCTAAGATTTTTATTAATATTGCTTCTTCATTGCTTATTTGACCCCTATGACAATCATTAAGTGTTGTACCACATGATTCTTGACAAATGTATATTTTATTTTATGTACGCTGAGAGCATATGCACCAAGACAAATTCCTTGTGTGTCCAATCACACTTGGCCAATAAAATTCTATTCTATTCTATTCTATTCAAAAAACATGTTCCTGTTTCTGTTTATGTTTAAACATATTCAAATATCTAAATCATTTATGCAAAATATTTCCAATATTGCACACAAGCAAAAGATGGGATGCTTTCTGGAGGCATCCACTTGGTTGCAGAAAGAAGGTCGTGTGAGACTAAATTTAGGATGAGTCTTTCAAAATTCTCAATGTTTATGTAAACCTGAATGTTTCTGCAAGCACATCCAGATAAGGAATAAATAAAAACAGCATTTAATTTGTTCAAGGTTCTTTTTACTTTCACCTAAATTTGCCCTAAAGTTCAGTATTGATAATTGCAGTTGATGTTCTGTGAGCATTCAGTCATATTTCAGAATCATGATTCCCCTCCCCTTTATTGACTACACTGAAACCTCTGGTTCGATTTCTTTAATTGTGAGGACACTGTGATGGCATTCGTTGCTATAGAACACGGTAGAAGTCCTCAAAGCATGTGTATTGATGGTGTATGGACATACAGCAAATACAGCTGTTAAAGTCACTGAGCTTGTCAGCAGAGAGCTGACATTCAAGTTCTTGATCCAAGAGCTGTGGAACAGGGTGAGCTCCTGTTGTTATCCATAAGTGGGTTGCTGCCAGTTTGGACCAGTTCAATAGAACCGGAAGTGGAAATTTCCCACCAATTGCCAAACTGGCCACGATGACCAGCACTGCACACTCCTGAACTGGTCTTTCAGTTGCCATGGATTGCCAAAAAACCCTCTGCGCATCTGCAAAGACTTCTTTGCATATGCAGAGAGTCATTTGTGGGAAGGGATACATGCACAAAATGTGCAAACTGGCAGGTAAGTGGAACCCACTCCTATTGTTACCCCAATTCCTGCCTTGTTTGAAAACATGCAAATGTGAATAGATAAATAGGTACCACTTCAAGTGCGAAGATAATGTTCCATGCACCTTGGTGTATAAACTTACATAGAAACATAGAAACATAGAAGACTGATGGCAGAAAAAGACCTCATGGTCCATCTAGTCTGCCCTTATACTATTTCCTGTATTTTATCTTACAATGGATATATGTTTATCCCAGGCATGTTTAAATTCAGTTACTCTGGATTTACCAACCACGTCTGCTGGAAGTTTGTTCCAAGGATCTACTACTCTTTCAGTAAAATAATATTTTCTCATGTTGCTTTTGATCTTTCCCCCAACTAACTTCAGATTGTGTCCCCTTGTTCTTGTGTTCACTTTCCTATTAAAAACACTTCCCTCCTGAACCTTATGTAACCCTTTAACATATTTAAATGTTTCGATCATGTCCCCCCTTTAACTTGTTGACCACATGACCATGAAAATGTCTCCAGACAACAGTGGATCCTTCAGTTAAGAAAATAGAGGTGAGCACTGCCCACTACACTCGGACATGACTGGATTGGGCAAACTTTTACCTTTAATCTTATTGCAGAGATCATAATTCTCACCTGAATTCCTTTATCAGATGTACGAGGCATAGTAATTCTGGGAACCACTGGCCTATCAGAATTAAAAGAAGACAATCTATGAGATCGTTTAACCTCTGTCCACTTTACATACAATAAATTGAACACTATCGAGCATAACTCCAGTAAAGTAAGTAAAAAGCTTGCTGAGAAAATTAATAGATGTTTCAAACTTCCAAGACCCAGAATACCCTATTGAGGCAGTCCTAATTATTAATGCTGGGCAACTGGACCTAGTCACAATTTAACCTCCAGCAGGCTTGTAATCAATAGACAATCCTCCATTTTGAATTTCTTCCTTTCCCCACATTAACTAAAAACAAAAAAGCAGAGACTCTAAGTGGATATAAAAGCAGAGGTACATGTTAGAAGGCTGGAGGTGAAAAAGATGGGAATCTTTAAAGAAATTTAAGGGAATCTGCAGGAGCTAAAGCAAAATAGTCCTAAAGCTTTATTTGAAGATTTTAACCTATGGGAGTCAGAGTTTAATCAGGACCAGTTGGCAGGGGAGAAATTCATTCTCTTGAGAGGTAAATGTTCTAGGAGCATTTTGCCCAGTACCCTTCATATATGGCGGCCATCCATCCTTAGAGGTTTGTATAAACATACTGAGATGTGCAACCTGCTTCTCTGTCAGACATGTTATCATAAAAGTATGGTACCAAAACATATTAATTTAAGTTTAATGAAACTATTTTATACAGCACTTCTTCAAACTTAAAAAGCCTCATATTCTGAAGAATTTATTTTGTAAATTCCTGTCTATAGAAGGTGACTCACATTTGGTTTTCATTTCCACGCCAATTTGTCAACAGGAATTTCTAGTGTCAAATATATAACATTGTGGAATTAATCTAGTAACCTAACTCTAGTTTTATGACAAGGGGAGACAGAGAAGCAGAGAGAGTGCTAACAAGAGTCTCATGTTACCAGCCAATTTTGTGACCTCAGTCAGAACGTTCCAGAAATGGGAAAGAAGTTTTATAATTTGAGTCTAATTAATGCAAGTGATATTTTTTTGTCTCCCATTACTATTATGTCCCTCAGGTGAATATAAATTTTATTTATTTATATATTTTATTTATTTATTTATTTTGTCCAATACATAAGACACATTGAAGAGAATAGATATGTAATAATATAAATAAAGAAAAGAATAGAAGAAAAGATATAAAAGTATAGGTGAACATATTTGAAAGGAAGAAAAGATAAATGAGATAAGGAGAGACAATTGGACAGGGGACAGAAGGCACACTGGTGCACTTGTATCTGAAACTCAATATTTTCCAGATTTGAGATTATAGTTTCTATGGATTCCCACCCAAAGCTATCATTGAATAGGTAGTTGTATTCAGTTGCAGTAATTTAGCAATCCATAAAGAGAGTTTATGGAAAGAGAGTTCAGGGATAAAAAATGTGCTTGCTTATTAATTAATCTGTTAATGTATATCCCATCTTTTCTTCAAATTAGGTTCTGTTCATTTTACAAGGAAGGTTCTGTTCATTCTATTATCACAGCAAAACTCCATGAGACACAGTATGTTAGGTTGAAATAGTGTGGCTAGCTAACTGAGTTTCCATACTTTCAAATTTGCCCACTTGGCTATTGGCACATATTTATGACGACTGTACTGTCCCATGGTCATGTGATCATCTTTTATGACGGTGCAACTAGACTTGTGGGATTATCCTATTACAGTCCTTTGGAATTGGGTGGCATAGAAGGCGAATAAATCTTCCTGGATTACCTAAATGGAACTAATTGACTAACTATGGAACACAAAGAACTATAACTATTGCATTCCCCTGAAGAGCAATGCTAGGATTGAGCAAATGGTTTCTAAACTGGCTTTCTGGTGTTATAGACCAGTGTTTTTCAACCAGTGTGCCACGGCACACTAATGTGCCGTGAGACAAGGTCAGGTGTGGGTGGGGAAATTAAATATGGATCCCCTAACTATGGCCCGCGTGCCGGATACAGCCTGTGGAGGCCATTTATCTGGCCCGCTGCCAGCTGCCTCCATCTGAACATAAACATTCCCCTCACAATCCCTCCAGCTATCAGAGACAGGGAGAGTGGAGGCACAAGAAATGCTCACTGACCAATCATCTTCTAGGATTCATCCCGACCACTAGCAATGAACCAATAGCAGGCCGCCTTTCATCCACACCCAGGAAGGTCCCCACTAGGGCTGCCACGCACTTATCATTGTGTGGCTGCAGTGAGTAGTTGAAGCTGCTACTCCTCCCCATGGTCCCAATTTCTAATTCTGGTCAGGACTGGAGGTAAACGTTGCCACCACTAGATGAAGCCTTAGCCTCAGCTGGTTATGTCTATCCTGATGGTGTATATTATTAACTATATGTGTAATATGTACTGTGTTAGAGTGTCATTTTGTGTCATTTTCGTTGGTGGTGTGCCCCAGGATTTTGTAAATGTAAAAAATGGGTTGAAAATCAATGTTATAAACAATTAAGACTTTGGGGTGATGACAGACTACTATTGAGCAATATTTTGACATCAAAATAAGACAAGATGTTGCATCAGGGGGAGATGAGTGGATTTCAAAAAGAAATGGTGTTGATGTTCCAAATGATGATAAAGAACCACAAGGAGATAAAACATTTAATGTATGACATTGTGGGGAAGTCAGAAAATGTTCAACAAGGGACAATGAATAAAGAGCATAAAACACAGGAAATAGAAGAGATAATAGAAAGATCAGAGGAAAAGATGCAACAGATAAATCAACAAATAAAACAAGAAGAGAAGAAGGAGAAGACAATAAAGAATTATGAATCAAATAAGGGGCAATATATATTAAGAGATCAAAAAATGGAATTGGATATAAAAAAGATATTTTTGAAGAGAAGATAAGGTTTTGGGCATAGGTATGAAAGCAAATGATAGTAGAAATGGAAGAAATATTTGGGTTAAATAGGAAAGATGCAGACAGAGACAAAGACCCAAGGGAGTTTGGGAGGCAAGTCAAAAAACAAATAAGAATTGAAATACTAAAGTGGACAAGAGATGATGGTTAGAAAGGGAATATTATTTAATATAAGATTGGTTTTATTGAGAGCTAGAATAGAGGTAGAAATAAGATCAAGGGGGAATATTATTATACATATTTTATATAATATACTAAAAGTAATATCTAAATGTAAAGATTGGATGTTGAAAGATGGCATCATTATGTACATTTAAATAATATTGTGATTATTATTAAAACGGCACACAAAAACACTGAACAACTAAACAATGAAGGAACACACTTTAATACAAATGTGTATAACACCACAATTACGTAAGTATGATTAATGTAACAAATATTATTAATATTATTATTATTTGTTTTTAAATGTTTTGTTTACCCAGATGCCTCACTGTTCATTGTATACATCCCCCGCGCACACACAAAATAGAGCAAGAATCCAGAAACTACAGGAGTAGAATGCAATGATGCCAACAGTTATGAATGTTACAACTTGTTGTAGCCCCGCAAATTCTATTAGCTTCCAGGTACTTATAAGTGCTCAAAGTCCTCTATGGGCCATGGCATAAGGCCAGCTTTATTGCAGAACTGGCTCTTCCTGATTGTCCTTAGACATTCTATCAGATTGTAGAGCACTAAGGAGAAGACCTCTAAGGAAATAGGCAAGAAAAGTTAACTGAAATGTTGCTTAAACATTAAGATTGCATTGGGAAGACAGTTTGATAGGCTTCTTCAATATTACTGAGATATAATAGAGAGGGAAAGTACAGCATAATTAGATTTGCAAGTTCCTATTGTTATAGCCTATCTCAATAAAATATAATTGTAGGCTTCCTTCTAGTCTGGTCTACCCCAAAGGCTGGCATACTTTTAGAAGGAGAATATGCTGTGGAGTGGATCCAGTCAATGAAGAAGGTTATCTTGCAGAACCAGGAAGTGAGCCTTTAAGGTGGCTATCCTTGCCTATAGATAAGTGTTCCTTCAAAGATTAGATTGATCTCCATCCTGCTGACATTTTGAAAGGGCCTTTAGACATGGATGTATGCTCACCTTTCATAGTGATCAGAGGGTTAGTTTAGGAATCTGGGGGGGGGGGATTAAACTGTTTTTGTTCTGAGTTGTTTGTTTGTTTGTTTGTTTGTTTGTTTGTTTGTTTATTCATTCATTCATTCATTCATTTATTTATTTATTTATTTATTTATTTATTTATTTATTTATTTATTTATTTATTTATTTATTTATATGCCGCCCTTCTCCTTAGACTCATTTTAGCAATAACACCTTTAAAAAAAACCAGAGCTAGCATATTGCCCCCACAATCTGGGTCCTCACTTTACCCACCTCGGAAGGATGGAAGGCTGAGTCAACCTTGAGCCGGGGATAAGATTTGAACCGCTGACCTGCATATCTACAGTCAGCTTTAGTGGCCTGAAGTACAGCACTCTACCTGCTGCACCACCCCGGCTTGCATGTGCTGCAGTTGTCAGCATCCCAACAGAACTCCAGGGGAAGGCTCAAACTACTATTATTGAGTTTGGCCATAATAGCATAATCCCACAAATCTAATTGCACCGTACCTCCTCCTTTTGCCTTTAGGGCAGTGATAGCGTGCGTGTGCGTGCTTAACCTCCTAATGCAATGCCCTCCCCATGCATGTGCACAACTCCCATGTGCTTCCCCCCCTCATGCACATAGGCCACTCTGAAGCCTCCAGACTTCCAGTAGTCCATTGGGCTGTTTTTCAGTCTCCTTAGGGCTCAGGAAAGTCTCCTGAAGGGATGTTAAAAAACAGCCCAACTGGCCAACCAAAAAACTGGGGAGAGCAAAAACAGCTGAAAAGGAGGCTGAAAATCAGCTGACATAGGGCAATGCCTTGCATGCTCTCAGATATGGCTCTGTGTGCCACCTGTGGCACATATGTGAGTCTTTGGAGAGGGGCGGCATACAAGTCTAATAAATAATAATAATAATAATAATAATAATAATAATAATAATAATAATAATAATAATAATATAATTAATAAGGATCCCAGCAGACATTTGAAAATGGAATTGACAAACTTTCCATCTGTCAATTGCAAAAGGCCGCTTTACTGGGATCGGCAAACATAATTCTCCGCTACATCACGCAGTCCTAGGTGCTTGGGAAGCGCCTGACTGATGATGAAATACGAAATCCAGCATAGTGATCTCATTAGCTGTGTTGTACTGACAATAATAATAATAATAATAATAATAATAATAATAATAAATTAATAAAATAATTAATAAGGATCTCAGCAGATATTTGAAAACGGAATTGACAAACTCTCCATCTGTCAATTGCAAAAGGCCACTTTACTGGGATCAGCACACATAATTCGCCGCTACATCACGCAGTCTTAGGTGCTTGGGAAGTCCTCGACTGATGATGAAATACGAAATCCAGCATAGTGATCTTGTTAGCTGTGTTGTACCGACAATAATAATAATAATAATAATAATAATAATAATAATAATAACAATAACAACAACAACAACAACAACAACAACATAAATCGCCACTACATCACACAGTCCTAGGTGCTTGGGAAGTGCCCGACTGGTGATGAAATACAAAATACAGCATAGTGATCTCGTTTGCTGTGTTGTACTGACATAATAATAATAATAATAATGCCATAGGTTCATAATCACTGCTATAGGGAGTGTAAGGTAGAGGCATCTGTCTGAGCTTCCTCTAAATATTTCTCATTGTTCTCGATGTAATAACAAATGTTTTAGCTTCTTTTGCCTAGATAGCAATTCCTGCATATATATATCTGTCAAGGCCATCTCCCTTATTCTCTCTGTGTGCTGTGTTTTATACTGTATTAAGTTTTGTAGTTTTATATGTAAACTACCCAGAGTTGCTATTGATGAGCAGCTATATAAATCAATGAATAAACTATCCAACCTGAAACCAATTTTCATAACAAGCAACTACATGCTAAGCATACTAACAAAGAACCAGCATCTTCAACCAATCCTTTGCAAACATTATCATCTTAATCTGACAAGATGCTTGTATGCTGTCTCATATATAATCTGCCTCCCTTCTTATCCCAATTGAGTTAAACTAACTCAAAATTGCTTACTTACTTGGCAGGTTGATAAATTTTGGGAATAGGAGTAATGCTTTCACTTTTAGTACCAAGAGATTTCCTTCTGCTTTTCAGTGATGAAGTATCAAGGGCAGGTTGATAAGTCTCCGTACTTATTTGTGAGAAGATCTTACTTCTCTTTATATCTTGGATTTTGCTTTCTCTTTTCTCAAACTGAGTGCTATTGCAAGAGAGGAACAAATTATTTTTCAGAAGGAGCAATAATACTTAGAAAATATGTAGAAAATACGTAAAGAGAAATATTAATAAATAATAAATATTAAATAAGTATCTTATGCTTTAAAATGTTCCTTCTCAGGTTGTTTTGCTATTCTTTTCAAAACGTTGAAAGTGATATTCAACATGAACAGTGTTAAAATGATTTAATATCCTCCAATGTTGAAGATGACTTTTTCACTCCACCCAGGCAGGCTAATTAAGAGAGTTTAAATATATATGCATCCATCTATTCATTTACTGCAGATTTTCAAATTCAATTGTATTTTAGGACTGAGCTTTAAAAATATTAATCAAAGAGCAATATACTACATGAGTCCTGAAGAGAGAAGAAAAACATTTACTTCAATAATACTTGGATTATCCACGGTTGACCTATCCAGATTCCTAAGAGGTCACTAAGGGGCGAGTACAAGTGCACTAGAGTGCCTTCCGTCCCCTGTCCTATTGCTCTCCTATATCTCCTATACCTTTCTTCTATTCCTATATCTCTTCTTCTCTTCTCTCATTGATATGTTCTATTCCTATAACTTCTCTTCTCTTCTTTCTTAGATATATTTTACTATGAGTATCTCCTCTATAACCTTCATCATATATTTTACTATGTGTATACCCACTAAAACCCTTATTGTGCATGGACAAAATCAATAAAAATAAAAAATAAATAAAAAGTTTTCTGGGCAAAAAAAAATCATCACTTCGAGTCTGTTTCTGTTCGTTTATGACCGGACCAAAAATAATTTTTTTAGGTACTTGAATTTGATCTTTTTGAAAACCTTTTCAACTGGAAAACTAGTTTGAACATTTATGAACATAATGATATGAAAATTGAACTGGAAAAATTGAGACTTATATTTTTATTTTGATCAAAAAGCCCCTCCCCCCATCCTTTCTGAATTTCGTGTCAATTTATATTTTTTAAGGCTACAAATCCCTAAGGAATTTCCCCCCAAAAGGTTTGATATACTAAATTGAACAATCCTGAACATAAGAAAAATATAAATGAACTGAAAAAAATGATTCTTATTGGTTTATTTTTGAATATAAGACCATATTGTTTTATACTCGAGTATAAGCCTACTCGAATATAAGCTTATTTGAGTATAAGCATGGGGGCCCATTTATGAGCAAAATAAACCAATAAGGATCATTTTTTTCAGTTTAATTTTCATATCATTATGTTCAGAAAGGTTCAAGCTACCAATCCCACACCAAAATAGAATAGTAAAATAGAATGCATTTTGCAGGCAAAATTATCAATAAACCCAAAAGTTTTGATATACTAAATTGAACAATCCTAAACATAAGAAAAATAGAAATGAACTGAAAAAAATGATTCTTATTGGTTTATTTTTGAATATAAGACCATATCGTTTTATACTCGAGTATAAGCCTACTCGAGTATAAGCCTATTTGAGTATAAGCATGGGGGCCCATTTATGAGCAAAATAAACCAATAAGGATCATTTTTTTCAGTTCAATTTTCATATCATTTTGTTCAGAAAGGTTCAAGCTACCAATCCCACACCAACTTTAGTAAAATAGAATGGATTTTGCAAGCAAAACTATCCATAAATTGAAAAAACTTTCACAAAAACGGGGGGGGGGAGGCACATTTATGTGCAAAATAAACCAATAAGGATTAATTTTTTCAGTTCAATTTTCATTCCATTGTGTGCAGAAATGTTCAAACTTTTTTCCAGGTGAAAAAAGCTTTCAAAAAGACCAAATATAAGTACCTAAAATGATCAATTTGCAGTCCTGGTCAAATAGACCCGGGAACATAACATTAGGGAGTTTTTTCGAACAGAACAGCATTAATTCAGCAACTTTCTCTCAGTATTCCACAGAGCCTCCATAGCATAGGTGTCAAACTCGCAGCATCACGATGCCATCCTGTGACATTTTGCAACATTTTTCCCCCTTTGCAGAGCTGGGGTGGGCGTGGCCCGCACATGATGCATTCTATCTGCAGGCTGCCAGTTTGATACCACTGTTCTAGAGCATGGTTGGCTGGGGAATTCTGGGAGTTGAAGTCCAAACATCTTAGCACATACAGTTTCTGAGATTGATAAACACTTTTCCGGAGAAATGGTGAGATATAACTCATTATACCTATCTCTCTCTTCCCTCTCTCCCCCTCCCTCTCATCTATCCATCCATCATGGGGCAAAAATCCTGAAAATATAAGTAAGTAATCACTTTTCAAAAGATCATTGGCCAGAGTGCCAAGTAAGGAAGCATCTTGGTTATTGCACTGATTACCGTACTGACTACTAAGGTGCATGAGATAGCAGCAGAGAATTAAAGAATTCTTTAATTTTGCTTTTTGCTTATTCCTCTGCTTGTCTATGATACTGCTAATCTCAGACTACTTTCTGATTCTTTTTTATACAGGGTATAGTTACCTTAGGCTTTTCTTATTCTGATTTTTTAAAACTTTTTTACTTTCTGATTCTTTTTTATACAGGTTGAAGTTATCTTAGGCTTTTCTTATTCTGATTTTTTTTTTACTTTTTTACTTTCTGATTCTTTTTTATACAGGGTGAAGTTATCTTAGGCTTTTCTTATTCTGATTTTTTAAAAACTTTTTTACTTTCTGATTCTTTTTCATACAGGGTTAAGTTATCTTAGGCTTTTCTTATTCTGATTTTTTTAAACTTTTTTACTTTCTGATTCTTTTTTATACAGGTTGAAGTTATCTTAGGCTTTTCTTATTTTGATTTTTTTTTTACTTTTTTACTTTCTGATTCTTTTTTATACAGGGTGAAGTTATCTTAGGCTTTTGTTATTCTGATTTTTTTTTTACTTTTTTACTTTCTGATTCTTTTTCATACAGGGTGAAGTTATCTTAGGCTTTTCTTATTCTGATTTTTTTTTTACTTTTTTACTTTCTGATTCTTTTTTATACAGGGTGAAGTTATCTTAGGCTTTTCTTATTCTGATTTTTTTTTTACTTTTTTACTTTCTGATTCTTTTTTATACAGGGTGAAGTTATCTTAGGCTTTTCTTATTCTGATTTTTTTTAACTTTTTTACTTTCTGATTCTTTTTTATACAGGGTGAAGTTATCTTAGGCTTTTGTTATTCTGATTTTTTTTTTACTGTTTTACTTTCTGATTCTTTTTCATACAGGGTATAGTTATCTTAGGCTTTTCTTATTCTGATTTTTTTTTTACTTTTTTACTTTCTGATTCTTTTTCATACAGGGTGAAGTTATCTTAGGCTTTTCTTATTCTGATTTTTTAAAAACTTTTTTACTTTCTGATTCTTTTTCATACAGGGTGAAGTTATCTTAGGCTTTTCTTATTCTGATTTTTTTTAACTTTTTTACTTTCTGATTCTTTTTCATACAGGGTGAAGTTATCTTAGGCTTTTCTTATTCTGATTTTTTTTAACTTTTTAACTTTCTGATTCTTTTTCATACAGGGTGAAGTTATCTTAGGCTTTTCTTATTCTGATTTTTTAAAACTTTTTTACTTTCTGATTCTTTTTCATACAGGGTGAAGTTATCTTAGGCTTTTCTTATTCTGATTTTTTAAAAACTTTTTTACTTTCTGATTCTTTTTCATACAGGGTATAGTTATTTTAGGCTTTTCTTATTCTGATTTTTTAAAAACTTTTTTACTTTCTGATTCTTTTTCATACAGGGTGAAGTTATCTTAGGCTTTTCTTATTCTGATTTTTTTTTTACTTTTTTACTTTCTGATTCTTTTTTATACAGGGTGAAGTTATCTTAGGCTTTTCTTATTCTGATTTTTTTTTTACTTTTTTACTTTCTGATTCTTTTTTATACAGGGTGAAGTTATCTTAGGCTTTTGTTATTCTGATTTTTTTTTTACTTTTTTACTTTCTGATTCTTTTTTATACAGGGTGAAGTTATCTTAGGCTTTTGTTATTCTGATTTTTTTTTTACTGTTTTACTTTCTGATTCTTTTTCATACAGGGTATAGTTATTTTAGGCTTTTCTTATTCTGATTTTTTTTTTACTGTTTTACTTTCTGATTCTTTTTCATACAGGGTGAAGTTATCTTAGGCTTTTCTTATTCTGATTTTTTAAAAACTTTTTTACTTTCTGATTCTTTTTCATACAGGGTGAAGTTATCTTAGGCTTTTCTTATTCTGATTTTTTTTAACTTTTTTACTTTCTGATTCTTTTTCATACAGGGTGAAGTTATCTTAGGCTTTTCTTATTCTGATTTTTTTTAACTTTTTAACTTTCTGATTCTTTTTCATACAGGGTGAAGTTATCTTAGGCTTTTCTTATTCTGATTTTTTAAAACTTTTTTACTTTCTGATTCTTTTTCATACAGGGTGAAGTTATCTTAGGCTTTTCTTATTCTGATTTTTTAAAAACTTTTTTACTTTCTGATTCTTTTTCATACAGGGTATAGTTATTTTAGGCTTTTCTTATTCTGATTTTTTAAAAACTTTTTTACTTTCTGATTCTTTTTCATACAGGGTGAAGTTATCTTAGGCTTTTCTTATTCTGATTTTTTTTAACTTTTTAACTTTCTGATTCTTTTTCATACAGGGTGAAGTTATCTTAGGCTTTTCTTATTCTGATTTTTTTTAACTTTTTTACTTTCTGATTCTTTTTCATACAGGGTGAAGTTATCTTAGGCTTTTCTTATTCTGATTTTTTAAAAACTTTTTTACTTTCTGATTCTTTTTCATACAGGGTGAAGTTATCTTAGGCTTTTGTTATTCTGATTTTTTTTTTACTGTTTTACTTTCTGATTCTTTTTCATACAGGGTATAGTTATCTTAGGCTTTTCTTATTCTGATTTTTTTTTTACTTTTTTACTTTCTGATTCTTTTTCATACAGGGTGAAGTTATCTTAGGCTTTTCTTATTCTGATTTTTTAAAAACTTTTTTACTTTCTGATTCTTTTTCATACAGGGTGAAGTTATCTTAGGCTTTTCTTATTCTGATTTTTTTTAACTTTTTTACTTTCTGATTCTTTTTCATACAGGGTGAAGTTATCTTAGGCTTTTCTTATTCTGATTTTTTTTAACTTTTTAACTTTCTGATTCTTTTTCATACAGGGTGAAGTTATCTTAGGCTTTTCTTATTCTGATTTTTTAAAACTTTTTTACTTTCTGATTCTTTTTCATACAGGGTGAAGTTATCTTAGGCTTTTCTTATTCTGATTTTTTAAAAACTTTTTTACTTTCTGATTCTTTTTCATACAGGGTATAGTTATTTTAGGCTTTTCTTATTCTGATTTTTTAAAAACTTTTTTACTTTCTGATTCTTTTTCATACAGGGTGAAGTTATCTTAGGCTTTTCTTATTCTGATTTTTTTTTTACTTTTTTACTTTCTGATTCTTTTTTATACAGGGTGAAGTTATCTTAGGCTTTTCTTATTCTGATTTTTTTTTTACTTTTTTACTTTCTGATTCTTTTTTATACAGGGTGAAGTTATCTTAGGCTTTTCTTATTCTGATTTTTTTTTTACTTTTTTACTTTCTGATTCTTTTTTATACAGGGTGAAGTTATCTTAGGCTTTTCTTATTCTGATTTTTTTTAACTTTTTTACTTTCTGATTCTTTTTTATACAGGGTGAAGTTATCTTAGGCTTTTGTTATTCTGATTTTTTTTTTACTGTTTTACTTTCTGATTCTTTTTCATACAGGGTATAGTTATCTTAGGCTTTTCTTATTCTGATTTTTTTTTTACTTTTTTACTTTCTGATTCTTTTTCATACAGGGTGAAGTTATCTTAGGCTTTTCTTATTCTGATTTTTTAAAAACTTTTTTACTTTCTGATTCTTTTTCATACAGGGTGAAGTTATCTTAGGCTTTTCTTATTCTGATTTTTTTTAACTTTTTTACTTTCTGATTCTTTTTCATACAGGGTGAAGTTATCTTAGGCTTTTCTTATTCTGATTTTTTTTAACTTTTTAACTTTCTGATTCTTTTTCATACAGGGTGAAGTTATCTTAGGCTTTTCTTATTCTGATTTTTTAAAACTTTTTTACTTTCTGATTCTTTTTCATACAGGGTGAAGTTATCTTAGGCTTTTCTTATTCTGATTTTTTAAAAACTTTTTTACTTTCTGATTCTTTTTCATACAGGGTATAGTTATTTTAGGCTTTTCTTATTCTGATTTTTTAAAAACTTTTTTACTTTCTGATTCTTTTTCATACAGGGTGAAGTTATCTTAGGCTTTTCTTATTCTGATTTTTTTTTTTACTTTTTTACTTTCTGATTCTTTTTCATACAGGGTGAAGTTATCTTAGGCTTTTCTTATTCTGATTTTTTTTTTTACTTTTTTACTTTCTGATTCTTTTTCATACAGGATATAATTATCTTAGGCTTTTCTTATTCTGATTTTTTAAACTTTTTTACTTTCTGATTCTTTTTTATACAGGGTGAAGTTATCTTAGGCTTTTCTTATTCTGATTTTTTAAACTTTTTAAGTTTCTGATTCTTTTTCATACAGGGTGAAGTTATCTTAGGCTTTTCTTATTCTGATTTTTTTTTTTACTGTTTTACTTTCTGATTCTTTTTCATACAGGTTGAAGTTATCTTAGGCTTTTCTTATTCTGATTTTTTTTTTTACTTTTTTACTTTCTGATTCTTTTTCATACAGGGTGAAGTTATCTTAGGCTTTTCTTATTCTGATTTTTTTTTTTACTGTTTTACTTTCTGATTCTTTTTCATACAGGGTATAGTTATCTTAGGCTTTTCTTATTCTGATTTTTTAAACTTTTTTACTTTCTGATTCTTTTTTATACAGGGTGAAGTTATCTTAGGCTTTTCTTATTCTGATTTTTTAAACTTTTTAAGTTTCTGATTCTTTTTCATACAGGGTGAAGTTATCTTAGGCTTTTCTTATTCTGATTTTTTTTTTTACTGTTTTACTTTCTGATTCTTTTTCATACAGGTTGAAGTTATCTTAGGCTTTTCTTATTCTGATTTTTTTTTTTACTGTTTTACTTTCTGATTCTTTTTCATACAGGGTATAGTTATCTTAGGCTTTTCTTATTCTGATTTTTTTTTTACTTTTTTACTTTCTGATTCTTTTTCATACAGGGTGAAGTTATCTTAGGCTTTTCTTATTCTGATTTTTTTTAACTTTTTTACTTTCTGATTCTTTTTTATACAGGGTGAAGTTATCTTAGGCTTTTCTTATTTTGATTTTTTTAACTTTTTTAGTTTCTGATTCTTTTTCATACAGGGTGAAGTTATCTTAGGCTTTTCTTATTCTGATTTTTTTTAACTTTTTTAGTTTCTGATTCTTTTTCATACAGGGTGAAGTTATCTTAGGCTTTTCTTATTCTGATTTTTTAAAACTTTTTTACTTTCTGATTCTTTTTCATACATGGTGAAGTTATCTTAGGCTTTTCTTATTCTGATTTTTTAAAACTTTTTTACTTTCTGATTCTTTTTCATACATGGTGAAGTTATCTTAGGCTTTTCTTATTCTGATTTTTTAAAAACTTTTTTACTTTCTGATTCTTTTTCATACAGGGTATAGTTATTTTAGGCTTTTCTTATTCTGATTTTTTTTTTACTTTTTTACTTTCTGATTCTTTTTCATACAGGGTGAAGTTATCTTAGGCTTTTCTTATTCTGATTTTTTTTTTTTACTTTTTTACTTTCTGATTCTTTTTCATACAGGGTATAGTTATCTTAGGCTTTTCTTATTCTGATTTTTTTTTTTTACTTTTTTACTTTCTGATTCTTTTTCATACAGGGTATAATTATCATAGGCTTTTCTTATTCTGATTTTTTTTTTTTACTTTTTTACTTTCTGATTCTTTTTCATACAGGGTATAGTTATCTTAGGCTTTTCTTATTCTGATTTTTTTTTTACTTTTTTACTTTCTGATTCTTTTTCATACAGGGTATAGTTATCTTAGGCTTTTCTTATTCTGATTTTTTTTTTTTTACTTTTTTACTTTCTGATTCTTTTTCATACAGGGTATAGTTATCTTAGGCTTTTCTTATTCTGATTTTTTAAAACTTTTTTACTTTCTGATTCTTTTTTATACAGGATATAATTATCTTAGGCTTTTCTTATTCTGATTTTTTTTTAAACTTTTTTACTTTCTGATGCTTTTTCATACAGGGCATAGTTATCTTAGGCTTTTCTTATTCTGATTTTTTTTTTTACTTTTTTACTTTCTGATTCTTTTTCATACAGGGTATAGTTATCTTAGGCTTTTCTTATTCTGATTTTTTTTTTACTTTTTTAGTTTCTGATTCTTTTTCATACAGGGTATAGTTATCTTAGGCTTTTCTTATTCTGATTTTTTTTTTTACTTTTTTACTTTCTGATTCTTTTTCATACAGGGCATAGTTATCTTAGGCTTTTCTTATTCTGATTTTTTTTTTTACTTTTTTACTTTCTGATTCTTTTTCATACAGGATATAATTATCTTAGGCTTTTCTTATTCTGATTTTTTAAAACTTTTTTACTTTCTGATTCTTTTTTATACAGGATATAATTATCTTAGGCTTTTCTTATTCTGATTTTTTAAAACTTTTTTACTTTCTGATTCTTTTTCATACAGGGTATAGTTATCTTAGGCTTTTCTTATTCTGATTTTTTAAAACTTTTTTACTTTCTGATTCTTTTTCATACAGGGTATAGTTATCTTAGGCTTTTCTTATTCTGATTTTTTAAAACTTTTTTACTTTCTGATTCTTTTTTATACAGGATATAATTATCTTAGGCTTTTCTTATTCTGATTTTTTAAAACTTTTTTACTTTCTGATTCTTTTTCATACAGGGTATAGTTATCTTATTCCTATCAAGAATTTTCTTAATTTAATCCCCATTCTGTAACACTTGTAAAATCTCTTTTATTACAGTAACAAGCAATTAGATTTTCCCTCTAGGATTGCCCATATGCATCCACAAATGCCTTTCTTTCTTTCTTCTTAGTCACCAAATATCAACGGTAAATCTTAATTCTGAAATGCCAGAGGATTACTTACATATCAAATTTGGATTCTAGGGCAGTTGGTCCGCTGTCTTCACCCTGCCTTACAGGAATAGAAATAGCCAAGTAATCAATAAAAGAGGTTGGGCTTTGCTGATAATCGGGTATTACTCTTTCTCGCATCCGTATTTGTTCATCAGCAAAATATGTGAAATCTTCAGGCTCAATTTCCTTGGCTTGCTCAGATAAAGATTGTAGTCTGCTACTTCTTTTTTCGCGTAGGATACTTATAGTTGAGGGCTTGCTCACTTCATCTGGCTCACTCAGTTGAAGTTGGTCCTCCTCAGCTGTTTCACTCAATTCCCCAAGCTCTTTCTCTTCAATCTGGTCGCTCAGTTCTTGAAGTTGGCTTTCGTCCCCCTCACTAATTTCTTGAAGGCGGCCTTCTTCACCTTCACTCAGTTCTTGAAGTCGGCTTTCTTCACCCTCACTCAGTTCTTGAAGTCGGCTTTCGTCAACCTCCTCAATCAGTTCTTGAAGTCGGCTTTCTTCACCCTGGTCGCTCAGTTCTTGAAGTCGGCTTTCTTCAACCTCCTCACTTATTTCTTGAAGTAGGTTGTCTTCCTTCAGTTCAATTATCTCTTGAGGTTGGTCCTCTTCCTCTTGCTCTATTAGCTGTTGAGTTGTGCTCTTGCTGAATGGCACATCGGGGCCTTGGTTTTCATTTTCCGCAGTTTGTTCCGTTGGGCCTTGGATGATCTCTTCAGCTTGCCCATTTGTGAGTTCGACTGTGTTATCAGGTTGTTCATCCGGGCCGTTGGGTTTGCTGTTTTCAGCCTGCACATTCTCATTTATTGATTCTCTGTGAACAAGTAAGCAGAGCACAGGTATCAAAGAAAATATTTTACATGTTTTGGCATCCTTGATCCTCTTATGTGGGTGAAACCTCCCAGTGTCAGAGGTCTGCTTCTGACAGAGAAGGGTCTGTAGCAGATAGTGAAAGTGAAGTGGAATCCTCAGAGGAGGTAATAGCAGACAGCCCATTAGCTAGTCTCCCTGTGAGTGATTCATCATCGTTATCATCACTGGATTCAGAAGGGGAGATATTAATTGTTGTGCGCAGACGCAGGGCAATGTTTAGGAAAGAGCAACTGCGTAAATACTACAGGAAATAAGGGAGATTACCTGTGGCTGGGTATAATTAGACTAATTGGGGCTGCTGTTAAATTGTCATCATTCTGGCCTCTGGACGTGGAAGTTTATCTGTTCGGTGAAGGAGGACATGTATTTTGTATTAGGTTTCTACAAGGACTCTCTTTGAACTGTTTCCAGGACTTTTGAACTAAATCATAGTCAAGTTTGTGACTTTGAGAAATCTTGAAGGAGAGTGGCTGTGATGTCTTCATAGCTGCTTGTTATCTGCTTTGTGTTTGTTTGTTTATTGTTCTTCACAGCATTCAATGCTGTTGCTTTGAAGGTGAGCACTTTGCCTGACTAAAAGTGTGTTTGGCTCCTATTTTACTTTCGATAAAAACAGTGTTATTGACTTTACAACTGTGTGTATCTGAATTCCTACCTTTGAACTTAATTGAGGGCTCGTGCCGAGAAACAGGTACAAACATGATTTAAAAATGCATAGGATTCTTTACTTATCTTTTAAATTAATTATTAGATTATTTATTTATTTATTCCTTTGAAGCAGGGGTGACAAACTCAAGACCTGGGGGCTGAATCTGGCTTATGAGCTGCTTAGATCTGGCCTGCAGAACCACCCAAGAAATACCAAAGGACCAGTTTGTGGTACCTCTGCCAGTGAAATCGGAAATTGGTAGGGCTGAGGGCTCCCTAAGGTAAAAGTCAGCCCTGGTTGTGGCCCTCAGTGAAATTGAGTTTGACCACCTTGCTTTAGAATAACAGCAAAACAGCTTTAACAATTCAAGGTAGCTTACAAAAATACAATTTTTTAAAAAAGGAGACAAAACAAAACCTAAATATTAACAAAGCTAGAGTACAATACCTTTGCAATTTAAAATGTTAAATACAAAGACAGACAAAACGGAAATTAAAGACCTAG
Source organism: Erythrolamprus reginae (assembly GCF_031021105.1). Lineage (NCBI taxonomy): Eukaryota > Metazoa > Chordata > Lepidosauria > Squamata > Dipsadidae > Erythrolamprus > Erythrolamprus reginae. Next base: position 101,491,792 of record NC_091963.1, on the reverse strand, counting down.
GTTTTTAAAAACTACAATTTGAACCTTTTCTGAAAATCATTTGTTCCAGAATATGGGTCTTGAACTAAGAAGTCAGAATTAATTGTAGGTATTATCTATCTATCTATCTATCTATCTATCTATCTATCTATCTATCTATCTATCTATCTATCTATCTATCTACTTATCTCTCTCTCTCTCTCTCTTTCGCTCTCTCTCTCTCTCCATCCATCCATCCACCCACCCATCCATCTTTTTTCAAAAAGTTTTTTATTTTTTCTCCACCAAAACATGTTTACAACATTATATACCTTCAATATACAGTTTAAACAGATGTCTTTTTACATACAATATTATAAAAAGAATGTCCATTCTGTTATTTCTTAACCTTCAGCATATATACTACACTGGTAATACCACACTTGGAATACTCTGTCCTGTTCAGGTCACCACAATACTAAAAAGATGTTGGGACTCCAGAAAGAGTGCAGAGAAGAGCAACAAACGCAGGGGCTGGAGGCTAAAATGCTTGATAAATGGTTGCAGGGAGGGATATCTAACCTTAAGGAAAAGAAGGATTAGGGTGACATGAATAGCAGTTTTCCATATTTGGGGTCTATCACAGCGAAGGGAGAGAGTTGACCTACTCTTCAAATCATCTGAGGGCAGGACAAGAAGTAATGCATGAAAGATTATCAAAGGGAGATACAACAAAGAACTATGGAGAAACTTCTTGACGGTGAGAACAATTAATCAATGGAATTGCTTCCAGAAATTGAGGGTAACATGCCTATCAAAAGCATCACAGTGTTTCTTTCACATAATTTCCCCCTAGAGTACTCTACCCATGGGCAGAAGAACCTGCTTCATCTGGGTTCAATGTTTAAATAAAAGAAAGGAGCAACTGTTAAATATTATTATTTGTATGCCGCCCCTCTCTGAAGACTCGGAGCGGCTCACAACAAGAATACAAAATAAAAATCCAATGATTAAAACAGCAAAACAGTTAAAAAACCTTGATTTAAAAACACTCATGCAACCCAAACAAACCATACGTAAAATGGATATGTTAAAGGGTTAAATATGTTAAAGGGTTAAATAAGGTCCAGGAGGGAAGTGTTTTTAATAGGAAAGGGAACACAAGAACAAGGGGGCACAATCTGAGGTTAGTTGGGGGAAAGATCAGAAGCAACGTGAGAAAATATTATTTGACTGAAAGAGTAGTAAATGCTTGGAACAAACTTCCAGCAGACGTGGTTGGTAAATCCACAGTAACTGAATTTAAACATGCCTGTGATAAACATATATCCATCCTAAGATAAAATACAGGAAATAGTATAAGGGCAGACTAGATGGACCTTGAGGTCTTTTTCTGCCGTCAAACTTCTATGTTTCTACGTTCCCATGAAGAATAACTTTTGCTTAGTCTGCAACTTTCAGCCAATGACAAAAATGATAGGGACCGTGGCAAGCCACGTAGAGTACAACCCCTCTGTATCGATTTATTCAGATCAGTTATAAAGTGACTTGAATCTCGCACTTCAACTGACAGCCTGTGCTTTCCAGAAACGTCTCAATTACCTGGGCAAAATTTAGATTACCTGTCAGGTTCGTGCTCCATTCTTCAGGAATTGTAAGTGAGGCTCACTCTTTCCATAAGAGCACAGTTGCAATTGTCAAGAAGATTGCATAAAGATCCTTGCTGGAAGAGGAAAAGAAACAATGCTAATAACCCATTGCACGGAACCACGCCCTCCCAATTGAGGAAAAAGAGCATGATAGGACACCCAAGAGAGCCTTGCCTCTTTTTCTAACCCCTTTCCCTGTATGACTCACTTATGACGCTGTAGGGACCAGCGGTATAGTTGGCAATGCCAGAGGACTTGGGATGAAATAGCCAGACTTGGACAAGGGGCAACTAGAACCACAAGCATAAAGAAGGACAATAGTTCAAGACTTCCATTGTTACAGCTGAGACTTTAGATCTTCTGATGGGAGGGCTTCAGTTGTTAGGACAAGGGGAAATGATTCTCAGGTGAATTAAAGAATCATCTCTTCCCTTGGCCAGGGTCTTCCACCTCTGCCTGAATAGCACTTGTTGTATGAGAAGTTCCAGCCTGATGATGTCACAGAGCAGCTGGTGATCCAAACAAAGATTACACTGTAGAAAACAACCCCACCCCCGCCCCAAAGGTGCAGGTTTCTGCCAAGATGCCGGGGAAACAAAGCGGTATAGAGGGACCAAATAGGGCCTCCTCCACTGTTCGACAAGGCCAGCATTGTTGCTAGAGCCCACACATTAACATATGTGCCTATTCCAGCCAAAGACCTTTAAACAAATGAAAAAGCTAGGCACCAATAAAAACCAAACAGCCAGCAATGGATTTGTAATTTAATTAATTACTTCTCATTCTCAACATCTTTCAGGAACTTCGTAGTAGCAGTGTCAGAAAATGTCCTATCATTTAATTTACAAAGAATGTTGCTCTGGATTACTTTGAAGGCTGCAACCCAGTGAAACTTCTGGCAATGACCATTATTGTAACTGTGACTAAAGTTCAGTCAGGGATAAACAGAGTAATATACTGTACATGTCACATGGATGTATGACTAACTGCAACATGGCATTTAAGAGACTTGGGTCAGAAAACAAAATGTATCTGCAACTGTGATTTGAATGTCCTCTACAAGCTCCCCTCCCCTATCTGTCATGAAATTAGGCAGCAGAAAACAGCAATTTAGCTTTCTCTAGTTTAGGACTTTTGTTTGTTTGTGTGTTTGTGTGTTTGTTTGTTTGTTTATTGGATTTGTATGCCGCCCCTCTCCACAGACTCGGGGCGGCTAACAACAATAATAAAACAGCATATAATAATAATCCAATACTAAAAACAGTTAAAAAGGACCAGACATACCATGCATAAAATTGTAAGGGCCTAAGGGGAAAGAGTATCTCAATTCCCCCATGCCTGGTGGCAGAGGTAGGTTTTAAGCAGCTTACGAAAGGCAAGGAGGGTGGGGGCAATTCTAATCTCTGGGGGGAGTTGGTTCCAGAGGGCCGGGGCTGCCACAGAGAAGGCTCTTCCCCTGGGTCCCGCCAAACGACATTGTTTAGTTGACGGGACCCAGACAAGTCCCACTCTGTGGGACCTAACTGGTCGCTGGGATTCGTGCAGCAGAAGGCGGTCCCTGAGATAATCTGGTCCGGTGCCATGAAGGGCTTTATAGGTCATAAAATGTACCAGTTAACAGGTATAAATATGAACATGGACATGGGCGAAGGAAATGAATATAAATAAATGGGTACAGTAGAACAGGGAGGGTAGGCACGCTGGTGCGCTTACGCACGCCCCCTTTATGGACCTCTTAGGAATGGCGTGAGGTCCACGGTAGACAGTTTAAGGTTGAAGCTGTGAGGGTTTGGGGACAACAATGGAGTCGGGTAGAGCATTCTAGGCACTGACCATTCTGTTGCTAAAGTTGTATATGCTAAGACTACAGCATCCATCACCCTTAGCTAACAAATCTAGGAAGGGTATAGGTTCCAACTTACACGAGGTCAACAGTTTGGGAAAACTCTGCATATATAATTGGATGCTTTATGTATGATGGTTCTTCAATCATTATATTTGTTCAAGTGCCCAAACTAAAACTACATGGTTCATTTCTGTAATGATCCAACTTCAGCCTAGGTTTCCCTTTTTCATTTCCTGCTAAAAAGTCATGGATCTTGGCATCCCAACCATTTTGGGACCATTTATTACCATGCATGTATATAGCATGCCCACCTACATATATTTTTGTTTAGTATTGATCATGTAATGTATCTTCTATATCCTGAATCTGATCTTTAGTTCTTTAACGCTCACCTTTGTATTGCATTTTCATGTTACGCAGATTACTGCACTTCCACTTTTCTTAGGTTTTCCATTTTATAGACATTATGGTCATTGCTGGTACCCTACAAGTATGATGCTCTAGCTCATTGATGGTGAACCTATGGCACGGGTGCCACAGGTGGCACGTGGAGCCACATGCACGAGCCTTTGCCCTAGCTTAGCTCCAATATGCACATGTGTACCGGCCACTGATATTTGGCTTGCACAGAGGCTCTGGGAGGGCACCTTTGGCTTCTAGAGAGCCTCCAGGGGATGGGGGAGGACATTTTTACCCTCACCTGGTTCTAGGGAAGCAGTTGGAACCTGGGGAGGGCGAAACATGAGCTACTGGACCAGTGATGGGCTACCATAATTTTTACTACCACACTGTGGACATGGCTTATAGAAACATAGAAGTCTGACGGTAGAAAAAGACCTCATGGTCCATCTAGTCTGCACTTATACTATTTTCTGTATTTTATCTTAGGATGGATATATGTTTAACCCAGGCATGTTTAAATTCAGTTACTGTGGATTTATCTACCACGTCTGCTGGATGTTTGTTCCAAGGATCTACTACTCTTTCAGTAAAATAATATTTTCTCATGTTGCTTTTGATCTTTCCCCCAACTAACTTCAGATTGTGTCCCCTTGTTCTTGTGTTCACTTTTCTATTAAAAACACTTCCCTCCTGGACCTTATTTAACCCTTTGACATATTTAAATGTTTCGATCATGTCCCCCCTTTTCCTTCTGTCCTCCAGACTATACAGATTGAGTTCATTAAGTCTTTCCTGATAGGTTTTATGCTTAAGACCTTCTACCATTCTTGTAGCCCGTCTTTGGACCCGTTCAATTTTGTCAATATCTTTTTGTAGGTGAGGTCTCCAGAACGGAACACAGTATTCCAAATGTGGTCTCACCAGCACTCTATATAGCGGGATCACAATCTCCTTCTTCCTGCTTGTTATACCTCTAGCTATACTCAGATTGAGGATTTCTTTTCCCCAAGTGCATTATTTTACATTTGGAAACATTAAACTGCAGTTTTCCATTGCTTTGACCATTTATCTAGTAAAACTAAATCATTTACCATATTACAGACGCCTCCAGGAATATCAACCCTATTGCATACTTTAGAGTCATCGGCAAATAGGCAAACCTTCCCTACCAAACCTTCCCCTATGTCACTCAGAAACATATTAAAAAGAATAAGACCCAGAACAGACCCTTGTGGCACACCGCTTGTAACCTGTCTCTGCTCAGAATACTCACCATTAACAATAACTCTCTGATGTCTATGCTTCAGCCAGCTGCAAATCCATTGAACTATCCAGGGATTTGCTTATGCATTTTGTTTCAACATCTTTCAATGCAAATTGGGTGCTCTGGGGTGGAGCTCCAAAATTTTGCTACTGGTACTGCGTTCCTGAGCCCACCACTGTACTGGGCCCATCAGAAGTTGGGAAACAGGCTGCTTCTGGCCTCCAGAGGGTGGGGGGAAGCTGTTTTCACCCTCCCCATGCATTGAATTATTGGTGTGACCACTCGTGCATGTGTGATAGCACATGCTGACACTCTTTCAGCACCTGATGGGGAAAAGGGTTGCCATCACTGCTCTAGCTTTTTGATGTTTCCCATAAGCTGGGGTAGCTGCCTATATTTCTGATGTAGTCCTACAAAAGGCCTCTAGATGTCACTATCCACCCAACACTAGATTCTGTCTGGCTTCAGCTAAGGGCCTCAAGCTAATAAACGGGCTTGCTAAAAAAAAGGCATCTGAAATGCTAATGAAAAAAAAAGAGCAGCATGTGAGAAATGAGTTAAGTTTCATGATGATCTTCACACACTTTATGACTGCCTGGGAGAACATGGGTTGTGCATTGTGTGGAAGCAGTTCAGATTATTTTTTTTTGTAGTTTTATAATACAGCACAGGGAAATCATAGGAAAGACAAAGCAGTACATAGACATACATGGTACATTCTTGTCACCTTTAATCATCCTGCTGAAAGAAATGATTTGGTTGGAGCACCATAGCAAGGAGAGAAGGGGAAAAAATACACTGTATTTCATAAAATATCTTCTCCTAGACAGCTATAACATGCAAAGGATTCCGTTCTCTTTCTGTAGCTGGCTAACTCTTCCACGTAAGCAATAATATGAGATTATTTTCTCATTTCAGCTAGGGGTGTCTCTATTTCATGTAAAAAAAAATTATAAAGATAAATAAATTATAAATTATAAAAAATTATAAACATAAATAAATTATAATATAATTTATTTTATAAAATAAATAAATATAATGTGATATGCATGGGTTCAGGCTTTATTTCTCATTTTCTTCTAATAAGACAATCTTAATTTAATTTAATTTAATTTATTAGACTTTTAAGCCATCCAACTTCTTGCGGACTCTGGGGGGTTTGAATCGTCTAGCTCAGAGATCTCCAAACTTGGCAAGTTGTAAGACTTGTTGACTTCATGTCCCAAAATTCCTCAGCCAATTACATCCCCTGAGCAGTCTGTGAGTTGAAGTCTATAAATCTTAAAGTTGCCAACTTTGGAGCCCCTTGTTCTAGAGAGATAATAGATGGGAAGAAAGCTAAATTGAAGCTCAGTCCAGAGAAGGCAGAGATATTGCCTATGTAAGGCTCATCTATCCAACTCAGTAGTGTCTGTTCTGTTGTGGAAGGGGGTACATTCCTCCTTCCACAAGAGGGATGCTAACACGAAACTAGCCCTAGAAAATTAAGAGGCCTTGCTGAATGCTTAAGCTGACCTTACCTGGACAAACGTAGCTCTATGACCATTACTCATGCTCTGGTAAAGAAATTTAGAACTCATCTTGGGAAAAATCCAGCCAGCATAGAATTCTGGGAGTTGAAGTCCACAAGTCTTAAAATTGCCAAGTTTGAAGACCTCTGTAACATATGCTTGAACAAATTCAGAGGTAGAAGAAAGCCTGAGAGACAAACTAATCCCATCCTGATTTTTGTTGTTCTTGGTACAAGATGGAATATATAAAGAAAACATGAAAAGGTTTTTTAACCTCCCCCCCCCCCAAGATTGATGTCTGCACTTCGAAATAGACCAGATCACAGGGATTCCAGAAATGCTGCCTTTTTTGTTGTAGAATATGAGAATCTTGAAAGCTGCTCAGTTTTTTTGTCCTCTGTCACATTTTTATAGTACCGTAAATAAAATCAAGGCATATTTAGAGTTTGTTTTTCACACTTCTTTCAGCCCCTCCTTAACGGATCACTGCCTATTGCACTACTCCCCATGATTCTCAGTCCATCCCCAAGGTCAACCCTAAGTTCCTTTACTGATAGTCTCCCAGAATGATGGATTACTGTAAAGAATTAGACAAATTGCTCCTTTGGAAAATGATTGGGAAATTCCAGCAGTTCACAATAGACAGACAGACCATAGGGTTTCACCAATCAAGTTGTATTAAGCCAACTCTTTGGCATCTACACAGGCTATCGGACCAGTTCCAGGCCTAATTTAAAATATGTGTTCAGTCTATGAAACACAAATAACTTGGCAAAAGGACACTGAAAGAACATCTCCTGAGATATTATCCTACTTAGACTCTGAAATTTTCAGCAGAGGCAATGATTCAATCTCCTCTTGAATGGTTACAAAAAAGGAGGGTCGGCTTTTTGGTGATGATACCACTAGGAACTTTAAAAGCAAATGACCGCTGCTATTAATGATGATTTCATATTGAAAATGCTGTGCTATTCTCTGTGTTGGTTTCTGTATTATTTAAATAATTTCTCCTATGACTTATATAGTTCTTGTATTTTAACTGAACTAAAAAAGAACTTCTATCATTTTACAATAAACAAAGGCAATAAAAATAAAATGGACAAAGATTGATTAGACAGGTCAAATAAATTAGTGAATTGAAACTCTTTATTTATGTGTGCCACAGGCACTCTTATACAAATGGCCACATTGGCCTTACTTTTAACCAACACTACTCAAAATAATTCTGCCCTTCATTTTGATCTCAGTTCAGGAAAAAGCAGCCTCACTTCTTAGCTGCTTTCCTTTTCTTTTTAATAACACACACACTTAAGATTCCACAATTTTGAAAATGAGAAAACGTTGACTTTGGGATAAGGGATCTAGAAGAATGACTGTGGGAAATCATAAGAGATATACCTCTAAGTTGTTTCAGTGCAAGTTACCATCCCAGAGAAAATCTTTTTATGGAAATCTTTCTAGTATTTCTAGTAACAAGGTTTTCAACACTTTTTAATAGGAGAATGAATTCTCATTTTCCTAATTACAGAAGCAGCTATTTCTCATGGAAAGGTGCTAGTCTTCAGACACAGAGATCCATAAATGCTACGTATATTTATAGGAAGTGTTAGAGCAGCAAAGGTGCTAATGCAGGTGTAGAAAACAAAAGAGAAAAGGAAAGGCACATTTATATTATTATGCTCCCAAGTTTCAATATGGCCATGAGTCTTTAGATCAGTGATTCTCAACCTGAGGGTCGGGACCACTTTGGGGGTTGAACAACTTTTTCACAGGGGTCGCTTAAGACCATGGAAAAAGACAAATTTCCCATGGTATTAAGAACTAAAGCTTCTATTTTGGCGCCTTGGAACATATTTTTACAATCTGACCAATCAGGCATTTACATTGGGGATGTCCCTCTGACCTTCCTGCCAATCAGCTTAAAGCTCTATTGGGAGAATTGGTGCTAGACTTATGGTTGGGGTCACCACATGAGAAAATGTATTAAGGGGTCACAGGATTAGAAAGGTTGAGAACCACTGCTCTAGATGGAAAGCCAACACTTCGTTCTACCAAATATCTTTAATGCTTTACCTATATTAGAGACTCTATGATGCAAAAGGCCCCAAGAAGTTAGCTAGGTTGTTTCAGCAAGTCCACCCCCCCCCCCACCTGCTTCAGAAAAACTTGAGGGAGAATTTTCTGATCATCTAGGACAGGGGTAGGCATGATTGGCTCAGGAATTCTGGGAGTTGAAGTCCACAAGTCATAGAAGAGCCAACTTTGCCGACCTCTGATCTAGGACACTCACCTAGGTGAGTATTGATTCCCTGAGTGAAAAGCAGGACCTGAGGAGAACTTATCCCAATGCTTTATGTGAAGCAAGTGGCAAATCCTATCTAATATGTCATTTACTGATGAGGAAATTTCTGGCTTTATATGGTGGATGATATGAACGTATGTAGCTATCTTGTATTGTACAGCTAGGCAGCAATGTTTAAACGGCTCACTCTTGTTGGATAACAGATTTCTAAACTGACATACTGATGATTAAATATGGGATGTCTGGTATGTGAAACATGTTCTATACATGAGCTACATTTTCTTCCCAAACCTCCCCCATGAAGATCAAGTAGTTATATACTTATGTACTTAGGTGTTGGTGTATATACATTGCATTAAGGATTTTAAAATTACAGTTTGTTGACTAGAATCATAGGCTGTAAGATGTGAAAGGCCCTTTGGGCATCATCTAGTGCAACTCCATATCCCAGTGCTATTTCTACAGAAAATACCAAATTGCAGTAACTCGGTTTATATACAATATCAATACTGTGAATGAATTTGTACATGATGCTAAGCCAATAACAAGAATTCCACATTAGAACTTATCATGTGTGAACCCTGCTAAGATACTAATGTTGTGTGAAATATTATTTAGGAGGAATATAATCTGAGCCAGAGACCTAGAAATATAGGAAGTCAGCATACAAAAAGGAATTAATGCAGATTGCTTTTTTTCTCATTGGAGAAAGCAAATAATCTATAGTACCAGGAACTGTTTCTTTCTAAAAATTAAAAGCAAGGAAATTATTATATCATAGTTTTGGAATAAGGGTAACAAAAAGAATAGTCTAACAATATTGGAACTCTGATGCCATATGTATTTGAAAATGTATTTTTCTTTAAGCCTCCAATAGAACATGTCTTATTTCTGAATTCATTTGGAAGCTCAGGTTTGCAATTGCATTGACAGCAAAATAGAAGTGGACAGGTCCCTAAGTCTCACAATGAACTCCCTTTCCTTGGGTGTCAAAATCTGGCCTGTGGGACTGGCCTGGAAATAGCAAAACATCAGCCCCGCGGTACCTCTGGCAGCCAAAATGGGGCACAGGAATCCTGGTGCGGCCCCTCACCCTGTTTTGGCTGTCAGGGTACTGCAGGAGGCATCCATCCTATCTCCCCTTGCTCCTCCTGCTGGCCCTCACAAAAATCCAGTTTGACAACCCTGCTGTATTCCCTCCCCCTACGCTATGTCTATTAGGAGCAAGGATTTTTGAAGGAAACCCTGATTCCTTGCATGTTCTCTGTTAGACAGCAGTGTTCAAAGTGTAATGGAGGACTTTGAGCACACTACTGTCTTGGCCAACCCAATCAGTGTCTTGAATGTTTGGAAAGGTAAAGGAAAGGGGCAGTAGCAACAGCACAAGCAACCAGCTGAACCCCTGGAAACGTTGCCTGGTTGAGGGACTTTGGGTTCAGCTTGCAATGGATTTACATATCATGGAGCTCCTCTACCCTAAATTTCACTAGTTTATCTTATAAAGCTCAATAATCACGACCCCTGATTTTGTTCAGATATAATCTTCTCTTAACCCTGGATTTATGCAGTGCTGTTCATACTGAAGAGCAAGTCCTGCTTTCTTCTTCAGTACACGAGTCCAGGCCATAGCCTTGGGCAAGCTGAGGTAAAAAAAAGAGAGTCTTGGAAGAATCACAGTGCAGATACTTTCTTGTGACAGCAGAACAATGAAGGCTCTTGAGCAATGGCTGTTTTGTTTGTTTGTTTGTTTCCCACACCCATAACAGAGACAGTTCTGTAAACATGAGTGGAGAAGACCTTGGAAGACTGTAATCTCACGAATTCCCACGGTATGTAATGTTGGTAAAGGTGGAGGTAGCTCCTTTGTACAGGGGATTGTTGGCCTAAAAGACAAAACAGATACATGTTGAGAAATATATACTTTTATATATTTTTAAGTTTTTAAATTGTATTAATTGGATAATTTGTATTACTATGTTTTCTACATATGTTGTGAGCCGTACAGGGGCGGCATAGAAATCCAATTAATAAAATAATAATAATAAATAAATACTTGGCAACTGATTATCAGTTGCCAAGTCATCCTAGTAACTTAAAATAAGATTCTTTAATAGGGTGAGGTGATTCCTGGTGCTCTCAAAAGCCATAACTCCAAAATTATTTAAGAAGTTGCAACAAGCATATAGGTCTATGGTGAAATTGTATATGTCCTAGAAAGATGTTAAAAAGGGGGGGGGGGGTATTGCTCCATAGTGTGTGTGTGTGTGTGTGCATTTTCATAATCACTTCTGCGCAACCATTAACCAATAAAACAAAGGAGAGGGCAGGAAATGCTGATGCAATGACATTCAGGCATCCGTTTTTTCCCTACAACATACGTACTATTGAGAGAATGCTAACAAAATACCCTCAAGGTACAATAAAACTGATATATATTGCAGTGTGGATGATTCAGAATCAACAGTAGACTGCTATGTCAGGGAAATAAAATAATAAATCATTGCAACTTTCCCTCCTCTTACGATGAAGCAAAATATTTTCTCTCTGTCCCTTTACACTCTTCTGGTATTTCTTACCGTGTCCCATCTAGCCCTGGCACGCTCTTCTTCAAATTTGGCGAATTCTCGTCTGTCATGGATGGTAATAAGCAGTTTCCAGATGAGCAAAGCAGCCAAGCCAATAAGTAAAATGGCTCCGGTTACAGAAAGGAGAACTACCAAGACATCAGGTCCCTTGGGACAATCTGTAGAAAACATTTGTATCATAAAACACAATTGCAAAAGTATAAATTACCATTAACTGCTTAACTTTAGTTCACCTAAAGAGCCTTCCCTGGGGGGCCCCAGCCTCTGGAATCAGCTCCCCCCAGAGATTCGCACTGCCCCTACCCTCCTCGCCTTTCGCAAGAGTCTTAAAACTCACTTCATGTCACCAGGCTTGGGGCAATTAGGTCATGGCCCCCTGGCAAATGAACATGATGTATGGTTGAGAACTGAATCTGTATGATTGATTTTTAATATATTGGGATTTTTATGTAGTTTTACTTTTATGTAGTTTTAATTAATTAGATTTTTCTTTGTATTTTATCATTTTATATTATATGCTGAAAGCCGTCCTGAGTCTTCAGAGACTACAAATCAGACAAACAAACAAATCCATGCATTTGATCAAGCTGTTATGCCAAGCTGTTGGATTTATGAATATATAACTAGTCAAAAACTACTGCAAGACTTATTTTGCGTCTTTTGGAGTGCTTGTTCTCTAATTCTGTGCCATGAATACCTGACACATAATTGTTATGGTGGGAAAGATGGATGTTTTGTAGCAAGAATGAACCATTTATAAAAACTCTTTGTGCTCAGCTTACATGTCAGCCTTTCCTTCATGCTAAGTGGTAGCTAATAGGAATAAATAACCCATCAGTGGCTTTCAAATAGCTGCATAATTATTCAGGATTTAGCCTGACGTATGATTCAAATATATCAATTTTACAAAATGTTATTCTGGAGCCATCTGCTCTTCAGCCTAAAGGGATCATTATAGAGTAGTTTGACAAAAAAGAAAGCATATCTTTGATCTGATCTTCTAAACATCCAACTTTGATATTAGCAAATACTTTCTGACAGTAAAGTCAATAGAAAAGAAAAAAAATATGTCCAAGATGACAGAAGCACATATTTCCTGTGAGAATTTAAAGCGGAATCAGGGAAATCATTTATTTTCAAGGAGCCAGGAAAACCGCAGGTCCCAACAGCTTGCATCCTATCAAGCCAGTTTTGACAAATCAATTTCTTCCATCATTTCATTTCCAGAAATTTTTCTAGTTTCTGAAATATCTCCTACTCTCCTCCTAACTACACCATTCTTTTAAATATCCACTTAAAGGAAAGAGAAGGTTTAAAGGCCCCAGGCTATGATAGGAAGTGCGGCAGCTTTTGTGGTTTCCCCATGAGATATTAGCTGGATTCATATGGCTGTCCGAGGAGGTCTGGCTAAGCTCCTTCAAAATCTGCCTTGAGACTCCATCGTTGTCAACCTTCTAAGTGCAGTCTGAGTCATTCGCCAAGTTAATACCCTGTGGTGAGGGTATATCATTTATTGCATGCTTTTGGCAACTAATGAAAGCTTTATCACCCTCTTTGGGTTTGGAACACACTCCTTGAAGGTTTCTAGTGTCCCCTTCATGCTTGCAAGCACGCAGAAAGAGATATTGTCTTATTGGAGTTTCTGGCAGAGTCAGTGTCTGTGATCCTGTTTGCTCATCTCTCAGCAAGCAGAGACAGGACTCACATTTAGTCACTTAAGCCAAATATCAAAGCAGACAAATCCAGCAGCTGGCTTAAAAAAAAAACATTTTCAACTGTGAATGACAGATGATGTTTTTAATTCTGAACTGAAAGTTGCGAGATTGAAACACTGCTCTTTATATTCATGTTTAACTAAAATAGTGTTGCAATAACAATGTAGAATCCTGCCATCTTTATAAATTATTGAAATCAGACATACTGCTTAGGTAATTTTTTAAAAAAGTATCTCATAATTCATATATTTTTCCCCCCAATATGAGTTCAGGTTGGAGAATGAGAATGAGAATGATCTACCTTGCTGTCCTAAGGTAAGGAGAAATAGGCCCATCCAAAAATTTCTAGTGATTAATCTCTTTCTGAATTGATTGGCCACAATTAATGATTGGATCTGTCTCCTCCTAATCCTTTCGTTCTGCATATGTTAATATATGAACCATTCCTATGTATTGTTTTCACATGATTGTGTACCTGTCAAAAAAAGTAACCTGAATGGAAAATTGTGAGTTTATTAATTTCTAAAGAGATATCAAGGATCTTTCCTCCCTGCTTTTGGAAGGAAAAAGTTGGGAAAAAACTAATTTTATAAAGAAATAACTGCCCATTGATGCCTTTCATCTTTAAAAAATTCCAGTGAAAATGGGGATGGGGAAAGCTGGGGCTGCAAAAAGGAAGGTAGGATGTCAACTACTTCTTATCTTATTATAATATGAACCACTTTTGCTTTTTTTAATTCATGTTGAGATTGTACAGTTATGTCCATAGTCAGTTTTAAAGGTATTTAATACACTGAAAACCAAATTATTTCATCCCATGTCTCAGACAGAATCTAGGTTTTTCCATAGCCATATTTTGTTCTCAAATAAAGTACCTCTAAGCATGAATTTAAGAAGCTCACTTGTCACCAGTGTTCCCTCTAATTTTTTGGGGGGGGTGGACGGAAAAGTATAGTGTCTGAGCGGCAGACCCTTTGGGACTGGGCGGCACAGAAAGAATAAATGAATGAATGAATGAACGAACAAACAAACAAACAAACAAACAAACAAATAAAAAACCCACCCTGTTTTGCCTCAGATAATTTCAAAATAAAATATTGTACTGTGTGTCTATAACAGTGAGCTCATAATAGGGCAACTCTATCAATATCAAAATGCCACTTAAATAGTTGAGCTAGTTTCAAACTAGATTTTGATTTTCTTTCTCTCTTCCTTACTCCCATTCTTTTTCTTTCTCTTTTCCTTCCTCTCTTTTTTCTATCTGTTTCTCTCTCTTCCTCTCTTCCTCTCTCTCTCCTTCCCTCTCCCTCTTTCCCTCTCGGCTTCTGGGCAGGTTTGGAAAACTCTGAGTTGATGATGATTTCTAAGTGAGCGATTGCTCACTGCTCAGCTTAGAGGGAACTATGATTGTCACTATAATAATCTCTCTCACATACTCCAAATTAATATGGAATACCAAGCTGAGTTCTGGCATTCTCATCCTGCAAAGCAGTGAAGGGCTACCAAAATTTTTACTACCCAACTGTGGGCATGGCTTATGCAGGATGCCCTGCATTTTCTTTCAACATCTTTCGGTGCAAATGTGGGCACTCTGGAGTGGAGCTCCATTTTCCCTAACCCCCTACACCCCATCCGGGCAGTAGCCCACCCCTGCTACAAAGTATTAACTCCAAAATGAAGACTTATTTTAGTGGCCCTTGGCCCTCACCTGGTTCCTCAATGACATAGAGGATAGATTTGCCACTTGAATCCTCGTAATATTGGAAGTACACTACACAATCTTTCTCATCCTTGTATGTACAATTCACAGCATCTTTCCCCTTGTCTCCTGCAGAAGAAAACAAAGGAAAGAACATTTAGTTTCCTGACACTATTCAAGAAATTGTTAGCATTTAGATCTAGAGATGTCGCTAGTCATTAAAGAAACAGGGTGACTTTGACACATCTCACCAGCTATGTAAAGACTGTTTTGCCCATTATCATTGATCCATGTGGCACATCACATTTTGTATCTGCTATTCTCAAAAGAAGTGTGAAAATATAAAATGCTTTTTTCCTCAAAAGAAGTGTAAAAATATAAAATATATTTTTTTTAAAAATCTCTTCTCAAGTTGCAGATCTTCAGCCATCATTCACTTCTCCCAAAGTGATGGGCCCATTAGGGTGCTTAGCCTATGGTCCAATTAAATTCAAATATATTCCTGTGTGCTATTAGAATAGCCGATATGGTTGGTACCGTACTAACATCAAGGATTCCAGTTTTGCTGCAAAATATGAAGCTGACTTAATAGGATCAGCCTCAATTTTTTCTTCTGTTCTGGAAAGCTAGGCTAGCTTTCTGGTTTTCCAATAAGCAGGCTAAAAATGAAAAAAGTTAAGAGCAGAGCAAAATTCTTAGGAAATTATATTTGTTATACAGTGTACTTTCTAGCAGCAATAATTGTGGATGCTTCATCAACATTTTAATTTTATACAGTAATATTTTATATTTTATATATATATTAATGTTTACACTTTGTATTCTTATACAGGCTTAACAAAATAAATAAATAAATAAAAATAGATAGAGTAAGACATTATTAAGAAACGTTCAATATGTGGGGGGTGATATACCTGAAGAAGAAAAAGCCATGCATATCAGCCACAAGCAAATGTTACACCGTTATTTATTTAATCCAGGAATATAACCAGAACATAAACATTTCACTCTTGGTGAGGTTATTTTTTTTCTTAATTGCTGTAGCACTGTG